>NC_091374.1:4442908-4717908 GCF_038502225.1 Cherax quadricarinatus | reverse complement strand
AAAATTCTTGGAATCGGGTATCACAATGTGTGTGTTCACAACGCTGTAGGGTCCAGTCTTGTGTGTGCCAAGGGATCACGTGAACAGGTCGCCAGCAGATGGTAGAGGAGCTAGTCCACCCATTCGAATACTTGGTAGTTTTGATATATCAGGCAAGTTTTGCAGATGGGCCCTTAATTCTTCTCTCACTTTTTTAACTTTTATTTGTTTTTGACGATGTTGCTGCAATATCATGAATTGGTTAACAAATACATTATTATTATGTATAACTATTAATATTAAATATAATTTATATTTTAAAATACACTTGAAAAGCAAGAAAAGGATAAGCAACTTGCATCAAAAATTAGGACTTGCACCTCCCTTATCCCTCGCTCTTGAAGTCTTACTACCAGTGGTTACTCATTTCCCATAATGACATATCTTATGAGTAGAATTTTATACTTGCACATTATGGGGATATCACTAACAAATTATAATTTAATTGTTGCAACACTGCTAGATGCAGTACAGTACATACATAACAGAACTACTTAGTGAAGAATACAAAGTAACCAATAGTTATTATTAACTACTTCTTGTAAAGCAATGTTTGGACAGCAACTAAATATCACAAAACTTCACAGCTCTATACAACCACAGAAAATTTTGACAGAATTTCATTCATTTTACTCTTCAAGAAATTGATGAAATTGCTCAAGCTTCCTTTTTATCACCTGCTATCTACAAGGATCTCCTTTTAAGCAAGTTTCTAAGAAATATTGATAATGGAACTTTTTCTGTAAATTGCTGTGAACGGTTGCACTAGTATAAATACTGTAAGTATAATACTTCATAATTTCAACAATACAGTGGTCCCTCAATAATCGTCCGGCCTGAAAGTCGTCCATTTCGGAAATAGTCCTGTTTTTTCGTCAAAATATTGGCTCGCAAATGGTCCGGTAACTCGCTAATAGTCCTAATAGTCCTTCGTCCCGGACGCGTACTCACGCTCCGAGCCGCCTCGGCCTTTCCTTCCCAGCCAGTGTGTCATTGTTTACCAGTGAGTGACAGTCCCCTCACATGCTCCTACGAAATATTTCATAATATTCCATTGATTTTAGTGCTTGCAAGTGCTAAACAAGCTACCATGGCTCCAAGTAAAGAATGTGAGAAACACATTATTTATGAAAAACTTTGTAGAAAAATACAAAGATGGTGGTGGTAGAGTGGAAGCAGTTGTGATAGTGGTTGATGAACATAAGAACATAAGGAAGGAGGATCACTGCAGCAGGCCTGTTGGCCCATGCTCGGCAGGTCCTTTACAATTCATCCCACTAACGAAACATTTTCCCAACCCAGTCCTCAGTGCTACCCAAGAAATAAGCTCTGATAACTCTATCCACTCATTTGCAAGTCCCAAATGAGTGGATAGATTTTTTTTTTATTATTATCACACTGGCCGATTCCCACCAAGGCAGGGTGGCCCGAAAAAGAAAAACTTTCACCATCATTCACTCCATCACTGTCTTGCCAGAAGGGTGCTTTACACTACAGTTTTTAAACTGCAACATTAACACTCCTCCTTCAGAGTGCAGGCACTGTACTTCCCATCTCCAGGACTCAAGTCCGGCCTGCCGGTTTCCCTGAACCCCTTCATAAATGTTACTTTGCTCACACTCCAACAGCACGTCGAGTATTAAAAACCATTTGTCTCCATTCACTCCTATCAAACACGCTCATGCATACCTGCTGGAAGTCCAAGCCCCTCGCACACAAAACCTCCTTTACCCCCTCTCTCCAACCTTTCCTAGGCCGACCCCTACCCCGCCTTCCTTCCACTACAGACTGATACACTCTTGAAGTCATTCTGTTTCGCTCCATTCTCTCTACATGTCCGAACCACCTCAACAACCCTTCCTCAGCCCTCTGGACAACAGTTTTGGTAATCCCGCACCTCCTCCTAACTTCCAAACTACGAATTCTCTGCATTATATTCACACCACACATTGCCCTCAGACATGACATCTCCACTGCCTCCAGCCTTCTCCTCGCTGCAACATTCATCACCCATGCTTCACACCCATATAAGAGCGTTGGTAAAACTATACTCTCATACATTCCCCTCTTTGCCTCCAAGGACAAAGTTCTTTGTCTCCACAGACTCCTAAGTGCACCACTCACTCTTTTTCCCTCATCAATTCTATGATTCACCTCATCTTTCATAGACCCATCCGCTGACACGTCCACTCCCAAATATCTGAATACATTCACCTCCTCCATACTCTCTCCCTCCAATCTGATATTCAATCTTTCATCACCTAATCTTTTTGTTATCCTCATAACCTTACTCTTTCCTGTATTCACCTTTAATTTTCTTCTTTTTACACACCCTACCAAATTCATCCACCAATCTCTGCAACTTCTCTTCAGAATCTCCCAAGAGCACAGTGTCATCAGCAAAGAGCAGCTGTGACAACTCCCACTTTGTGTGTGATTCTTTATCTTTTAACTCCACGCCTCTTGTCAAGACCCTCGCATTTACTTCTCTTACAACCCCATCTATAAATATATTAAACAACCACGGTGACATCACACATCCTTGTCTAAGGCCTACTTTTACTGGGAAATAATTTCCCTCTTTCCTACATACTCTAACTTGAGCCTCACTATCCTCGTAAAAACTCTTCACTGCTTTCAGTAACCTACCTCCTACACCATACACTTGCAACATCTGCCACATTGCCCCCCTATCCACCCTGTCATACGCCTTTTCCAAATCCATAAATGCCACAAAGACCTCTTTAGCCTTATCTAAATACTGTTCACTTATATGTTTCACTGTAAACACCTGATCCACACACCCCCTACCTTTCCTAAAGCCTCCTTGTTCATCTGCTATCCTATTCTCCGTCTTACTCTTAATTCTTTCAATAATAACTCTACCATACACTTTACCAGGTATACTCAGCAGACTTATCCCCCTATAATTTTTGCACTCTCTTTTATCCCCTTTGCCTTTATACAAAGGAACTATGCATGCTCTCTGCCAATCCCTAGGTACCTTACCCTCTTCCATACATTTATTAAATAATTGCACCAACCACTCCAAAACTATATCCCCACCTGCTTTTTTAACATTTCTATCTTTATCCCATCAATCCCGGCTGCCTTACCCCCCTCGCACACAAAACCTCCTTTACCCCCTCCCTCCAACCCTTCCTAGGCCGACCCCTACCCCGCCTTCCTTCCACTACAGACTGATACACTCTTGAAGTCATTCTGTTTCGCTCCATTCTCTCTACATGTCCGAACCACCTCAACAACCCTTCCTCAGCCCTCTGGACAACAGTTTTGGTAATCCCGCACCTCCTCCTAACTTCCAAACTACGAATTCTCTGCATTATATTCACACCACACATTGCCCTCAGACATGACATCTCCACTGCCTCCAGCCTTCTCCTCGCTGCAACATTCATCACCCACGCTTCACACCCATATAAGAGCGTTGGTAAAACTATACTCTCATACATTCCCCTCTTTGCCTCCAAGGACAAAGTTCTTTGTCTCCACAGACTCCTAAGTGCACCACTCACTCTTTTTCCCTCATCAATTCTATGATTCACCTCATCTTTCATAGACCCATCCGCTGACACGTCCACTCCCAAATATCTGAATACGTTCACCTCCTCCATACTCTCTCCCTCCAATCTGATATTCACTCTTTCATCACCTAATCTTTTTGTTATCCTCATAACCTTACCTTTCATTTTACCTACTGCCTCACGAACTTCCCCCACACTCACAACTGGCTCTTCCTCACTCCTACAAGATGTTATTCCTCCTTGCCCTATACACGAAATCACAGCTTCCCTATCTTCATCAACATTTAACAATTCCTCAAAATATTCCCTCCATCTTCCCAATACCTCTAACTCTCCATTTAATAACTCTCCTCTTCTATTTTTAACTGACAAATCCATTTGTTCTCTAGGCTTTCTTAACTTGTTAATCTCCCTCCAAAACTTTTTCTTATTTTCAACAAAATTTGTTGATAACATCTCACCCACTCTCTCATTTGCTCTCTTTTTACATTGCTTCACCACTCTCTTAACTTCTCTCTTTTTCTCCATATACTCTTCCCTCCTTGCATCACTTCTACTTTGTAAAAACTTCTCATATGCTAACTTTTTCTCCCTTACTACTCTCTTTACATCATCATTCCACCAATCGCTCCTCTTCCCTCCTGCACCCACTTTCCTGTAACCACAAACTTCTGCTGAACACTCTAACACTACATTTTTAAACCTACCCCATACCTCTTCGACCCCATTGCCTATGCTCTCATTAGCCCATCTATCCTCCAATAGCTGTTTATATCTTACCCTAACTGCCTCCTCTTTTAGTTTATAAACCTTTACCTCTCTCTTCCCTGATGCTTCTATTCTCCTTGTATCCCATCTACCTTTTACTCTCAGTGTAGCTACAACTAGAAAGTGATCTGATATATCTGTGGCCCCTCTATAAACATGTACATCCTGAAGTCTACTCAACAGTCTTTTATCTACCAATACATAATCCAACAAACTACTGTCATTTCGCCCTACATCATATCGTGTATACTTATTTATCCTCTTTTTCTTAAAATATGTATTACCTATAACTAAACCCATTTCTATACAAAGTTCAATCAAAGGGCTCCCATTATCATTTACACCTGGCACCCCAAACTTACCTACCACACCCTCTCTAAAAGTTTCTCCTACTTTAGCATTCAAGTCCCCTACCACAATTACTCTCTCACTTGGTTCAAAGGCTCCTATACATTCACTTAACATCTCCCAAAATCTCTCTCTCTCCTCTGCATTCCTCTCTTCTCCAGGTGCATACACGCTTATTATGACCCACTTCTCGCATCCAACCATTACTTTAATCCACATAATTCTTGAATTTACACATTCATATTCTCTTTTCTCCTTCCATAACTGATCATTTAACATTACTGCTACCCCTTCCTTTGCTCTAACTCTCTCAGATACTCCAGATTTAATCCCATTTATTTCCCCCCACTGAAACTCTCCTACCCCCTTCAGCTTTGTTTCGCTTAGGGCCAGGACATCCAACTTCTTTTCATTCATAACATCAGCAATCATCTGTTTCTTGTCATCCGCACTACATCCACGCACATTTAAGCAACCCAGTTTTATAAAGTTTTTCTTCTTCTCTTTTTTAGTAATTGTATACAGGAGAAGGGGTTACTAGCCCATTGCTCCCGGCATTTTAGTCGCCTCATACGACACGCATGGCTTACGGAGGAAAGATTCTTTTCCACTTCCCCATGGACAATAGAAGAAATAAAAAAGAACAAGAGCTATTTAGAAAAAGGAGAAAAACCTAGATGTATGTATATATATATATGCATGTGCGTGTCTATGAAGTGTGACCAAAGTGTAAGTAGGAGTAGCAAGATATCCCTGTTATCTTAGCGTGTTTATGAGACAGAAAAAGAAACCAGCAATCCTACCATCATGCAAAACAGTTACAGGTTTTTGTTTCACAGTCATCTGGCAGGACGGTAGTACTTCCCTGGGTGGTTGCTGTCTACCAACCTACTACCCTCCAAAACTTTTTCTTATTTTCAACAAAATTTGTTGATAACATCTCATCCACTCTCTCATTTGCTCTCTTTTTACATTGCTTCACCACTCTCTTAACCTCTCTCTTTTTCTCCATATACTCTTCCCTCCTTGCCTCACTTCTACTTTGTAAAAACTTCTCATATGCTAACTTTTTCTCCCTTACTACTCTCTTTACATCATCATTCCACCAATCGCTCCTCTTCCCTCCCGCACCCACTTTCCTGTAACCACAAACTTCTGCTGAACACTCTAACACTACATTTTTAAACCTACCCCATACCTCTTCGACCCCATTGCCTATGCTCTCATTAGCCCATCTATCCTCCAATAGCTGTTTATATCTTACCCTAACTGCCTCCTCTTTTAGTTTATAAACCTTCACCTCTCTCTTCCCTGATGCTTCTATTCTCCTTGTATCCCATCTACCTTTTACTCTCAGTGTAGCTACAACTAGAAAGTGATCTGATATATCTGTGGCCCCTCTATAAACATGTACATCCTGAAGTCTACTCAACAGTCTTTTATCTACCAATACATAATCCAACAAACTACTGTCATTTCGCCCTACATCATATCTTGTATACTTATTTATCCTCTTTTTCTTAAAATATGTATTACCTATAACTAAACCCCTTTCTATAAGCTCTGATAACTCTATCCACTCATTTGCAAGTCCCAAATGAGTGGATAGAGTTATCAGAGCTTATTTCTTGGGTAGCACTGAGGACTGGGTTGGGAAAATGTTTCGTTAGTGGGATGAATTGTAAAGGACCTGCCGAGCATGGGCCAACAGGCCTGCTGCAGTGATCCTCCTTCCTTATGTTCTTATGTTCATCAACCACTATCACAACTGCTTCCACTCTACCACCACCATCTTTGTATTTTTCTACAAAGTTTTTCATAAATAATGTGTTTCTCACATTCTTTACCAAAGGGCTGGCACTAGAAGCTTTCTTTGGTGGTAGAAGGTAGTAGTGATGGTGGTAGAAGGTAGTAGTGATGGTGGTAAAAGGTAGTAGTGATGGTGGTAAAAGGTAGTAGTGATGGTGGTAGAAGGTAGTAGTGATGGTGGTAGAAGGTAGTAGTGATGGTGGTAAAAGGTAGTAGTGATGGTGGTAACAGTTGTAATAGTGGTAGAAGGTCGTAGTGATGGTGGTAGTGGGTTCCTTCTTTAGTGATTCAGTGAAACTACCAACTCCTCCAATGTTGTAATAAAGTTGGTAGAATTACCGACAATATGTAAAGTAAAAGGACACAAGTGCAACTAATGTGACATTTTATTGTGGCAACGTTTCGCTCCCCAGGAGCTTTATCAAGCCATTACAAACAATACATGGACACAGAGGGTATATAAAGGCTCAGAGTGAGGTGCAATACTAGTGAGGTACCATTTCGATGTTCACTAGTGGTAGTAGTAGTAGTAGTGACAAAAGTAATACAATATGGTAGAGCAATTAATTCGTACATGAGTAAAAGGATATAAAAGCTATTACTTGGGTAACATAAAAATAGGTTGGACAAATATAGAGTGGAAAGAGGCAGCTTGTTTCAGTGTTCACTCTCTGTAATGTGCTTTGTGTAGTATAACAGGAGAGACTATGTGATGGCAGGGTTTACTGTTTTCAGGAGGATTCTTGCTAAGACTTCGGAGATGGTGAAGCTGCTGTTGTTTTGTTTAATTGTATTCGAAACAGCGATCAGTGCTGATTCGAGGCACTTGCATCTGCGGAAATTAGTTTCTTTGATCACTAATTGGGCGTCTCTGAATTTCATGAGATGATTGGTGGAATTTCGGTGTTGTACACAGGCGTTGTTCAAGTTATCGTTCCTACATGCGTAAATGTGTTCATTGAGGCGGGTGTCGAGGTTTCTTGCTGTTTCACCTACGTAAATCTTGTCACAGCCTCCACAGGGTATAATGTAAACTCCTGCATTGACTGGTTCGTGGTGCTTGGACTTCGTCCTGGTTAGATCCTTTATTGAAGTGCTAGAAGCGATGGCGACTCTGGTGTTAGCTTGTGAAAGTACTTTTGAGACGTTCAATGCAACCTGGCAGTTGGGAAGAATTATAACTTTGTTGGGAGTGATGTTGATGCGTGGAGAATTAATGATCTGAAGAGCTCTTTTCTTGCAGTCTTTGATGAAAAAAGAAGGAAAATGTAACTCAGTGAATGTTCGGTGAATGTATGTACATTTCTCGTCAAGAAACTCAGGACTACAAATTTGGTATGCTCTAGGTGTTACATGGAACACCTAGAGTCCAAACACTTCGCCAACATCATCCCTTCAAGCGTCACTTGGTTACGTTACGTGAACGACGTCCTCGTAATAACTCCCAAACGTTTTGATGTACGGAATCTTCAGGCAAGGCTCAACGCAGTTGAACCGGCGATCCAGTTTACACTAGAAGAAGAGTCCAATGACAAGCTACCTTTCCTCGACGTCCTCATTCACAAAGTAGACAACAACTTAAGATTTCAAGTTTATCGGAAACCCACCAATAAAAGTGATCTCACACACTTCTATTCCAGTCAAGATACCAAGACCAAAAGAGGCATCATCATCGGGTTTTTCCTAAGAGCATACCGAATTTGTAGTCCCGAGTTTCTTGACGAGGAATGTACATACATTCACCAAACATTCACTGAGTTACATTTTCCTTCTTTTTTCATCAAAGACTGCAAGAAAAGAGCTCTTCAGATCATTAATTCTCCACGCATTAACACCACTCCCAACGAATTTATAATTCTTCCCAACAGCCAGGTTGCACTGAACGTCTCAAAAGTACTTTCACAAGCTAACACCAGAGTCGCCATCGCTTCTAGCACTTCAATAAAGGATCTAACCAGGACAAAGTCCAAGCACCACGAACCAGTCAATGCAGGAGTTTACACTATACCCTGTGGAGGCTGTGACAAGATTTACGTAGGTGAAACAGCAAGAAACCTCGACACCCGCCTCAATGAACACATTTACGCATGTAGGAACGATAACTTGAACAACGCCTGTGTACAACACCGAAATTCCACCAATCATCTCATGAAATTCAGAGACGCCCAATTAGTGATCAAAGAAACTAATTTCCGCAGACGCAAGTGCCTCGAATCAGCACTGATCGCTGTTTCGAATACAATTAAACAAAACAACGGCAGCTTCACCATCTCTGAAGTCTTAGCAAGAATCCTCCTGAAAACAGTAAACCCTGCCATCACATAGTCTCTCCTGTTATACTACACAAAGCACATTACAGAGAGTGAACACTGAAACAAGCTACCTCTTTCCACTCTATATTTGTCCAACCTATTTTTATGTTACCCAAGTAATAACTTTTATATCCTTTTACTCATGTATGAATTAATTGCTCTACCATATTGTATTACTTTTGTCATTACTACTACTACTACTACCACTAGTGAACATCGAAATGGTACCTCACTAGTATTGCACCTCACTCTGAGCCTTTATATACCCTCTGTGTCCATGTATTGTTTGTAATGGCTTGATAAAGCTCCTGGAGAGTGAAACGTTGCCACAATAAAATGTCACATTAGTTGCACTTGTGTCCTTTTACTCCTCCAATGTTGTTGGAGTTATAATGGGCTACAAAAACCACCGCCAACTCAGCTGCTGCTTCACCACCATTATGGACGGCTTACACTCAGTGGCCCTTATACACCCAACAACAACACAACACAACACCTCTCGTGACATACGTAATGACTTATTTTATTCATTCAAGAGTATATTCCATGTTCCTATGTTATTAATATTGTTTATTATGTCATATTAGTTGAATTGTGATAGATAAATAAGCCAGAGTTGATATTAGTGTCATATTCTCCAACAATAAACTTGCCATCCCTCCCTCACACAAACAAATAGCCAATAAGAACATAATGGAAGAACACTGCAGGTCTACTGGCCCATACAAGGCAGGTCCTTATCAAAATGACTTCCACCCAAAGCTACCCAAGAATTTACTCCCGTACCCAATGACACAAATAAAACTCAGCTCCTCCAACTCGTATATTTTTCCAATCTCTTCTTAAAGCTACCCAAGGTCCTAGCCTCGATCACCCTACTGGTAAGTGTGATGTTAAATAAGAACTTAAGAAAGTAGGAACACTGGAACAGGCCTGCTGGCCCATACTAGGCCGTTCCTTCACAAATCCAACCCACTAACAGAATGCTACCCAAGCAATAAACTCAGGTGCAAGTCCGACTCAAATCCAACCCCTCTCACTCGTGTATTTATCCAGCCTAAATTTTAAACTACCCAAGCCATAGCTTTTAGAACATTGGAAAGGAGGAACACTGCAATAAGCCTGTTGGCCCATACTAGGCCGGTCCTTCACAAATCCAACCCACTAACAGAACAAATGCTACCCAAGCAATAAGCTCAGGTGCAAGTCCAACTCAAATCCAACCCCTCTCACTCGCGTATTCATCCAACCTAAATTTGAAACTACCCAATGTTTTAGCTTCGATCACCCTACTAGGCAGACCATTCCACTCATCAACTACCCCTATTACCAATGTTCATTTATACATTTTATTAGTGCCCTGGAGTCCTTATGGAGGGGGATTCCCTTTCCAAATAACCTCTCTTCCCTCTCCTCCTCCTCCCTGTCTTCCATTCATCAACAACAGCCTTCAATAAAGGTAACTGTCATGTTGAATGTTCATTCTTTTGTGCATGTAAATCTAACTTTTAGGTAAAAAGAAATTTTTTTGTTGATACTTCTAGGTGTTGGGAACGAATTAATTGGATTTACATTATTTCTTATGGGGAAAATTGATTTGAAAATCGTCCATTTCGATAATAGTCCCACTTCCAGGAACAGATTATGGACGATTATTGAGGGACCACTGTATATAATTTTTTTTAACACACTGGCCATTTCCCACCAAGGCAGGGTGACTCCAAAAAAAAAAAAAAATTCATCATCATTCAACACTTTCACCATCATTCATACACAATCACTGTCTTTGCAAAAGGTGCTCAGATACAACAATTTAGATGTCCCTCCAAACTGCCAATATCCCAAACCCCTCCTTTAAAGAGCAGGCATTGTACTTCCCACTTCCAGGACTCAAGTCCGGCTAACTGGACTACCCTTCTTACCTCTAATGTTTCCTCTGCCTGAGCAAGTAAATCCTTTTGGTAAGCTATGTAATCATGTAGCATACGAGCCACTGCTTTTCGCGCCTCCATCTCTTCTGCCAGGCGTTTGTTATATGCCTCCAGCATAGACAGTGCTTCTTCCACCTGCTCACAAAGGGCTCGTCCAGCAGCTAAGTCTACCACAAAAAAAGAAACAAAATAACCTTAGTGGAGTCAACAGACCATGAACCCAATTAAAAAAAAAAACAAAAAAAGACTAATTTAAAAAATGCTACTTTTGCCATTCAAATATAATTAATGTAATATTTAAATGGCTACAATCATATGACACGCCATACCACGGGCGGGATTGAACCCGCGGTCAGAGACTCTCTGACCGCAGGTTCAATCCCGCCCGTGGTATGGTTTGTTTGCAATCGTGTCATTACGATTTCGTGAGTCATATGACACGCCACACAGAAGCAAGAGCTAAGCTAAGCGCAAATAAACTTCCGGATGTAAAACTTTTTTGCTAAATACTTCAATATACGTGTGAAATTTTCTAGAAATGCCAACACCTATATATCACTTTCCACAAATATAATAATAATTATGCTAGCACCTCCTTGGATACCTGAAGCCAAGTCTGGGATATTCAAAGATGCAATTTATTTAGTGGGTGTTTGCTACTGTTCCCCTGCACAACACAGTTTTTGCTTCATTCTCAAGCACTGCTATGAAACTATAAGCAAGGAGCATTTTCATGCATATATTTTAAAAAGGGTATCAACAAATACTGAGGTGTTGTAATAAAAACAAATGCTCGGAACCATCTATTAGCAGATAAAAAAAAAATTAATACAAAAGAACTAAATAATTACCACTTGCTTTTTGTGGGTTCTTTTGTATGCACATTCCCTTGTATATGACAAGTCTATTTCTAGCAACCATTTGCACTGTGCTCCATGAGGAAATGGAAAAGAATCCTCTGTAAGCCATGCATGTTGCAAGTGGCGACTAAAATGCCGAGAGAAAGGGGCTAGTAACCCTCTTCTCCTGTACAAATTACCATATGTAAAAACAAACACTTTGGTTTTTCTTTTTAGGTAACCATGCCTTGGTGGGAGACAGCTGGTGTATTGAAACAATTGCACTGTGGTGAAAATCCATTTTTATGCAATTAGCACATTTTGCACAAGAGGTGCACACTGTGTGGAGCTTGTAGTATACATTACACTGTTGGAGTTCTGATATGGTTAAGTTTCTCTTATATAATTTCTTAGGTTTCTAATTAAATACATTTACTTTTGGTGGGGTTTTTCTTGGCACATATTCACATGTTTCAAAAACTGAGCATTGCTCTCTTTAAACAATTTCATATTCACCATGGGTCTGCAATAGATATTACCAGAGATGTGCCAACACTTGTGAATCCAATCAATATCTGCTGAATTTACAGGAATGCACCAGGAAAAAATCACAAATACAGTCTCTCCTTACTTAGCGACATACTCGTTTACCGACGACTCGGACTTACGACGGGCTCTCTGACCAGTATGCATACCTAAATAATGTATATTAGAGCTGATTACTTTCTCTTTCATCAAACTGGCTGTATCCCATTGAAGCAGGGTGGGCCAAAAAGAGAAACGAAAGTTTCTCTTTTTAACTTTAGTAATGTATACAGGAAAAGGGGTTACTAGGCCCTTGGTCCCGGCATGTTAGTCGCCTCTTATGACATGCATAGCTTATGGAGGAAGAATTTACTGTTAAACATTTAAAAAATACTGAAAATGTTATAAATGGTGCAAAGGTGACATTAAAACAATATCAGAGATGGTTGACACACTACCATTATAGTATGCTCCTTGCTTAGCGACGTGGTCTTAGGAACGGAACTCCATTGTTAAGTGAGGAGAGGCTGCACATTGCTGCATAATAAACATTCTACTACTTCAGGCCATGATACAAAATTCCTAATGCTGCCACTGTATTAATGATACGTTATAACGGGAATACAACACACCTTGTAGTTTATTAAGAAGAGTTACATCAGATACTTCGTCAGGAAGATTAGCAATCTTCTCACGAATAAGAGCATCAGATGTGGCTGCATTTTCCAACTCCTGAAAGATGAATATAGTATATTATTCAAATGCTATCAGAGAAGCTTTTATATAAGCCAAGAGATACTTAATGACATAATAAACTTCTGCTGGTAAAATTACAACAACTTTAAATGTGAAGTTTGTGCAACCAAAATAATTCCTGATAATTCTAGTCACTATACTCTCAAATATAGTATGACTACATTAGTCAAATGTTTACATTACAAGAGATGAGACACTCATGCATCATTTAGGTATCTTTATTCCGGAAACGTTTTGCCTGCTAGTGGCTTCTTCAGTCCAATGCAGAGAAAGATGGAAGATGAGCTGAGGTAATCAGTCGCTAAGTCTGGAGTGGATGTGTTCAGTCCACCAAGGCTGAGAAACTGATTACCTCAATGTTGCACAAGTGTCTCATTTATCAACTTGCTGATTTTCTAAACCATTAATTCAAACATTATAGGTGAAACATTGCAAGTGAAGTACCTGAAGAGCCTCTATCAACTGCTCAGGTTCAGGAGGATCACTTGGTGGTGTACATGACTGGGGTGAGACGGCAAACTGGCTTGTGTCTCCTTCACTATCTTTATGCACCCTAGGTTCAGGTGTAGTCGATGGTTCGATGGAGTCACTGCAACTATCTCTTCGTTTTTTGTTTACCGGAGTATCAACTTTCCCTGATAGAGACATGGACAAATTTCAACAGGAAAAAAAAACTGAAGAAAAAGAACACTGGTACTTAGTGGGAGCACAATAGTATCCCAATAAAAGCTTGATCTGCAGTCTTTTCTTTAAGTAATGCCCTAACTAAAATTGCTAAATACTGTACAAATTTCTCATTCATAATCCTAATACAGTGTAGAGAGTTGGGTATAACAAGACAACACTTGTATTCAACATACCTGGGTACACAGCCATTCACAACTGTAGACCAAAGAAAAAGGTAGGGTAACTAATTTACTACAAAAATGAGATGCTATGTACATGTACAGTACAAATATTGTAAGCACTAGAGATGCATATGGTGAACACATATTTACACAAATTGTCACCAACATTATTACTACTGTTATTATTATTATTATTTATTATTCTTATATTCAAAGAAAGCACAAACCCTGTGTGGGTCATCCACTGCTATATGGCAAAAAGTTGCTGAAGTTAGAGAGCAGAAGTATGGTGGGTGAGCACAAGGCACTAAACACTTATGCTTCATGCAGAGAAACATGCCAGCATGCTGTTGTTAGAGGAATGTTAAGTATAGATACAAGGGTGACAGAGAGGAGTCATAATTAGTGAGATAAATCAGGTTGAGTTAATGAATTATACAGTGTATCTATATTAATGGTGGAAATTTTAGAGAGAAAACTGTGTAAGCATGTCTAGGGGGTTGAAGGAGTGGTCAGAAATAAAGTCCATGCACTTTCTGGTGAATGGGAGCAATCTATCAAAAAATTGGTAAATGGTCAGCACAAAATGACAGTTTTCACACTGAAGCTGAGTGCATCATGTATGAATTAAATGTGTCCAATAAGCAGCTACAAGAATATGATTTTCTTCAACTGACACCTATGAAAGGAGTAAACCATACCACGGGTGGGGATAGAACCCGCGATCAGAGTCTCAAAACTCCAGACCATCGCGTAGCCACTGAACAGTGGCTAACGCGACAGTCTGGAGTTTTGAGACTCTCTGTCCAGTGGCTAACGCAACAGTCTGGAGTTTTGAGACTCTGATCGCAGGTTCTATCCCCGCCCGTGGTATGGTTTGTTTGCAATCGTGTCATTACAATTTCGTGAGTCATGAAAGGAGTAAGGTCAGAAGCCCAAATAAGGGTAAGGAACAAGTGAAATTCACTAGAGGAGCAGGCAGTGGAGGCAAAACTCCATACAGTAATTAAAATTTAAGTATAACAGAACTCAAGGGGTTGGGGATGTATCACATCAGATGGCACTGACTGAGAATCAAGGTTCTGGATGTGGAACTCAAGAACTTGCAGTTAATCACATTGGTTGACAATGAAAAATGGCAAAGCACTAATACTCTTTATAAAGAAAAAAAAGTCATCAAGACCCTTCAATTTGAGGCTGGTTTCATTAACAGATGTTGTCAAGAAAGCTTTAGAGAATGTTATTTAAATAGATAAGAGATCCAAGAGTAACACCAAATTGATGAATAATTTGTATTTAGAACTGCAAAGCCTTACACAAAAAATAAACACATACAGTAGGACCCCTGTATCCGCAGGGGATACATTCTAAGGACCTGCCGTGGATACTGAAACCATGGATAGCAGCAAACCCTATATATAAGTCCTATACATACCTATTATAAAGTTTAATTGATAAATTATGCACAATAAGTGGAGAATTATCACTTTTTCACTGATGGGAAGTACTTCATGGTTTTTCTCAGACTTCTGAAGAACTGCCAGCTTCTCTACTTTTACACTTTAGGGCCATTATTATGCAAAATTAAAAGATATTTTTGGGCCACAGTAAACAGTGAACAACTGAAACCTCGGATACTGAATCAGTGACTATGGGAGTTCTACTGTATTATGATAGGTAGGGAAATGCGTACTCTAATATAAAAACAAAAACAGACGGGCAGACTGCACTTACAATGCCTATACAGATTTCCAAAATGGTTTTAGTAGAATACCAGATGGAAAATTAATACAGTATTAGAATTACAAAAGTGTACAGAGCTAAGGGGTGAGTTGTCAGAATGAATGAGAGATGTCTTTGTATTCAATAAAATGCAAACATGACAAGAGAGCAAGTCTTCACGAAAAAGACTATAAATGGGGAACCAAAATAATCAGTGCTTTCCATAATAATATTTCTACTCAATGACTTTCCAAAATTAATAAATAATTATACAATTTTGTTTGCATAACATTTTTAAGCAAAATAAAAAATGGAAAGAACTGCAAAGCATATCAAGAATATTTAGACATAATGAGCAGCATATAGATTATATACAGGTATAGGTTTATTGTGACAAATGCCATATACAGGAATAGAGATGGAGTATAGAAAAATAATCCCCACAAAAATTTCAGATTATGTGACAGAATCTTGAAAGTTTCTAATAAAGTATTGTGATTATACAGTATATTATATATGAAATTTATCCTCAGATAGCTACATAAATACAGTGGCAAGAGAATGAGGTGCAATAACTGCTTACTATAAGGGCTAGGCAAATTAAGAAATACAATACGTACACAGAAGAATTATTCACAGCATATATGGAACCCTAATAGGGGCATGCTCCTGTAATATTTTTTAAAAAGAAAATTACAATGTAAATAAAACAGAAAATATTTACAGACTTGCAACAAAATGTATCCTAGAAATATGAAGACGGAAAACAGAAATGATAGCCATCTAAAAGTTCATAGGGAATGCAAGAAAACAGATGGGAAAAGTTCCTTGTGCAGTATCAAACACAGAGAGGACGTCATTTTTTGCAAACAGTGGTATAGGATTGTTTCAATGTACTCTAAGAGAAGGTAATGTGTGCTATTAATTCTTGGGAGGAAGTACACAGTAAGCTGTTCCAAATCAAGAAGCAGGAGCAAAAGTAGCAAATAATACTGTACTTACCACTAGGTTCTCGTTTCTTGGGAGTGGTCTCCTTCAATTTCCCTTTCTCTAGAATAAAAATTAAAACCATTATCAATTTAATCTCTGATATTTTTAATTTGAGTGCTATAAAAAACACTAGTACTTTAGTAACATTAATGGATAGTGACAAATAGTTGTCTGAAACCCAGATAAAACAAGAGTACTGTACACTATATATACAGTACTGCATTGTCTTCATTAATCACTGGGGAATAAAAATGATCACTGGAATCATCAACAGATATTTCACTATCTACATCTTAAGAACCTCAAAGTACTATGGGAGACTGACTAATTTGGAAAACAATATGTAAATAAACATCTGACAAAACTTTTCTTCTACATTCTTAACTCACTGAGTGTTTTACAAGCATAAAATGTAAACAGCAAATTGAACTCTGAACCAAACTACATTTGAAGTGCTCAAATGTTCTGAGTTTTTAAAACCTTCATGTCTGTTTATTTATCCACATCTGTGTATATCAGTATAGTATTTATCAACATCTTTAACATCTTTCAGTACATTAGTATATTTATCAACATATTTCTGTATGTCAGTAGAGTGTATTTATCTATATTTACCTAGATTTTTTTTGAATGAGCTGATCTGTTCTGCATCAAATACACTCCTATCTTCCCATACATTCAGCAATCTGTTGAGGCCCCTTATGGATTTATCATCCAAGCGTAGGCCTCCTAAATGCTCGAACACTTTACCAAGCTTGTTCCCAAACTCCTTGTTGTACTCTGGGCCTTTCTTCTTACTGTTTTGTATCACATCATTTGCCAGGTACATGAATGTCAGCTTGCGAGAATCAGTTGCTGAAATTTAGTGGAAAAAATGTTAACATTCAAAGTTCTTATATAACCAAGTTGCACTGCTCCTAATACGTATGTGGATTAAAAGAATAAATAAATGGATTTGAAGAAACTTATGTACACACACAACAGAAAAATGCTATTTTAAATTTTCCACACATATAACAATGTGAAATCAATACTGCATCTTAATTTAAAAATGGATAAATGTCAGATAAAGACTGAGAACCATAAAAGCTTGGTATCTATGAAATAAAAAAAACTGCCAATGCCTTTGATTCTATAGCAATGAATATAAGGCAATTTGTACAAAATGTTAATATATAGAGGGACTAGTCCCAAATCTGTACATGGAAATCACTCTTCACAAAAGCAAAAGACTCGGCAAGCAGTACAACATCCCCCCAATGAAAAGCAGGGGAGCCATGAGTATGTTAAGAGACAACACAGTAAGTGTCAGAGGCCTAAAACTGTTCAACTGCCACCCAGCATACATAAGGGGGAATTCCCAATAGACCCTTGGCTGTTTTGAGGAGGAGCGGGACAGGCACCTAAAGTCAGTTCCCAACCAACCAGGCAGTGGTTTGTATGTTGGTTTGTGTATGGCTGGCAGTAACAACCTGGTTGATCAGGCCCTAATCCAATGCGAGACCTGGTCATATGTCGGGTCATGGGAGCATTAACCCCCCTGAACACTCTCCAGGTAAATCATTCACTCACACTCATTAATTCTGTCCCTTTTACCCTCACCACTCCATCCTCATGCATGCTCATATGTATATATTTATCTATCTATATCTATCCATCCATCTATACTGATTTATTTATATCTGTTTATAGCTATGTATATTTATTTACACTCACTCTCACCCTCTCTCTTCTTTTCCTTCTCACTCATTCTCTCTCTCTCTCCCCGCGTTCCTTTCTCGCTCCTCCTCATTCCTCTACCCTTCCTCCCCTCTCTCTCTCCCTCCTCACCTTTCTCTGTCTCTCTCCTCCTCATTCTCTCTTCTCTCTCTCTCTCTTTCTCCCCAACAATCTACTCTTATTTCTCTATCTTCTCTCCCTCCTCTTTCTCCCTATCAATCTCCTCCTCCCCTCCCTCTTCTTCCCTTTCCATCTCTCTCTCTCACCCTTTTAATGCTTATCTATGAAAATAGTCCCAAGACAGGACAACTAGATAATAAACAAAGCACAAGTAACCAATCTGTTAAAATGTCTGTCACAGGTTATGTATACAAGCTGTCCTTATATTCATGGGGAATTATTAAACCCATAGGAGTCATACAGCCTCTGTAGAACAGTTATTAGGTTTGATGCGAAGAAGGGGAGGGAGGCTTCAATTCCTTGCATCAAGAGCTTTTCACCAGCACATGGGCACCTCCCCTGGAAGGGGGATTGTCATCTGACACAGATAATGTATATAAAATGTGTCTTTCATGGAGAATATACAGGATATAAACTTCTTTATTTATCACAGGTTTTATTTTTTTTATTAACACATCGGCCAATTCCCACCAAGGCAGGGTGGCCTGAAAAAGAAAAACTTTCATCATCATTCACTCCATCACTGTCTTGCCAGAAGGGTGCTTTACACTTCAGTTATAAAACTGCAACATTAACACCCCTCCTTCAGAGTGTAGACACTGTACTTCCCATCTCCAGGATTCAAGTCTGGCCTGCCAGTTTCCCTGAATCCCTTCATAAATGTTACTTTGCTCACACTCCAACAGCACGTCATGTATTAAAAACCATTCGTCATCATTCACTCCTATCACAGGTAATGTACATAAATGACACTACCACAGGTAATGTACATACATCAACTTTGGTGTTTGTCATAGGTAATGTATATTGTACATAGAGATGGCAGAGGTTGGGGGAGAGGCCAGATTATTATTATAATGGGGAAGCGCTAAACCTGTAGGATTATACAGCACCTGTGGGGGGGAGGGATGGAAGGTATTCAGACTTAATTCAGGGAACTGGAGCACAGATCCTATTCCCTAGATCAAGAGCCCCTCACCAGCATTAAGGAACCTCTCTTGAGGGGGAAGAGGCCAGAGAAGGATGTTATCTCACTGTCCCTCAGTACAAGAGTGATGAAACCACTGGGTCTGTTCACTCTTCAGGAGCCAGTGAGCGAGTTAGCATTATGAAAAAAACACCTGTCAAGATGCTACTCCTGGTGAATAAATTAAAAAGAAAAGGAAGTGCTGGAGGTGGTGTTGGAGTGATGGAAGTAGTGCTGGGGGTGGTGTTGGAGTGATGGAAGTAGTGCTGGGGGTGGTGTTGGAGTGCTGGAAGCAATGCTGGTGGTGATCTTGGAGTGACCCAAGATTATCATTATTCTTATAATCATGGGGGAGCACTAAACCCGTAAGGATTATACAGCACCTGTGGGGGGAGGGGCTGAAGGTACTCAGGCTTAATTCAGGGAACTGGAGCACAGATCCAATTCCCTAGATCAAGAGCCCCTCACCAGCGTCAAAGAGCCTCCCTTGAGCGGGGAGTGACACAAGAGGTAGAATATAAATGGAGGTGTTGGAGTGAAGGCAGTGCTGAAGGTGGTGCTGCAGTGAATGCAGTGCTGGAGGGGTTGCTGGAGTTATGGAAGAAGTGTTGGAGTGATGAATATAAATGAATCATTGTTTTTCACAAAAGCATTTTAGAATATAAATACGTATATGTTTGTACTATACAAATTTTGATTCATTTATAATTAATATTCTACTGTAAAACTATGAAATAATTACTTTCCTACTGTACAACTATGATATACTACTCCTTAGTATTAAGTAGAATGTAAGCCTATAATGTTAAGTTGGCCCATAATGCCTAGGCATAATAGAGGCTCTTTGCATTGCATCCCACTATTGTATATACACAATCTCAATGTACTGTTTGCAAAGACATTAAATAAATAAATAAATGGAGGAGGTACTGTAATGTTGGATATGGAGTAATGGAGGTACTGGCGACGGAGATAATGTTGATTGGAATAAGTTTTGGAGTGTTGGATGACATTAGTGATGGAGAATATTTTGGAATGTTGGACGAGGCGATGGAGGAAGCATTATAGTAATGGAAAAGACTGTGGAGTGTTGGAGTGAGGGAGGAGGAGGAAGTGTTGGAGAGGCGCTCACCAGTGACTAGTTCCCTGTACCACACATTGACAACATTGTGTGCATGCTTCTTGTGGTGTATTAACCACAGTGACACTGTCTGGATGGACTGCTGCGACATGTTGAGGTCGTCCAGCTTCTTCTTGAGTCCATCCTCATTGAAACTGGCCATGGCTGCCGCCCTCTACACGCACAAAAAAAAATATTTTCTGGAACTCTGTTGTTTGTGTAGCTTCCTCTAGGCTCCACAACACACGTCATCATCGTTCAGATCCCTGGACGCAGCCACTCTCCATAGCCAATTTTTCCCCTTTAACGGCAGAATTATAAGCCAAATTTAATGTAAACTATATAATTCATATATATAAGTAGGTTTCAGTAGACTAGCATATTTATTTGCATAGATGAAGATCTCTATATGCCCCTTAATTAGTTAAAGTTACAGTCAGGCAGCTTCTTCGAACACTAAGATCAAAACATTTTGTTGCTGTTGATATAAAAAAAATATTTATGGAGTGTACATATAAAATGTGCGTGGGATGTGAACTTCATATATATCACTAATATACGTGAATTATATCAGAGATGCAGTGTTTTAAGCTTGCCAACAGTTGTGACTTTTTTTAATTAATATATTTCTTTTATTAGACTCGAAATTGCATGATAGTGACAATACCAATATTTAGGTAGAAATGATTGTGAGTAAAACTTACCTAGCATGGGCCAGTAGGCCTAGTAAGTGCAGTTTCTTTGTTCTTATATTCTGGTGGTTGTATTGGATATTACAAAAGTAAGAAGTAGGTAAGTTACAGGTACACATAAGTACAATTATCATACATAGTGTAAATTACTTAGGACAACCCAAAAAGTCAGACCTGACAATATAACTCAGTGGTACTGAGACTGATAAGCTCTGAGGTAGGTATTATGACTATGTAAGGATAAAGGACCCAATGGGAGTAAGTCACTGACTTTTTTGGGTTATCCTGGGTTCTCTACACATGCTGCTATGTGTAATAATCTATGTATGTTGCTATGTATAATAATCTATGTAACTGTATTTGTGTATACCTGAAGAAACTTATGTGTGGGTCACTACCCAGGGTGCCAGGGGTCGACCCCTACACGAGGCACCTGGGGCCACCACCTCCAACACCTACTGTCCCTCTTATCTAGCAGTTAAGAAGTACCTGGGAGTTAATAGACTGTTGCAGGTCGCATTGTTTGATGGGATCTAAAGAGAGATTCCAATGAAAATATGCCACATTGACTAACTTTACTGTGTTGTAATCTCTCTGGAATTAGTAATATTAATAAAGTTTTCTTCCTCTTGTACCAAATACTGGCAAAGCTACATTTTTGATCTCGATATAAGCAGGGAAACAGGCAAGACACACTGAGCTACAGGCCAGAATGTTCACATGCAGGATCTCTGGTGCTGGAAAAGATAATCAGTAAGTTTATTCAGGTATAATTACACAAGTATAATTTACACAAGCTTTAGGTGATTACAGTTGGCTTCGATAATAACAGGTGAAAACTGTCTAGGATAACCCCCCAAAAATTGATGCACTAGTAGGTGAGGAAGGACATAGAAGTCTACAGGCTGTCTGCATTGAAGAAGACCCAGGAGATTTATTTTGAAGCAGGTTTATTATTTTTTATTTAGGGGGCTGAGTAAATTTTGGAGGGACTTCAGCTCCCTTTGGCGTCTCCGCTGCTGGTAAAGAAACATTTCAGTGCCGATTGAAAACGGAAATTTAAAGAAATTTGGAATCGTGCGTTACAAGTCTGTTATTCGATAACAGAATAATGGAATTCTAGTGGGAAGAACAACAGAGGGTTGACTGCTTTGTTTTTGACTGCAGGAAGGAAAATGGCACAATGCCAGACCGGAGATCAACCCACAAACTGGAAGAGCAAGAAAGGACGCAGGGAAAATTACTCAAATGGCTCAGTGAGAACCTCAGTGATAGCGAACAGTGAGGGCGAGAAAGACAACATCGCGAAAGTAACAGGCGGGGTCCCTCAAGCATCGGTACTAAGGCCCTTGCTTTTCCTAATAATATAATATAATATCTTTATTTACTACCGGTACATGTACGTGGTATACATACCTAGCTGACATCAATGACATACCACTATATAGAAAGCCAGAGTGAATATCATAATGGTATACAATACCGACAGGATGGTAGGTAAGATACACGAGCAAGTTAGGCAACTATTCCGAAACGTTTCGCCTACACAGTAGGCTTTTTCAGCCTAGTACAGAAAGTAGGCAGGAGCAGTAGATGTGAAGACGATGTAATCAGTCCATCACCCTTAAAGTCGTAGATTTGAGGTTCTCAGTCCCTCAGCCTGGAGAAAACTTGTTCCATAGTCTGAAACAATCTGAAGAGACAGACGACATTGTGGAGACTCGTATACTGTCGGAAGGACAGTATACGAGGACAGTTGTCCAAGGTGTTTTTTCTTCTGTACCAAGATGCCATTGTGTTGCAGTGTCTGACAGTGAATATCACAATGGCATACAATACCGACAGGATGGTATGTAAGACACACGGGCAACATTTAGGCAACTTTGTGTGTCTTACCTACCATATAGAAAGCCGTTTGTTATGCTTGAGCATTTCGGGCAAAATTGACATGGCGGTGTGAATCATATATGTGTTGGTGTTTGTTGATGACCTGAAGCTAATGAGAAGAACAAGACCAGGATTCTTATTCTGGTCTTATTCTTCTCATTAATTTCACTGAGACAAACTACATGAAACAAAGACTTGGGTATTACATAGAAGTGATCGAAGAAGCTACTGAGGTTTAATCCAGAGAAGAATAAGGTCATGGGAACAATTATTACACCGAACTCTTCACCAGATATACATAAACACTACATAACATCGTTAGATGATGCTAGGTTAGAAAATCCAGACACTGACACGATGTGTGTCAGGCGCAGTTTAAAATATGTAACATTTGCACGAAGTCCACCCCTGAGAAACCACATTCAGAAGCTGAAGAAAGTCCCAAGGTTTCCAGAAGGCTGCTTCCAGAACTGAAAGGGCTTAATCTATCAACATTGGAAGAGACATGATAACGACATACAAGATATGCACAGGATTAGAACAGAGAGGAACCGATTGTTGCAACTGCGAGGCACGCGGGTCAGAGGTCATGGATGGACGCCAAGAACGCAGACGAGTCGCAGATATATTAAGAAATACGTTTTAGGTATTAAGATGGTAAAAACTGGGATGAACTGGATGGAAGCAAACTCCAGTCTTCTTTACAACTAATCATGATAAGGACTAGTTTTTAAGTTAAGAAATTTGAGCACCTCGAACACAACTTGCAGAGGATACAAATAAATAAACATACTCACAAACACGTGAGCACATAACTGGAAGTTGAAAACACAGGTGAGCCACAGGGATGTCAGGAAGTATTTCTTCAGTCTCAGAGTGGTCGGGAAGTGGAATGATCTCAACGAAGTAGTGGAGGCAGACTCCATATGTATTTTTAAGAGCAGGTACGACAGAGCCCATAAAACTAAGAGTGAATCTGGCAAGCTACAAATTTAGAGGCGGGGCCAGGAGCTACACACACACACACAGGAAACAAATAATATTAAATCTAATGATAGAAAACTACACATTCCAGCTTTTTAAATGATCGTCATATCGATTGGGAAGCGCTAGATCCGTAGGGCCATACGGAAGAACTTGATAAGATGAACAAAGGACTACAGAACATACTACAGTATAACATAAATTAACGTTTATGATACAGTTAGAGTGGAAAGACATCTTGATACAAATTAAGCCTAAAAGAAAGCCACTTACTATGCATAACACTTCAGGGACCCAAGTCATCCACCGACTGTTGAGGATCCACAAATCCCAATATAGGAAGCCATTTAGTATCACCATTTTCCAGTGATAAAACATACGATGGTCATTAATGACTTCAGGTCCTGGCCTCAAATGACTGATAATTTATTCCTTAAAATATCCAGTATTAAGAGAATTATGTGAGTTACGTGGGTATATTTTGTGGAAATAGTGAGAAACGTCACCCAACTTAAGGAAGCTCAATATAACCCAACCTAAAATAACATAACCCTGCTCTACCAGCGGTTGATGTGGGAGTGGCGCTTTTGTATATAATCGATGAATCTTTGCTTAAGCTGTTGTATTCACCTATTTGTGGTTGCAGGGGTTGAGTCTCTGCTCCTGGGCCCGCCTCTCTGAGCCCTATGATACCTATTCTTAAAAGTATGTATGGATTCTGCCTCTACTTTGACCAGGAACGTTACACGACTCAGTCCTAACTGTTGATTGGCTTTCATATGCCGCTCGTGCCAAAATTAATGGATTACTCTCGCTAATATCTCCCACTAATGAGAATTTCAGTATTTTGAGAGGAATTTATGTTTAAAATTGGCGCCATGTGTGAGGTTGTGACGTCATGCGCGCCTTCTCCCTATCTCCGTCACTGGTCTTGTGCGTCGGCCATATCTCCCTCTCCTGGCTCTTATTTCTTCCCATAAGTCGCTCTCCTGGCCACCCTGGCGCCTCCCCTGCCTCCGTGGGTAAGTATCACGAAGGTGAAAACAAGAAAATCCGTGATAAATATGGCGGAGGGAGGGAAAATATGGGTTGAGGAGGGAAGGCGGCGTTAGTCTTGTGTTTCGTCAGTGGTGAACAAATGAAGGTCAAATAATCGATTCTCTTTTATTATCTGTCCAGTTTTGTTGTCCTGCCCAGCTGAGTGTGTTGGGATTTTGCGCCTAGTATGGGACACATGTTATCACAGGGCGAGATGTGCCCAGCAGGGCCGCCAGGCAGGACAGTGATGCCTCGACCAACAAAAATGGCGGAGGTAAAGGTGGAGAGACGACCCTGAGTGATGTTACTGCCAGGAGAGCCCCGGGCTCTGCCACTCATGTCTTAATCTTTCTCGTCATCATCTTTCCCATCTCCACTCTTAATGATGCTTCTAGACAACCTCAGTTATCATTATTAGTAGGCCAGGCATCTATTTCCCACCGTCCCCTGATTCTGGTTGGTCTCAGGTGGTTCTTGACAGCTGTTGCCTCACTTATATTTTCTCGAGATTTTTGGACCCTTGAAATTGTTTGGAATTTAGTTCAGCACTTAATTTTGTTGGCTTCTTAAGGGAGGTTCATTGATGCTGCTGAATGGGGCTTGATCCAAGGAATTTGACCCCCTCCCCCTCGTGGGAGGTTCCTTGATGCTGGTGAGGGGCTCTTGATCTATGGAATTGGATCTGTGCTTCAGTTCCCTGAATTGAGCCTGAATACTTAACATCCCCCTCACATGCGCTGTATAATCCTACGGGTTTAGCGCTCCCATTATAATTATAATGGACCCCCTTCCTACCCCCCTGGCGTATCATGACCCATACGCATTTAGTGCTTC
Organism: Cherax quadricarinatus; assembly: GCF_038502225.1. Lineage (NCBI taxonomy): Eukaryota > Metazoa > Arthropoda > Malacostraca > Decapoda > Parastacidae > Cherax > Cherax quadricarinatus. The sequence continues at coordinate 4,692,055 of NC_091374.1, read as the reverse complement.
CCTCAAATTTGTTTTATTGGGAAAACTCAAAAAATTCTTTGGGTCTTTGTGTAATTACCTGTTATTTACCAGTCATTATATTCTTGGAATTTAATATAGAAATATTTACAGCTGATTTTTTTCTCATATTACACGTCATGACAGGTATACAAAAGTGACATATAATGATAGTTTATCTACAAATCCTTCCCTTGATGCTGGTGATTGGTTCTTGATTCAAGGAATTGAAGGTATTCTCTTTGTTATATGATGCCTGATTACCTCCCGTTCCCCAAGCATATCCCCTCAAGGAAGGTTCCTTGATGTTGGTGAGGGGCTCTTGATTTAGGGAACTGGATCTGTGCTCCAGTTCCCCGAATTAAGCCTGAATGCCTTCCACATCCCCCCCCCAGGCGCTGTATAATCCTCCGGGTTTAGCGCTTCCCCCTTGATTATAGTAATAATAATCCCCAAGCATATAAACTCCCTATGACTCACAAAATCGTACTGACACGATTGCAAACAAACCGTACCACAGGTATTCTACATACATGGTGCTATGTATGATCATTTATGTAACTGTATTTGTGTACCTGTACCTGAATAAACTTTCATTTCACAGCTACACTGAGACTGACTGTTAGTGTGTTGATAGTCCTCGGGTTAAAATTCTCTTTGTTGTGTTTACTACTAGGTGTGCAAGTGCTTGTGAACTTCTGGAAGGAACACGTGCTCAGGAATGACAAAGTCCCAAAATATTACTTTCACATGGAATGGTACTCCACCACACAGGATGGCTTTCTTATACTTAATCAAACAATATGAATTTTTCTATCCTACATCATCTCATAGGATGGTTTCCTTGTTCTCCACTCAGAATGGCATTTATCACACAGAAGGATTGACCTGTCTTACTCCATCACACACTAGTTTTCCTGGTAACTTTTATATGTGGATTACTATTTTGGATGTCATATCACATACAAATAGGTAATTACATATATACTGTATAGTGGAATGGATGATACCATAAAAAAAAAACTTAAAATTGCCACACTTGTTACAGAGGTACCTTGATACCAGTGAATGGCTCTGGATCAAAAGGAACTGGAGTTACTTTTCTTTTCATGGATCAAAGCTGATTGCCTCCCCGTCCCTTAGGTGTTGTATGACCCCCATCAAGTTTAATGCACCTTTATTAAATATATAAATATCACAGACAATGAATAATTTTAAAATTAGTTTAACTCTGTATGGCCTATGAAATTCACAATTTATAAGTAATCTTATAGGTAATATAGGTCCAAAGTGTGTGTTCAGTACTCAGACATTTGGCCTTAATGCTTGTGTAATTGATAGGGCTTAAATTAATTAAGTTTGAGGTGTTCATTTTCTGATATATATTGGAGTTCTATATAACATTTGTTTGCTTTGAAATTTCATCACTATATGTGATAGATATTAATGCTAATATATTGTTTATGGTTGTATGCTCGTACATTTTGTTTGATTTTTGTTTTCTTTAATATACAGAAATATGGAAAGTGTTGTGGAAAGCTTCTCTGTGGTGGGCAGCATGCCAATAATCACAGAAGAACCAGAGGATGAAGGCCATTTGATAAATGCTACGACAAGTCATGTGACAGACACAGAAGACCACATCATAGCATCCTCAGACCATGTCTCGATAATTACTGCTGTAGACAGTGAAATCAGAAATGATGAATCAAGTCAGGGTACAGATTCGTCCACGCAGATGCTTGCATCTGATAAAAATAACGGGTCTTCAGATCACATAGTCGCTGATAGCATGGCACAGATCATTGCCACCTCTGAAGGGACTAGCCTAATTACTGACAGTGGTAGCAATGGTGCACAGATCTTCCCTAGAGAACCTGGCCAAATTATAAATTCAGATACTGGGCAGTTGATGGACCATGAACATCATAGTATATTTGGTGATACTGATGGGGAAATTATAACCGAGCCAAGTCATATAATTATGAATCACGATGGAAGTATAGCGACAGACAGCAGCGGAAATATTTTACATGCAGGAGGCCAAATGATTACTGAAAATGGTAAGGCACATATTTTGTCTGCTGATGGAGAGATGATAGCTTTGGACAGCAGTCTACTTGAGGGCACCCACAGACTTCAGGAACATGTTGAGGTAAGTGCCATTACCATGCTAAGTGTTACATTCATTTCTGCAGTTTAATATGCTTGTTCAAAGTTTCTACATATACAGAATGCTATTGTGTACAGTATTTCCATTTAACACTTTTACTTTTAATCTGCACTTAGTTTTTATCTACAATTTATATTTTAAATAAGTTTGAGAAAACTGTAAATCACTTGCTCTTTTCCATAGACTGATATATCCTAACAAGGCTGTGAATTCAAACTTGGCTGCTTACAAAATTATAGTCGAGTACCCTTTTTAATGTCATATTGAAATTCGGAGTGTACAGTACTGTACAGTGACTACAAAGCTATGAACTCATTTACTATATTGGTACTTTCATTCTGGTAGTCATGTAGTAATCATGCAGTAATCATGTAGTCATGCAGTAATCTGGGATTGGTTAATTTATTAATAATGTAAGTACAATGTAGTACAGTATATGTGACCCCCTAGGTAAGTGAAGATGCTCCAGTGGTTGTGGAATCTGAAACCCGTGATCACCTGCTTCGGCAAATCAAAAAGGAGCCCAGGGATGATGGGGAATCTACAACCATCCAGATTCGTGTTAATGCCACCTCACCACGAAAAAAAGAAACTGTACCATTGCCAGATGAGGTTAGATACAGTGATTTGTCACTTGTTAAGTTTTTTATGATATCCTTCACCATAATGTACATGTTTATAGAGGGGCAACTGATATATCGGATCATTATTTAGTTGTAGCTACCAATCAGTACAACCATAATGTAAAAATTATAGATTTGAATATTTTTATCCAGAAATTCGTGTTAATGCCACCAAATGATTTAGATAAAGAAAAATTGGATATCAAATTGGGGAGGAGTAGTATGGAAGAAGTGAATGTTTTCAGATCACCACGAAAAAAAGAAACTGTACCATTGCCAGATGAGGTTAGATACAGTGATTTGTCACTTGTTAAGTTTTTTATGATATCCTTCACCATAATGTAAGATTTGAATATTTTTATCTTATAATTGGTAATATAGACAGAAATACTCTGGAGCAGATGTCATCCCTGTTAAATACAGTATGTATATGAAACTGCAAAAGACAAGATAGACAGCATGTGAAAGTAGAAATTCAGAAGTTATAGCTTTAGCAATTTTCTCATCTTTTATAATAGTTGTGTAAATCAATACTCTCATTTTTTATTAGTGGTGTACAGTATATATAATTGAACCTAATAAGCATTATGGTCAATGTTACAGGGAGATGATTCTGCTAAAGTGATGCCAGAGCTGATGATTGACCGCACGACTAAGTACACCAGAGTGGACAGAGATGACCCAAGAAGTAGACTGCATTTTGTCAAGTACATGAAGCGGGAGGGAAAAACTATAAAAATTTGGGAATGTGGAATATGTGAGTATATACATATACGTTCTAGGTAGTAGGTTGGTAGACAGCAACCTCCCAGGGAGGTACTACCGTCCTGCCAAGTGAGTGTAAAACGAAAGCCTGTAATTGTTTTACATGATGGTAGGATTGCTGGTGTCCTTTTTTCTGTCTCATAAACATGCAAGATTTCAGGTAACGTCTTGCTACTTCTACTTACACTTAGGTCACACTACACATACATGTACAAGCATATATATACACACCTCTCTGGGTTTTCTGCTATTTTCTTTCTAGTTCTTGTCTTGTTTATTTCCTCTTATCTCCATGGGGAAGTGAAACAGAATTCTTCCTCTGTAAGCCATGCAAGGGGCTAGTAACCCCTTCTGTATAAATTACTAAATTTGAAAAGAGAAACTTTTGTTTTTCTTTTTGGGCCACCCTGCCCCGGTGGGATACGGCTGGTTTGTTGAAAAAAAAAATACATATACTTTTTTTATATGTATGTACATTTCATTATGTTGTTTTCAGTATTGATGAATTTATAATGGAAACCTTCAGAATGTAGATAGAAATGTCAAGATTGGTTATATCTCATTATTTGTTGATTAACTAAGACTTTGCTGAATTATGAACATGTCAATGTATTAAACATTTCTTCTTACAAACATATCCACAGTTGTAATCCTAATAAAAGTCTAATTATTATAATGAACTATGTAATGCACTTCACATATTTCCTCTAATGAATTGCTGACTTTCTTCATCTCCTAATTGTATTTTTCCAGTCAAGGAAACTGTATTGGATCATGACAGGGACAATAACTAAAATTATGTGTCATATTTTTTGTCTTTCTGTCTAGGTGGAAAAGAGTTCATGCACCAGTATACCTTAATGCGACATTTACCCACACACACGGATGAGCGTAATTTCCGATGCAACCAGTGTGGGAAAGCTTTCAGGCAAATGTCCACACTTTCACAACATAAAGCCACTCACTCTGAGGTAATTCTTTTTTATTTTTATTCATGTGGGTTTAATTACCTATGTGTAGTTATAGGGTGGAGTAATGTTTGTGATATCTCTTCAGTATGTAATTTGAAGTTTTTTAAAAGTTTTCGGTAGTTTTAACTTTTACTGCCTCTTCCAGAATTCCATTCCAGCTACCTATCACTAAGTGAAAAGATACTTTTAATATTCCTTTTGTATTGCCTTTTAGCTATAATTTAGCTCTGTGGTCTTTTATTCACCTTGTTGCTGCCAAAATGTCTTGGTTTTCTCTTATCCTTTAATGACACACAGTACAGTGTGTTTATCATCCCTCTCTTTCTCCTGTCTACAAAATAGGACATTTCTAGTGATATTTGTTTTCATTCTTAACTGGTTAAACAAAGAGGAAACACTGAAGAAAAAAAAGCAAAAACTGTCTTATGTACAAATGGTATATATCTAGTAGTTTGGTAAAGGTCAGTACTATGGATTAATCCTTATTTTATCTTATGAGTATGTGTTTGTCAATTCCTATGTCTGATTCACAAAATTTCTCATTGGTAACTAAATTTTCTCATTAAGACTTCAGTACTCAGTAATATTATTTGCTGTAGTAAGAGTAGAGTGACTGATAATAGGCATTTATGAATGGTTTTGGGTTGTAATTTACAAGAGGCTAAAGAGGGGACACATGGAGGCCAGTAAAGGTGGAAAGAAAAGAAGAGTTGTGAGTAGGTAGGGCTAGAGGATATTGGGATATTTATAAGTAAATTTTTTTTATGGGAAACTACATCTATTTAAACTTGCAGTGTAACATAAAATATCATTTCAGTCAAGACCATATGTGTGTGATATCTGCCAAAAAACCTTCAGTCGTGTCTCTACTTTAATTTCCCACAAGAAGACCCACACTGAAGAGAAACAGCATAGGTGCTATGTTTGCGGTAAAGCTTTTCACCAAAAGGGTGAGTATTATTAACACTACAGTAGTTTCTCATAGATTATAGTGTTACAAATTTACATGGACATAAGGGGAAATAAAATGCCTTGTGCAGGGGTATATTCTTCTTTCATCGTACCAGCCGTATCCCACCGAAGTGGGGTGGCCCAAAAGAAAAAACTAAAGTTTTTTCTTTTAAATTTAGTAATATATACAGGAGAAGGGGTTACTAGCCCCTTGCTCCCGGCATTTTAGTCGCCTCTTACGACACGCATGGCTTACAGAGGAAGAATTCTATTCCACTTCCCCATGGAGATAAGAGGAAATAAACAAGAACAAGAATTAGAAAGAAAATAGAAGAAAACCCAGAGGGGTGTGTATATATATGATTGTACACGTATGTGTAGTGTGACCTAAGCGTAAGTAGAAGTAGCAAGACGTACCTGTAATCTTGCATATTTGTGAGACAGACAAAAGACACCAGCAATCCTACCATCATGTAAAACAATTACAGGCTTCCGTTTTACACTCACTTGGCAGGATGGTAGTACCTCCCTGGGCGGTTGCTGTCTAGGGGTATATATGTATAACATATAGTTATGCTAGTAACCCTTTACTAAATGTAAAAGGAGAAACTTTAATTTCTCCTCTTGGGCCACCCCGCCTTGGTGGGATACGGCCAGTGTGTTGAAAGAAACAGAAGAATATAGTTATGCTCTGTAATTTTTAAAACTTCCCTCACTACATTCCTGTCAGTACAAATGAGTTGATGCTGGAAGTTCTATATATGGTGCTTCATGGCATCATTGGGCACTATCGTAGTCCTGAGAATTTTGTGATTTTTTGGGGGGGAGGGGGGTTGGAATTATTTTGTTTGTGGCACTATGATAACATGCTCACCTCAGCCCCATGAGTGTGAAGTTTATTCCTTGTGTAAAATCTCCCTCTTATTACCAGGCAAGCTGTTTCCTTTCCTTAAATTTACATTGACCTGTAATAACATTGGTAGAATTACTGACTGTTAGGTAAAAGGGGACACGTGCAACTAATGTGATATTTTATTGTGGCAACATTTCGCTCTCCAGAATCTTTGTCAAAGTTATGATAACTGATAATGTAACAGCCATAAAAACACTTCTTTGTTGATCTCCTCACTTTTTACCAAAAAAATTTTTCCCCTGTATACGATTAGTTTTCTCTCCTGTCATTTTGCTGTGTCCATCAGTCGTCCCCTTGAACAGTTTTGTGTTTTGATCTGCTAGGTCAAAGCACTCTTAAATTATCAAAACTTCTTTTCACCAGTGTTCATCTAAGGTTATGATTATATTGAGCACCCTGTATATCTACAGTACACTATAAGATTAGTTTTAGCAGTAAGTTTATTTAATAGTGGTCACATATTTTACTTTGCAAGAGAAATGAAATGGACACAATGGTATTTTGACCCAGTCTGTGAATTAAATAGAAATGTATGGTTTTATACATGGTATTTTTAAAAATTTATATTTTTTGCAGGAAATTTAAAGAATCACCTATTTACTCATACAAACGAACGGCCGTATAAATGTGACATTTGTGGAAGAGGCTTCAATCAATCTTCAAATCTACAGTGTCACAAAGCAAAAGTAAGCTGATTACTAAATGTGAAGTAATAATTTATATTATCGTGTAAAGTAGGTGATCAATGTATAAAAATGTACTTGAATGTAATTTTTCCCTTTTCCTCAGTCTCATGCCGATGGAACACTCAACTATCAGTATGTACCGGATAAATATAAGTGTAATTTTTGTGAACATGCTTTTGCAAGAAGAGCCCAGTTACGACAACACGAAGAATACAAGCACGGTGTGCGTAACCTACACGGGTCAAGGGTATTATCAGGATCTGGATCTCGGACTGTAACTAATAATAATGCTCTCTTTCGGAAGAGAAAGATTGGAAATGTCCGCATAATTCAGTTGCCAAATGGAGACAGAACTTTTCAGGAGGTACGTCATCACTGTATAATTCTAAGTAATAATTTGAGATGAGGGGACCTACTTAATTGCTGTATTTGTTAGAAGTCTGTGACTATTAGTATCTTCGTTATGCACATAGTATTTCTGAATCTAGGCACAGTGGTGTGCCACTTAATCTTTCTTAATGAAGAATTTGTTTTGATACTGTTGAGATCTTACCAAACTGACTTGTATAATGGACTACATACAGTATCTCACTGGCATGTATATACTGTTGTTCGAACTTTGTGCCTCACAAACCTATGCTTTGTGACATGGCACAAAGTTCACACCTAAGCTGCTATAAGAACATTGTTGCCTTTGGGCCATATTATATTAAGTTTCATTAGAGCCAGAGTTCAGAATGGGCAATAAGTGATAAGGATTGTGGTGGCACATAGGGATTCATTGTAGTACCAGGTCCAGTGGTTTTTTTGGATACTATGTTCATTGTACAGTACAATATATTTCATCATATTCAGCTAAAATTATACACAGTGCTTGTGTATTGATTATTTTTTTCTTGGGGTTTAATGCTGAATTGAAGGTAAGATGAAGAAGGTAAATGATTTCTGACAACTTGAAGGAAATGGACACGAATGCATTCACTAGTACATCTTTATCAAAAATGTTTCAGTTCAGGGACAGTGATCATTCGAATACATAAGTGAAGGAGGGGTGTTAATGTTGCAGTTTAAAAACTGTAGTGTAAAGCACCCTTCTGGCAAGACTGATGGAGTGAATGATGGTGAAAGTTTTTCTTTTTCGGGCCACCCTGCCTTGGTGGGAATCGGCCAGTGTGATAATAATAAAATAATAACAAGAGAAAAATAGGTAATACATGTATAGGGGCAGGAGAGAGAGTAGTAATATTAGTGATAGTGTTAATATTTACTAATACAATGGACCCCTGCATAACGATATTAATCCGTTCCTGAGAGCTCATTGTTATGCAAAATTATCGTTATGCGAATGAATTTTCCCCATAAGAAATAATGGAAATCAAATTAATCCGTGCAAGACACCCCAGAGTATGAAAAAAAAAATTTTACCACATGAAATATTAATTTTAATACACACAAACTGAAAAAGACATGCACAGTTACATGACACTTACCTTTATTGAAGATCTGGTGATGATTGATAGGATGGGAGGAGGAGAGAGTCTTAGTGTTTAGAAGGGGAATCCCCTTCCATTAAGACTTGGTGTCAAGTCCTTTTCCGGGGTTACTTCCCTTCTTCTTTTAATGCCACTAGGACCAGCTTCAGAGTCACTGGACTTCTGTCGCACAACATATCTGTCCATAGAGGCCTGTACCTCCCGTTCCTTTATGACTTTCCTAAAGTGGTTCACAGCATTGTCAGTGTAATAGTCACCAGCACGGCTTGCAATAGCTGTGTTAGTGTGATTGTCATTAAAAAAGGTTTGCACTTTAAGCCACATTGCACACATTTCCTTAATCTTTGAAGTAGGCAACTTCTTCAAGTTCTCTCTCCCCTCCTCCGAAGCAGTTTCTTCAGGTCTGGCCTGATGCTGATGAAGATCTAGCAGCTCATCAGTGGTTAGTTCTTCATTGTCCTCCTCCACCAACTCTTCCACATCATCCCCACTAACCTCCAACCCCAAGGACTTTCCCAATGCCACAATGGATTCCTCAACTGGCATTGGATTCCCAGGGTTAGCCTCAAACCCTTCAAAATCCCTTTTGTCTACACATTCTGGCCACAGTTTCTTCCAAGCAGAGTTCAAGGTCCTCTTAGTCACTCCCTCCCAAGCCTTACCTATAAGGTTTACACAATTGAGGATATTAAAGTGCTCTCTCCAAAACTCTCTTAGAGTCAATTGAGTTTCTGAGGTCACTACAAAGCACCTTTCAAACAGAGCTTTTGTGTACAGTTTTTTGAAGTTTGCAATAACCTGCTGGTCCATGGGCTGCAGGAGAGGAGTGGTATTAGGAGGCAAAAACTTCACCTTAATGAAGCTCATGTCCCCACAAAGTCGCTCTGCCACGTCTGTAGGATGACCAGGGGCATTGTCTAACACCAGGAGGCACTTAAGGTCTAATTTCTTTTCAGTTAGGTAATTTTTCACATTGGGGGCAAATGCTTGGTGTAACCAGTCATAGAAAAAGTCCCTAGTGACCCATGGCTTAATGTTTGCCCTCCACAGCACACACAAATTAGCCTTGAGGATATTCTTTTGCCTGAACGCTCTGGGAGTTTCAGAGTGATACACTAATAAAGGCTTCACTTTGCAATCACCACTAGCATTGGAACACATGAGAAGAGTAAGCCTGTCTTTCATAGGCTTATGTCCTGGGAGTGCCTTTTCCTCCTGAGTAATGTAGGTCCTGCTTGGCATTTTCTTCCAAAACAGGCCTGTTTCATCGCAATTAAACACTTGTTCAGGTTCCAGTCCTTCACTGTCTATGTAATCCTTGAATTCCTTCACATATTTTTCAGCTGCTTTGTGGTCCGAACTGGCAGCCTCACCATGCCTTATCACACTATGTATGCCACTATGCTTCTTAAATCTCTCAAACCAACCTTTGCTGGCCTTAAATTCACTCACATCATCACTAGTTGCAGGCATTTTTTTAATTAAATCCTCATGCAACTTCCTAGCCTTTTCACTTATGATCACTTGAGAGATGCTATCTCCTGCTATCTGTTTTTCATTTATCCACACCAATAAGAGTCTCTCAACATCATCTATCACTTGTGATCTCTGTTTCGAAAACACAGTTGAACCTTTGGCAAGAACAGCTTCCTTGATTGCCGTTTTCTTGGACACAATAGTAGCGATGGTTGATTGGGGTTTACTATGCAACCTGGCCAGCTCGGAGACACACGCCCTCCACTTTCATACTTAGCAATGATCTCTTTCTTCATCTCTATAGTAATTCTCACCCTTATTCCTGTAGGGTTGGCACTAGAAGCTTTCTTGGGGCCCATGGTCACTTATTTTGCAGATAAAATCACCAAAAACACTGTAATAATACGAAATGTTCCGATTGTATGCTTGGATGTTACCGCGGAGGCTGGCTGGTAAACAATGCCACCAGCGGAACATGTGAGGCTGGCTCAGGCCGCACATTTGACGCGTCTCGGACGAATAGCATTGAGCGGGTTTTTTAGCGGTATGCGAGGCAAAATCTTAGCGATAAACTGTATCGGTATGCGGATTTAACGTTATGTGATGCCAACGGTATGCGGGGGTCCACTGTAGTAGTAGGTTCACTTGAATATTAAGCTGAAGGAAAACTTCCCTTCCTCATCACATTTCTGCTGAACCCCCTGACAAGGATATCCTGTCCTTTAAGGTCTGTAGGAAGTCTTGTCAACAAGGATAACCTCACCCACTTCTTTTCACACCATGATCCTCACACCAAATGCGAGGTAGTCAAATGATTCTTCCAGCGTTCGTGATGTATCTCTGGAACTGAGTTCTTTGAAGAAGAATGAGGCTACATTCAGCAGACCTTTTTCCATCTTTTTATTCCCTCTCATTTCATCCAGTATTGCAGATGCAGAGCTCAAACCATTCTGCACAATCCACCAGCCTCTGGTGTTGCCTTCGAGTGATATCTCCCCCCCTTCAAATGTGCACACACAACTACAACAAAGCAACAACAACAAAACAGTAGCAGAACAATAGCAAAACAACAAAACCAATTGCCATTGCTTCAACACTTCTCTTCCATGGAAACACTGAGGGACATTTCATGCATTGTCAAGGTGATAAACTAATATAGAGATAGCCAGATTTGAAGGGATGCAGTTGCCTTGAAGCATTGCTCATTGCCACCTCCAACACCATCATTAAAAAAGTTAGTAGTTATAACATTTCCACACCCTGGCATTTATGAACTGAGAGCTTGCTTCCACGAAACTGCCATGTGATACAATTGCAAGATAAGCTGTTCTCAGCTCTGAGTGTTCGGTTACTAATACTACCAGCTCGTATTAATACTGCCACCACCATGACTACTACTCATCTCTACTGCTCTTATATATAGTCTGTCTTTTCTCATACTCCTCATGTATTTGAAGTAACCAAGTTTCCAGGATTGAAACTTTTTAATATATGTATCCTGTATGCATTGTGTCTGTTTCTTTTAAAAATATTACCCTGCAACTTATCTTGGACTTGTAGAAGTCTTTGGGAAAGCATGATTTGCTGGGAAATGCACGTAGTGAATTATTGATATTTAAGAAATTCTAACTTTTAAGTACTGTAAGTCTCAGGATTCTCATGACATTTAAATAATTGTTAATCCTAACTTCTCTTTTGTTTGTAGATTGGAAATGAGCCACTAGCAAGGCAGCGGAAGATGAAGCCTAAATCTCAAGTAAGTGTTTTGTTATAACTACGGAAATGTCTGCTGCTTTTATATTTTATGAAAGTCGTGTGATTATGCTTCCTGAAAAAATATTGCTCTTGGCAAGTATTCTCTTATTTTGATATACTGTACATAGTTCTTTGGTAACAGATGTGCTATTTGTGGCAGCTAAGTGCTACTTTCATTAAGACAAACTCTCCAGTTCCGAAGGTTAGGAATATTGTATCCTGTTCTTAGACTAGTTAGTTTCATTCTACTTTGATGTTGGTAGCTTCATTAACAGGAATTGGGGCATTTTATTTGTTTTTAAGTTCAAGGATTTCCATGGGAAAGTGTGTATAAATAGTCAACTTACATTGGACAATTTAATAAGCAAAAGTAGCAGATATGGTATAAAGCAAAAATTGGTAATATTTTTTTTTTTTTTTTTTTTATTATCACACCGGCCGATTCCCACCAAGGCAGGGTGGCCCGAAAAAGAAAAACTTTCACCATCATTCACTCCATCACTGTCTTGCCAGAAGGGTGCTTTACACTACAGTTTTTAAACTGCAACATTAACACCCCTCCTTCAGAGTGCAGGCACTGTACTTCCCATCTCCAGGACTCAAGTCCGGCCTGCCGGTTTCCCTGAATCCCTTCATAAATGTTACTTTGCTCACACTCCAACAGCACGTCAAGTATTAAAAACCATTTGTCTCCATTCACTCCTATCACACACGCTCACGCATGCCTGCTGGAAGTCCAAGCCCCTCGCACACAAAACCTCCTTTACCCCCTCCCTCCAACCCTTCCTAGGCCGACCCCTACCCCGCCTTCCTTCCACTACAGACTGATACACTCTTGAAGTCATTCTGTTTCGCTCCATTCTCTCTACATGTCCGAACCACCTCAACAACCCTTCCTCAGCCCTCTGGACAACAGTTTTGGTAATCCCGCACCTCCTCCTAACTTCCAAACTACGAATTCTCTGCATTATATTCACACCACACATTGCCCTCAGACATGACATCTCCACTGCCTCCAGCCTTCTCCTCGCTGCAACATTCATCACCCACGCTTCACACCCATATAAGAGCGTTGGTAAAACTATACTCTCATACATTGGTAATATATTTTTCAAAAACTAAAATTTATATTTATTTTGAATTTTATTCTTTGTTTACATATATTTCTAGATAAAAAGTGGCATTTTGATTGAACCAATCGACACAAATGCAATGCATCGTGCCTTGGCTGCAGGAAGAACTCCATTTGCTCTTCTCAAGCCCTCTAAAGGAGTCCCTGTTGTTGTCAAAGTGCAGTTTGCCTTAGGAAACAAGCATGTAAGTTTCAAACTTCTGTAAAAAAAGAAAATAAATCTTCATTAGCATTTAGTTTTAACATATGTTGACATTTATTAGTGAAATACAGCAAATTTTTTTATATAAGTTAGTTTCTTTCTTTCAACACACTGGCCGTATCCCACCGAGGCGGGGTGGCCCAAAAGGAAAAACGAAAGTTTCTCCTTTTACATTTAGTAATATTTACAGGAGAAGGGGTTACTAGCCCCTTGCTCCCGGCATTTCAGTTGCCTCTTACAACACGCATGGCTTACGGAGGAAGAATTCTGTTCCACTTCCTCATGGAGATAAGAGGAAATAAAGAACAAGAGCTAGAAAGTATATGTTTGTACATGTATGTGTAGTGTGACCTAAGTGTAAGCAGAAGTAGCAAGATGTACCTGAAATCTTGCATGTTTATGAGACAGAAAAAGGGACACCAGCAATCCTATCATCATGTACAACAATTACAGGCTTTCGTTTTACACTCACTTGGCAGGACGGTAGTACCTCCCTGGGCGGTTGTTGTCTACCAACCTACTACCTATATAAGTTAGTTTACCTTTGAATATTTCACAGAAGTGCACAAATATAATTAGAAACTCCTCCAAACTGTAACATCCCTACTCATCCTTTATAGTACAAACCAGGGTATGGATGTGGTTTGAACCCATGGTGAGCGAGTCTTAAAATTTCAGGCCAGTGCATAAGCCACTTGGTCAGCTGGCTACAATAAGCATAGTATTTCTTACCTCTAAAAGTTGCACTAAATGGTTTTCCCTGACATTCTTCATAGATATTGCTATTCTTATGCTTCAGATTAGTTACATAATTGCAGAGTGAGCTTTGAAAAAAGAAAAAAAAAGATTTAGATCTATCATGACTCAACCTGTAGTTGTTGGAGTGCCACAGGGAAGTGTCCTAGGTCCTCTATTCTTTCTTATTTACATCATAGTGCATATCATACCACAGGTGGGGTTGGAACCCGCGATCAGAGAATCACAAAACTCGAGACCATCGCCTTAGCCACTGGACCAGCTAGCTACAATAAGATTCATCCAACTAGGTATATTTCTACACCATAGGAAGTTTAGCATAGGCACCACTGTAACTACAAATGCAAGTTTTTACAGATTAATCTCCCTTCAAAGCCATCAACATGACTCACGAAATCGTAATGACACGATTGCAAACAAACCATACCACGGGTGGGGTATGGTTTGTGAGTCAAGGTCCATATATTAAGAAAAGAAAGGACCATGATAAAGAATATTCCAGGAAGTAGAGAGGTTTAACAAGGACAGACATTATAAGAAGGTCCACCAGGATGAGGGAACACGGATGGAAGTTCTGCATCCATAATGAACCACAGACATGAATGTATTGTATAATATAATAAAAGTAAGGAAGTGAAACAAATGGCTATCATTAAAGTGAAGGCTAACGCTATATATGAAAATTAAAAGGGCGGCCCATTAACTTGAGCTCAGTCCCTTCAAACTCAATACTGTAGATGATTTCAGAATCTGAGCTGCATTGTTTCCAACAGCTTTGATGATTAATGTGTAGCTGTAAATATAAATTTATTGTTTGTTTAAATTTTTTCTTTCAGATGCTTGTTCCAGCCAGTGCTAATGAGCTGAGAAGGGCAGGCAAATTTACCGTGTCCAGCCAGCAATGTGGCACAAAGGCTGTACAGATTAAGGTATTTGGGATTTTAAGAACATCTTTTATTTCTTTTACTCTTCAAGGGCAATCAAACCTGATAGCCTCTCATTCCTCCATTTCTGATGACCTGCTATGGGTTCAGTGTTTTCCAGTGAAAATAAAAACTTGTCATAGTACATGCTCTCCTTTCTGAAGGAAAGTAATGGGAGAGCTGAAGTAAATGGAGGGGAGGGAGGTAGTAAAATCACAGAATGGTGAAATGTGGTAGAGGATAGCACTGTTCTGCAAGATATAGTATACAAATTAAGAAGCCATTTTTCTTAAGCTTAATGGATGTTGAAATGATTTATAAACATCAATAAATGAGTAAAGTGAAAAGCTTATTATTGTACTTATGTTTGTGTTGTACTAAAGTTTAGGGAAAGAGTTGTTTTAATACTACAGAGTACAGTTATCTCAAGGGAGGTGTCTTGATGCTAGCGAGGAACACTTGACCCAAAGAATTGGACTTGTTTCTCCCTTGGATCAAACCTTATTTTCTCCCATTTTCCTAGGCAATGGATGACCCCTATGGGCTTAATGCTTTACAGTTATAATAATAAAATAATAAGTATCGTATTTAAAATTTTCATTAAATATAAGTTTTGCCTGTTACACTTTTTTTTTTTTTTTTTTACACATCGGCCGTTTCCCACTGAGGCAGCGTGACCCAAAAAGAAAGAAAAACTCCAATTATCGAGAATTAATTATTTAGAATTAAAAAAAAAAAAGATTTGAAGCATATCTGAAATTCGGACTTTTAATGAAAAACAAAAATTCAATACTCTTAACCTATTCACTGTCTCCTTCGTAGATCTTCATCAGTGACACCTGAGTCACTCGTGAAGATCTATGTTTTAAGCACAGCTCCCTCAGATATGCTGTGAGCAGTAAATTTGGGCCTATACTTAAGAGAATTGGTCAGTGTAATGATTGCACAGTTAAAAAAAAAAAAAATCCTGCCCCCCCCCCAATGCTTGATTAAAAAAACATTTCCATTGGAAATGTTCATAAAATATTGTGTATAATAACTGATTTTTATAGGTTCCTGTTGTGGCTACTGTGATCCAGCGCATTGATGGTGATGGTAGAGTGCACATGGATATTGAAGCACCTGCAGAGGATGAAGATAGCCATGATAACATGGATGCAGTTTTGGCTAAACATGAGGTTTGTTGTAATAGCAGTTGTATTCACATGTTCAGCACAGTATTTTTTTTTTTTTTAATGTACAGTACATGAATATCATACTGTTCATTAACAAGTGTTTAAAAGTGATTCTAACCATAGATATAGAAAGGTATCAAGTATTTTACGTTTTTATGTATATAGAACTCAAAATGAGCACATGATACAAAACACAGAAAGACCATCTCATAGAATGAAAGAAACATGTAAAAGACTTGGGCATCATAATATCCAATAACCTATCATTTAGAGAACACAATTATGCAAAAGTAGCAAAGGTTAGAAAAATGACAAGATGGATAATGAGGACTTTCAAAATGAGAGAAATAATATCAATAATGATACCCTGCAAATCACTTGTACTCTCATTTGTTTTGTGCTCACATCTTCATTCAAAGTAGGAGATAAATCAGAGCTGGAAATTGTACAGAGATTGTTTACTGCCAATAAAGTATTTAAACTACTGAAAACACTTCAAAGTACTTGGATTGCACTCTAGAGTGGAGAAGTGTGTGTTATCTGATAATATATAAATACGTGTTCTTTGACAGCAACTCGAAAGATTAATTGATCTGTATATTTTGATCCACTGCTGAAGAGGCTCCCAGAAAGGGATCGAAGTACTATACTGATCAGTTAATCTTCTGAGTTGCTGTCTCCATGTGGGTTATTACTGAGCATGTACATACAGTACATGGAAGATACTTTACGGCCTAGTCCCAAATCTACAAACTACAATAATGACTGCTACATACCTTTCAGGAGCAGGACTCCAAATCTCCAGCCTCGCCTGGCACCTCTGCAATCACTGTTGCAGAGAATGAAGTCCATGTCAATGACCCACTGGTCATCAATCCTGCTGTTGTCCGACCGTAAGTGTGCCACATTGCTCTTTATGGAGAAGTATTTATCTGACAGTTTCTTATGAGCTAAATAAAGGATGTTTTTATCAGTTGTTTACCAAGGGGATGGGAAGATTGTAGTGTGTATGACTTTCCAGATCAATTCCCGAGCCAGTCATGGAAGGTGAGGAAGATGATGAGCACTCGATGGATTCATCTATGCCTCACACAGGGGGTATAATCATTGGTGCCATGGGCGAGAGTGAGACTATGAGTTATGCAATTGATCAGGATGCCTCCATCACAGCTGGAGACTCTGAAGCTAATGAAGGAATCAACTCTGTTGATCTATTAGCTACTGCTGTCAACCTAGTGTCCCAAGCTCAAATGTCAAAAGGTACAACAAAAATAAGCATAATTCAAGTTTTGTAGCAAAAAATATTTTTTACATGGAGACGTATGTGTTTCCTTCCTTGAGTCACCCTAAATTAGTGGGACACAGCTGATATGGTGAAAGAAATAACTTTTTTTTTTTTTTTTTTTTAACCCCTTCAGGGTCCAAGGCCAAAATCTGAAGTGGTGCCCCAGTGTCCAAGAATTTTCAAAAAGAAAATTTTTTTATTTTTTCTTATGAAATGGTAGAGAATCTTTTTGTGAAGGTAATAAAACAAAAAGTATGAAATTTGATGGAAAATTGACGAAATTATGCTCTCGCGAATTTTGATGTGTCAGCGATATTTACGAATCGGCGATTTTGCCGACTTTGACTCCCATTTTAGGCCAATTACATTATTCCAGTCGACCAAATTCTTAGCTATTTCACTAGTATTACTTCTGTTCTATCGACTGAGCACAAGAAATCACCAAGTCAACTGTTTCAACTACAAAATAAAGTGATCGGAAATTGTTAATTTGGCCAATTTAACACAAAGTTCAAAATATTCCAATTTCAAAATAGGGTCCAGAATAAATAATGTAGGTATTCCTGGCACTAAACTAACATTTCCTCTGTTCATTAGTTACGTTTTGAGGCTTTACAAATAAATTCTATTTTGATTTTTTATTCACATAATGAATTTTTATTCACACCAAAAAATATAAGATTTACTGTTATGCAGTATTGTAATAATTGTGTAAATATCATCACCACATTTGTGAATGTATATTAGACCCACCAGCTGGCATGTATTAGACGTGTGAGGTCGTTTGTTTACTCTTGAACATCGGCAAAAATTTAACATTTCCGCTACTTCGAGCTCAGTTTCAAGCCATTTCCAGTGCTAAAACCAATCAAAATCATCTCTATTTCTGTAATATATCTTCCATTCTATCAAATGAGACCAAGAAATCGCAAATACAACTACAAAAAACATATGAAAAAACACTGCAAAGTAGCTGTTTTAATCGAAAATCATGGTCTCAGATTTTTTCTCATTATACACAGTGTGCTGCAGGATTTGTTTTATGTGGTGCACACATACCACATAGATGTATTCTCTCATATCTAGGCCCAAATGTACCACTCACAGTTTATCAGAGTGAGCTGAGCTCATGGCTTAGATCTACGGTTTGGACCCTGAACGTAAAGCCGTAGATCTACGGGACGGGCCCTGAAAGGATTAACACTGGCTGTATCCCACCAAGGTAGAGTGACCTGAAAAAGAAGCACGTTCACCATCATTCACACTTTCACTGTCTTGCCATAGGTGCACAGATACAACAGTTTAGAGGTCCCTCATTCCTATGAGGGACATCTGCCAAATATGCTATTTATATTGTTCCTGTGTGTTTCATACTTGACTGGAAAGGTTGATCTATGGTAGTACAATATTCATTTTCATGTTTTTTTTTTTTTTCCTAAAATATTCCTTTGTTGAAGAGGTTGGGCTTATTGAGAATATACGCAGACATTTGATGCCTTCATTATTAAAGATGGAAAAATTTACATAGAATTTCACATCCTGGTAGCTCAGACCTATGTGAAGGAACATTTTACCTGTTGAAACAAAGTAATGAGATAAAATCATGGGAATTATGATACTTTGATGTATTTTTTTATATTTTGTCATTTTAACTTTTATTCTGGTTTCAGATGGGTTGGCTGGCATGGAGGGCATGCAGTACCTGCGACAAATAAGTTTAGGGGAGTATGAAGTAGTTCCACCAGATCATGCCCAGGCAACACACATAATGAACCAACATGGTCACATAGAACAAATAAAGGTACACTTTGTTTTGCAGTTGCTAATGAATTTCATTTTAAGTCTTGTTTAAATTATACAAGTGCTACCTCTGGTGCCCTCAAATTCAAAATTTTCAAGACCAGCCTTTTTTTTTTTTCTCTCTCTCTCTCAATTTCAGTAGAAAATAAATACAGAGGCAATACAGATTTTAATTGTATTTTTTGTTCTGTCTTGATGGCATCTTATATATTGGCATAGGCTAAGACTTTTTTGAGCTCTACATTTTCAGCAGAATTCTTTTTTCCATTGTGTATTAATCTACAGATGGATGATAGCAATGCAGTGACAATGGAACAGGCCAACATAACTGCCTTGATGGATGCCTTGCAGAATGCTGGGTACCACTTAGGTACTGGAAATCAACACATCATTATTAACCATGATGGCAATGCCATGGTAGTAGATCAGCAGGTAAGCTAATTGTACCATGTATGTACTATCATCATGCTCATGCACTTATTTCATACTTGTTTTTATTGTTGCTCTAAAAAAAAGAGAGTTTCAATATGAGAGCATCCATTTATAGTTGATGAGAAATAGTGAAAAAATAAAGGAAAAAACATTGACTGACATAGTCAGGGAAACATGGTACTGACAATTTTGTTTAATTTTAATCGTGACATTATCTCTTGCAGCAAGTGCAGATGGTTATAGATGGAGACATGGAAGGTGTGATAGCATCAGATGAAGTTGGCAGTGAAACTGTTGACCCATCAGTTAATTTGGTTGTACATGAAGTTCCAGAGGTGAGAAGAGATACGTTGATTTTTTTTTTTTTTTTTTTTAACACTTTTCGTTTCCCACCATGGTAGGATGACCTGAAAAAGAAACGCTTTCACCATCATTCACTTCCACCAGTCTTGTCTGGCTAATCGATTTCCCTGAATCCCTTCATAAAATGTTCCATATTCTCTTATACATTTTGCTGCAATTTGTACATTCATTTGGAACTTCCTAATAAATACTTCAGAGTTAAATATCATGAAGACATGTAAATTCTCTGTGGGAAGTGGAGAAGAATCCTCCTAAGCCATGCATGTCATAAGAGTCAACTAAAATGCTGGGATCAAGGGCTATTAACCCTTTCTCTTGTATAAATTACTAAATTTAAAAAAGAAAAGCTTTTGCTTCTTTTTTGGGTCATTCTGGCTCGGTGAGACAGCCAGTGTGTTTAAAAAAACAATTTTAAATAAGTATTTTTTTTAGTAAGGTTAATTTGCTGTCATTATTAACCTTTAAATTGGGAGTGACAAATAAATCAGATTGCCTGGAAGCTTAAGGGGCACGTCCCTGAATTTGGCCAACTCTTTTATTTTTCAACCAATTTTTTTTATTTTTGGTGTACATTTAGAGGTTCATATGTAGAAGAATGTGACAAAGTTTCAGTATGATTGGCCAACAAACAACAGAGAAAAAAAATATTTCAGTGACTTCATATATGGCAGCAAGGTATGACAAAATGGCACTTCGAGTGGCACTTCCGACAATCCCAACCGTTAGAATACATCTGACACTAATTCGGGATGCACATGTTTCATCTAATATATCTTATTATCATGGGAAAAAAAAAATACATTTGATAGACTTTTTTGCATTCACCAAAATATCTGCCTTTTACCTCCCACAAAATCAAAAATATTTGATATATTCCAAAAAAAGAAGCATCAGATTTTCAAACACACCTTGTTTTATATTGTCAGTGAAAATCATTTCAATACAATCATTAATAATGGTGTACTTTAGCGAAATAAGTGAAAAAGTTACTTCCGAGATATAGGCCTAGAAAACGTCGGCAGGCCTACCGTCTCAAAAAAATTTTTTTTTGCGCGGAAATCGGGTTTTTTTTGGTGTATTTCTTAGTAAACTGATGTTCTAGTGCAGTTATCCTCTTCAAAACACCGTTTTCTATCACTCACAGACCAAACAATAGAACAAGGAGACCAGGAGTAACACATTTATATCGAAATATTGCTGGTGGACTCTCGCTATATTATGGCCTATTTTATTCAGTCTAGAGTATATAACATGTTTGTTTGTTATTTATAGTGTTTATTATATCATATTAGATCAATTCTGATAGATAAATAAGCCGTATAGTTGATATATAAGCTGATATAAACGTAATAATGAAGTGATTTCACCTGGCACCATCTGGAGGGGGAGTACTGCCGAGTGTTCTCAGATGGCTCCCTATTGGCTGGCACTCTACTGATAAGCTCCACCTACTCTTATATGATGCCAAATAATCAATTATTATATTAGAAAGAATAATGCAAAGAAAAAGAAATAAAAAACAAGGAAAAAATTCCAAAAAATACTTGGGTTGAGAACAGACGCGCTACCTACATCGTCGTTACCATACCTGATATAAATGACTATAATTTCTTGTAGAAACGTCTTAGAACATTGATTCTTGTACCATTGTGTTGCCAAAGAGTTAAGCTATTTTTTGGTATATATAACTCAATTTCCATAATTTTTCGATTTTTGGTTGAGCGCGCGCGGAAAATTGCCCAAATGCTCCCTTAACTCATGTACATATGTTAATAAATCATCTCAGCCATTTTGATTATATACCATATGCAAAGAAAAATATAAAATGCAAGCTACAGCATGTTTTTTGGACAAGTATGTACCGTTGCTTTTGAACTTGTTTTACTATGATTTCATGGCATATGCCGTGCTCCTTCCTTAAGTGAATGTGACCTGACGTGACTAGGTTGGGGCATTGCCTTAAGCCGTTAGGAGACTTGGACCTGTCTCACATGGGCCAGTAGGCCTGCTGCAGTGTTCCTTCTTTATGTTCTTAAGACAGTGATAGAGTGAATTTGTCACCCTACATTGGTGGGAGATGCTGGTGCCAGTGTGTTAAAAATAAAAAATGTACATACCTGTCTATTAGTGTGTTTCACATAAAAATAAATATTTTCATTCGTGTGTTAATTTTTATTTGGCTTTTTGCAGAGTATTCAAACCAGTGACAGTGAAGTGGGAAGCTGAATATTAAATACTACTGAAAGTGAATAAATCTGAAGTACATTTCAATCATTTGGCCTTCAATACTGTGTTTTGGATGAAATGCGGCTTTGAAAAACAATTGGTCATAACTTAAGAGGAAATTATATTCCTGTTACTGTTTTAAGGTAAAATTGCCAACAGAAATTGTGCAGTTGTGTTTGTAATCTACTATATTAGTAGATAAAATTTTAGTTTAGCTGTCTTAATAAGTAATAATAATAATATCAAAGGCTTCATTGTTTTATAAACGATAGCAATTACGCTTTGAGAATAACACATGTTCAAGAAAAGAATGAAATGCATTATATCAAGAAAAGGTTAAGAACTTAGCTGAAGTTAATAAATACTTAATGCCAAGTAACCCAAAGGTTTGCTTTCATTACATATAAAGGTGTATATTGATGAGAGTAATTGTTCTTTGGAGTAAGTTAAAAGTATGAAAGTTTGCAAGTGCCTTCAAAATCATAGTATGTATCCTTGTATTGTATTATGACCTATGCACTGTTATATATTCTTTTTCTTACTGCTGTTGACAAAAGGAAATCATGACACTTGAATGATATTATACTTGTTTACAATTAGATAATGGAATGAAAATCACTTGATTTTGTATATTCTAGGAACAGAGAACATTTGCATATAAATATGTCCTATGAGTAGGTGTATGCATTTACATAAACATAAATGAAAAGACGGTATATACCCCAGAATGTACTTGGAGCCTGGTGCACATAAACATACACAATACACACATCGCTCACTTCGACACATTGCAAGAAATGTTACTTCTAAAGTAGAGATGAAAATGGATTTGTATGTGCCTTGATTAGTACCTCAGTATATTGTATGGTCTTCAGCCCAGCAGGGAAGTAGCAGGTAGAATATAAGGCACAGTGCATCAGCTAAATGCATAGTCTATAAGCCCTGCAGCAGGGACTGGTAACTTACATTGCACCTTAGTTTACTCTTTGTTATTTACAATATTGGACACCTAGGGATGGCTAATAGCATTTTTCAGTATTAAAATCATAGTATTTGATTTGCTACTATCTCTGTTGAGAGAAAGCTAGTTGTCTTACAGTGTGCTTCTCTTCACTGTCTCCTACAGTTTCAATCCTGTGATAATCAGTTTCAGTATTCTTCCCTTTCTCCTCAGTTTGAGGAGCTGTGGCCTTGTTCATGCATAGAAGTTGGAACAGTCAGTACTACTGATTCGTTTTTGGAAATTAACTGAAACTATTGGATAGATTGGTAAGTGTTAGCTACCATATCCAGCACATAATCAATGTTTTATGGCAGCATTACTTAGTGCATTGTAAAAGAGAAGAAAGCTAGTAGCTCATGAACTCGTGATATATTGTATCACCTGAGAATTGCTGAATTGTTTGTTTTCTTATTTATTTATTTATTTGTTTATCTGTTTATTTATTCAACTCTTCTGAGAACAGGTTGGTTTAGTCCACTGGGGTGGTCCATGTATAGTTCGTATTGCCTGTTTTGTATTACCTCTGTTTACTCCATTGATGAGAGGTGTCAATCTGCTGGTACACTGTAATCAGTGATGGTATGAATTGCGTGGAGATAATAAATTAAAATTTCATGACTAGTGCCAGCATGTGGATTGTTCATGGCTTTAATTACCTTAATTATGCCATACTTCTGAGGCATTAGCCTTTTGTTAATCCAAGTACCAAGGTATTGCTATGAGGTAACCCATTCCAGTTCAACATTTTGTATGGGAAGTATGATGTCTGGATCCTTTTCTTTGATCATCAGTGCCTTTAATTTATCTTCCTGAATCTTTTTCCTCAAGGGAGGTTCGTTGACACTAGTGAGGGACTCTTGACCCAAAGAATTGAACCTGACTTTCTCTTCCCTGGATCACACTTGGTCAATTTACATTTTCCTCTTTGCCTTCCTTCTTCATTCTGTCTCCCTGCTGAGGGCTCTTTGCCCATATTAGTGTGGTGGAGGTGGAGGCTTGTGTGTACTCACTATCCGTCCAAAACCTCCTTAGTGGCATGCAGCCTTCCTCTGCTGCAATTTAATATCCATCAAGACTGCTAACCTCTGAGGGGATGGGGGTCTTCACAAATGTGGTCACTCGTGTCTCTGATATAGAAACACCTGACAATATAATTGCTTATATAGAAAATTCTGACCAGTGACCTTCACACAAAAAGGTGAGGTAATTAGAAGAATGTGCTCTTGCCTCAGAGCACACAGCTGTTGATTCTCAGGACACCCTGGAGTGTGTTGCACGTTTTGCCACTTGTGTCCACTTACCTCCTCTTTGACTCATTTTCATCTTCATCTCCTGGTCTTGTACTTTTTGCCTGTTACTAAAACTAGTATCTCCCCTTTCTTCACATTAAGTTTTTTGTTACGTTGCATCCTGTGCTGTGCAACCATCTCTTGATTTTGTTGCGTTTGTGTTGATTATCTTGTCTAGGGATATGTTCTTTTTTTTCTTCTTTTTTTTGTATAGTTTGCCAGGAAATTCTGTCTCAGGATACAGGGAGAGTATTGAAGAACTTCAATTGTTGCTTTTCCAGTTTGTCCTTATATGTACAGTATTGTACAGTACTTGCTTAAAATAAATGGCTTTGTGTACTGTTGGTCTCTTCCCGTATCTTTTTTTTTTTCTCCTTCAGTCGGTTGATCCTTACCCTGATGCTTGTAAGAGAGTGCACTCCTTGTTCATTCAGATATTCTCTTCCCTAATAATTCTTTTCACATTCTGTTCCACTATATTGTAGCCCGCTTTCTACTTCCACATGTTGTATACTCTGTTCCTTATAACACTACGAGTCCTTAGAGGAGCTTAACACAATTCTTATTCCTAACACTCGGTTCTGAACTAAGTACATCCTGCTAAAAGTGATTTTATTATAAACAATTTTGTGTGTAAATGGTATGATTTGAGCTTGACAGGGGTTTGAAAAATACAAGAGTTCTTACTAAATTATTTTACCAATCTTTAGAAGTAGTTAAATTTATGTATACTAGGAGAGAGGATTTTTTATTAATTTATTATTCTTGATATATTTATTGTAAATGTACTAGAATGACTGTAATTCTTCTGTTGTAATTTTTATAATGAACAGAATTTTAATTCAGTATATACTTTTTCATATTTACCATTGCTGTAATTAGGCCAAACCATTTCAGTGTTTTAGTTTTTTAAAAAGTAATCATTAGATTTGGACTGTGATTAAAAACTGCATAAAACCTTCCAGTCTGGAAATAACATTTGTTTTACTGTAATTATTAGTTACTACCAAAACTCAAGAGTTCCTTTATGATTAGAGGTATCATAGGTCATAGTGCCATGTGATAGCAAGATGTTTATGATAGAAGTACAGCAGTTATGGTTAACAAGTAACTCAAAAATGAAAAAGTTCTTCCAGCACTTATTGGAAACTATTAAAAACATGTAGTTTCATAATTTGTATGTAAATCTGTAATCAGTATTCTGTACATATTTGCATTTCTCACAGGCATAATTATAGCAGAAAGTTTTAGCAGTCAAACACTGGCAATACAAAAAAGGTAGATTTTTTTTTTTTGTTTTTTTTGTGTGTGTGTGTGTGTGTTTGTGTGTGCATTTAGTGATGAACCATGCTGGTCATATAGCACAGTGTGACACCAAGGCTCAGTTCTCACTTTACTAATCATAAGATACACACAGACACGCACATGCACACGCGCGCACGTGCGCACACACACACATGTATTTGTCATAAGGACTAGAAAACTTCACTAACTGAGGGAAATATCTGTGCTACATTGAATTTTGTGGATGTTAATATTTTATTTTCATTTATATTTCAAAACACGTTTATGCTTGAAGTTCTGAGAAATGCTTTGGAAACGGTAAACTTGATTGTGATATTAGTAATTTAATTCGTATTAAAGCCATGAGATAAACTAAGTGTTAAGTGATTAATATTCTTCTTTAGTGACAGAGAATCACATTGTTCTTAGATAAGGATGTCGAGTTGAAGAACTGCAAGTGTGTATTGGAATATATGCCTTTTATTTGATTGCGTTTTGCGTCATCTTTGGTACAGCATTTTGAAGGGAAATGGGATGTTAAAAATTCATGTACAGGTATGATGTAAATTTTATTACTGTATCTGCTTTAGTAGAGTATTTCTAGTTTTGTCCTTTAAATACTTTTGCTGCATAATACACCCTTGTTATTATACAGGTCGGCCATCACTAATCCGGCAATCAGTTATCCGGCACTAATTTTGGCTAGCATAATTTCAAATTTCATCATAAATGAGGAAGATGTAACAAAGTCTCTACTGATAGGTGAATTGTATTTTAACCTAACCACTCTGTAATCCGGGAAACTCACTGATCCGGCACACTACTGGTCCCAATGATGCTGGATTAGTGATGGCCGACCTGTATTTGTAACATTCATAATTGCTGTATAATTGTTTGTTCATGCTATTGTAACCAAAAGTTTTATATAAAGAAACTATTTTGTACTATTTTGTGTGATCTTTAATGTTCTTAATGTGATTACCAATAATAATTATAAGTAAAATCTGGTACTAGTTGTTTTGCCAAAGTATTAATATATAAGTTGATAAGATGTACCGTAAGTACCTGATGAATAGTGTAGTGCTGCTCGAGTTCAAAGTTCTGCTGGCAGTTCCTAGTTTATTTTTCTTTATGTACTAAATAGGGTTGGAATGTGTGTTTACAATTGCATTTGTTTGAAATTGTGGTTGCATTACGATGTACTGTGGTGTAAAGGAATTACAGAATGCAGTTTCTAACAAAATGAAATGTTTTATTATCCTTGTTCATTACAAAGGTTAAAATGTTATTTTATTGATCTAAGGGACTTAATGAAACAAACCTTGTTTCACTGTGTCTGAGGTTGCTGTTCCTACTGATTTTTTAACTGTTTAACTCGAAAGGTTCCTCATTTTGTGAAGATTGACATGCTAGATCAGATTATAGTCTTCATTAGAGCTATCAGTTCCACTATAGCTCTTGACATACAGGTGCTGGTACCCTCTCAAATGTCTGACAAATTTTTACTTTGGTATACTTAACAGTGCTTCATAATTCTTATTCTAGTATGTTTTCTTTCCAATTTAGGAGGTCTGGTTTGAGACTGGGAGCTGTATAATCCTCCGGGTTTAGCGCTTCCCCTTTGATTATAATAATAATAATTGAGACTGGGATCCAGTTTCCATGATGTCAAGAACCTCTTAACATATATAATGGATAAATGGCAGCTCCATACTGTTTCTCATACTCTCAACTTGCCTTCTGATGTGATTCATTAAGGTTGTAATTGCCTAAAATAATAATTAGAACATGGTAATAGTATACACATTTGCAAGGTACATATAAACCTCTCAGCATTTAGTACCAAATGTTCAGAGAACAGGTCAAAGTTCTACTATGGGCTTTTACTTCGGTCTTGGTAGGCGAGGTGGTGACTAATAAACCTATTTAAGTGTGAATATTGCCATAAGACTTGCAACAAATTAATGTACTCATTCACAAATTGGTTTATCAGGTTGTATGCAAGATTATTTGCTGCAAATATAATTTCATATCAATTTAGCATAGACTCAACCCTCATGATGTTTTTAGGGAAGTGAAACCAGGTGATCATGATGATGCTTCATTAGCATAAGACATTGAACAAAGATACAGTATGACTGGGATATACAAGTTATCAGTAAAAATACATGTATATTTAAAGTACAGTATATGAATAACACTTAGTTTTGTTTTTCAAAGTTCTAATTTACAATACTTATTCTAGATCAGCTCTTCAATAGGGGTTCTTTGATGAGGGGTTCTTAAAGAATTGAAG
Source organism: Cherax quadricarinatus (assembly GCF_038502225.1). NCBI lineage: Eukaryota > Metazoa > Arthropoda > Malacostraca > Decapoda > Parastacidae > Cherax > Cherax quadricarinatus. The sequence continues at coordinate 4,664,086 of NC_091374.1, read as the reverse complement.
TTTCTCCTCTTAGATCAAACTTGATTACCTTGCATTTCCCAAGTGCTATTTGGCCCTTAGGGTTTAGAGCTTCCCCCATGAATGCAGAGTAACAAGTGTAGATCAGTTTACTCAATGAAAGCTCCTTGATGCCAGTGAGGGGCTGTTGATCAAAGGAATTAGACCTGACCTTCCTTTACCTTTGTGGGTTTAGTGCTGTATAGTCCTTGTGGCTTAGCGCTTCTTTTTGATTATAATAATAATAATGTGGGTTTAGTGCTTAGTTTTGATGGTAATAATAATACCCTGGATCAATCATGATTACCTCCCAGGAACTAAATAATCTCTACTGGATTATAATTCTCCTTCCCACCCAGGAATGTAATAATACTCTAGATCAGACAGCAACGCCCCTCAAGGGAGTTTCTTTGACGCTGGTGAGGGGCTCTTGATCTAGGGAATTGGATCTATGCTTCAGTTCCCTGAACTAATCCTGAATACCTTCCACCCCCCCCCCCCATGTGCTGTATAATCCTATGGGTTTAGCGCTCCCCCATGATTATATAATAACCAGACAGTAATGACATGAAAACTACATTATATTTACAGAAAATGCTGCACTGTATGATCATTGTAGGTTTAGTGCCTCATTTTTTTATTGTAATTTACAGAAAATAGCTGGACTGATTCAGGACAAAAATAATCAGGCAAAGGGAATATTGAGCCATAAAGTTGGTGAAATTCCCAATGAAAGTAACCCAATAGGACACCAATTATCTTGTTCTAATGTGAAAAACCATTTTTTCATGGAAAGTTATAGAATAATGTAGGTACTGATAAAAGTATTTCATGAATCCCTCTATTCTAAGGTAACATAAAATAATTGTAAATCTGATGTATGGTACTATATTGAAATACATGTACAATTTGACCTTACATTTTATATAGTATTTCATAACCCAAAAGGGTTTAGCCCACACTTTGAACATAATTTATATATTTCATGGTAAAAGTATCTTGTTTTAAGATTAAGAAGAGATACGTACATTGTAAAGGACTGGACAAAAAATACTTCTAGATAAATTCATATAAAGGTAAGATCTTTAAAATATCTATAAAGTGACTAAAGAGAAATATTGTATGTAGAAGAAATTAAATGGAATTTTCTAGGTTACCCGTGTAAAAACTCGATACCTAAGTTAGTCTTAAGTGTTTTGCCGAATACTTTATAAGATGACGAGTTTTAAAGCTGAGCATTCCAAATGAAGCCAGTACTGAATGACTTCCATAGTTGGATGTTTGTGAATATAATAAAACTACTACTAATCCAGATGAAATGTAGTCGAAGTATTCGAGATGAGAGACTTATCAGTGGTGGTCCTACACAGTTAATTCTGAAGACCAAAGATTTAAATGAAAATAATTGCAGACAGACCACTGCCAAATATCCCACAAAATACTGTAGCAAACTGGATACAAAATGTGCAATGAACTCTATTGGTCTATCAAATAGTTACATTTTTAGTGCCATATTTGACATTAGTAGCATATAATAATTACACGGTGCAATGTGACCCACACAGATTTAGAGCTTTTTTGTGAATAGCGCAATAATTATGGAAACAATGCACTGAAAGAAAACATGAACAGGAAATGTGCAACCATGTAAAGGTACTTAAGGTGAAAAAAATATGACAATGAAATATAAACTAGGATGAATTATGAACCTAAAAAGCTCCCTGGTAAGGGATTGTACATGAGGATCTTGTATTAAGTTATGTTAATTTAGTTGTGCAGCACTCCGGAATTCGACTGGTTTCTTTTGCTTCGGTACTGGAATGATGACATCGATGCCTGAAGGCTCCTTGCGAACAACAGACTGTGGGAATAATAATAATAATAATAATAATATTCCTGAGGCAGCAACTTAAAAAACACCATTTTATCTATATGACATTTTGTAAAGCTAGAACCATGCAGGTTGCACACAGCACTTCCTAATGAATTTTCTGAATTTTCCTTAGAGGAGGTAGGTGCCATGATGCTAGAGACTAGCTCTTAATTGAAGCCATTGAACTCATCCTCCTCTTCCTTGGATTGAACCTGAATACCTCCCATTTAAGTAGTGCTAGATGGTCACTATGGGATGGATGGATGTGTTAGTTTGTGTGTGTGTGTCTCACTTTCTCTCCCGATGTATATGCACTGAAATAGTTACTTATTTTAATTCCTGTATAAAGGATTAAAGTATTAAAATGTTCTTGACTGGTGGTGATGTTACTTGCACCCTTAATGATGTGTAGTTTATAGGTTTAAAACCCCATTAACCAATCATTTCTTGGTAATATTCCCAGCCAAGTCTTGCTAAAGAACCCCCAACTAACATTATGACCCATTATGGGTTCTAACTCCATGCCATGATTGCAATAATTGGTGTTACCTTGAGTCCCTGTCCATCCTTGTTGTCTTCATAAGTGACGGTGTAGACGAAGCCATCTGGGAGGACGTAGCTGTAGGAGCCCTTGACGCGGCCCTCAGCGTCGGACACCTCGGCTCTGTTCTGGTAGTTGGTTGTGTTGTCATCCCTCACTTCGAAGCCGAAGTTGTATGGCTTGGGTACCTGTTTATCAAGGAGGATAGAGGAGAATATACATTTTATGATTTTATCTGGAAGACACACACATGTACAACTGCTCGTCCCTCACCGGAAGTACGTATAGTGCACCGTACTTCCCATCATGTTTGACTTTTTTGGGTTATCCTAGGTAATCTATATATATGCTGCATATGCTGCTATGTTTTATAATTTATGTAAATTTATTTATATCTACCTGTACCTCAGTAAACTTACTCCCCTCAAGGGAGGTTCTTTGATGCCATTAAAGAGCACTTAATCCATGAAACTGGACTTGCCCTTCCATTCCTTGGATCAAACCTGAATGCCTCCCAGGCACTATATGACCCCTATGGGTTTAGTGCTTCCCTATAAATATAATAACTGGGTGGCTGTATAGCAAGAGGTCAAAGAAGAATATACTTTTTTGTATGTGGAAGAAGATACACGAGTACAGCTAATGTTCACTGTACTTGTCAATACTGTATAATATTAATAATGATAAAAAAATACCAACCTCAGTAGTAGTGGTGGGATCATCATCTAAGAAAACTCCCAACTTAGCAGCCAGTGCCACTGACACCAGACCCAGCATCACTATTACCTATAATAAATAAATTTAATAAATAATATATGTCGTACCGAATAGGTAAAACTGGTCAATTAGCAAGAACTCATTTAAAATTAAGTTCTTTCTAAAAATTTCTCTTTATATGTTTAAAGATACATATTTTTTTTTCATTTATGTTAATGTAAGAATTAGTAATTTTGTACCAAAAAAACCTTAGAAAACTTACCCAACCTTCAGAACAAGCGCAATTTAATTTTGCCTAATCCAACTAAATAAATTTTAGATAAGTTTACAATAATTTAATAATAAACAAACACAATGAAATACATTTTTTTTCGTTAGGTTCAGAATCATTTTTGCGAAATTATTGCAAACATAAATTTTCGCTTGCCTTATTCGGCAAGAAGAGCGTTGCTATTTAAGCCCAGATCGCAAGTTCTGCCTATTCGGCACGACACACACACACACATATATATATATATATATATATATATATATATATATATATATATATATATATATATATATATATATATATATATATATATGTCGTGCCGAATATGTAAAACTGGTCAATTAGCAAGAACTCATTTAAAATTAAATCCTTTCTAAAATTTTCTCTTATACGTTTAAAGATATATTTTTTTCATTAATATTAATGCAAAAAATTTAATTTTGCACCAAAAGAATCTTAGAAAACTTACCTAACCTTATTATAACAAGCGCAATTTATTCTAGCCTAATCCAACTAAATATATTTTAGATTTGTATATAATAATTTAATACTAAACAAACACAACGAAATATATTTTTTTCGTTAGGTTAAGAATAAATGACGAAATTATTGCATACACAAATTTTCGCTTGCCTTATTCGGCAAGAAGAGCGTTGCTATTTAAGCCTATTCGGCACGATATATATATATACATATATATATACATTATATATATATATATATATATATATATATATATATATATATATATATATATATATATATATATATATATATATATATATATAATCACACTGAATAATAATAATAATAATTCCTTTGAAAGCTCGTTACCTCCCATACCCCTAGGGGTTTAGCGCTTCCCCACGATGACACAGCACCAGGAGTGACACAGCAACATCCTGACTCTTCACTTTCATTCTCTCGAAAGACGACAAAAAAGAAACCTGTCTCGGGGCCGAGGAGCCTTCGTAGACCCCAGCCAGGTGGGTCACTGTCTTATTCATATCTCCTTTATTTATACCTGCTTTATTTACGTCTTCTTTATTCGATCTAATGAAGATATTAAGTAAAACTAACTTTATTCGACCCCCCCCCCCGTCAAGGGAGGTTCCTGGACGCCGGTGATTGAAGGGCTCTTAATCCGGGTAAGTGGGGTGAAACTGCTTGATTTCTCGCCTTCCAGACGTTGTGTGACCCTTACCGATTTAGCGCTCCCTCCAATGAAGGTAATAATGGTAATTATCTTTTAGAAATGGCTGTTACTTTCACTGCCGCTCACCGTAGAGGTGCAGGAGAGTACCAGGTCAAGCTCCAGGAATACAGAGACAGTATAATAACCCATGTGACATGTCAAGATATCTTATTAATGAAAATAAGATACCAGATATACTAAGCAAATTTCCTAAATTTGCTTGTAACAGATAAGTGAACTATAGATATGTAGATATAAATCCATATGTATTCCTGTTAACCCCTTGGAGCCTAGTTCCTAGGCCTTTTGTGTATCCATATGCTCTCGCGCTACCGTCCACAGGATGGATATGGGGTGCACAATAAACTAGCCACTTCGGTGGCAAAATCTAAAAAATCTAATCACCTTTCCACTGAAGGGTATATATAACTCCCATGGTGTATATAGGTGGTATATATCTGTGTATATAGATCCATATCTGGGTATATAGATATATATCTGTGTATATAGATGTATATCTGGGTATATAGATGTATATCTGTGTATATAGATGCATATCTGGATATATAGATGTATATCTGTGTATATAGATGTATATCTGGATATATAGATGTATATCTGGGTAGATAGGTGTATATCTGTATATAGATGTATATGTGTATATAGATGCATATCTGGGTATATAGATGTATATCTGTGTATATAGATGCATATCTGGGTATATAGATGTATATCTGGGTGTATAGGCGTATATTTTTATATAGATATATATCTGTGTAAATAGGTGTATATTTGTGTATATCTGTGACCAGGTGTGGACGTGTCAGTGGCTCATTTCTTTGTAATTTGTTCATGATTGTAACCATGTAGAGGAGTGTAGATGGTTCATTACCTTTGTAACTTCTAATGACTGTGACCAGATCTACCTGGAATTCATTATCTTTGGAACTAGTTCAGCTATCATAACTTTGAGGCCCAGTTCCTGGACCCATTATATACCTCTGTAATCTTTTGACTACCGCCCACAGGATGGGTATGGGGTGCATAATATATTAAACTAAACTCTGTGTATAATGTATACTTCTTAGTGTATACCTCTCACACCCACTCATGTATTTCCCCAACCTATTTTTATAGCTACAGTACTTAAGGTTCTCGCCTCAATGATGCTACTCTGGAGTTTTTTTCCGCTCATCTACATATCTATTTCCTTTTAATATGGGTGTTACACTGCTTCATGTGTCTTTGCTGTGTACCTGTGTGTTGGCTGCCTCTCCCACGAACCAAGGGATGGGTGGTAAGACATATAGACAACAGTTAGGCATCTATGTGCCTTACCCCATACCCATCCTGTGGGCGGTAGTCAAAGGATTACTGAGGTACATAATGGGTCTAGGTACTGGGCCCCAAAGTTTTGATAGCTGAACAAGGTGCAAAGATAATGAACTTCAGGTAGATCTGGTCATAATCGTGACCAAGTTACAAAGGTAATGAACTCCAGGTAGATCTGGTCACAATCATGACGTCAGTATTGTATATCGTTTTGATATTCAAGGGATGGGTGTTGGGTCTGGAAGTGGGCGAGGAAAGGAAAGGTGTGCAACGCTCACCTCAATATAACGTTGGTAAAAAGTGAAGGGCAAGAACCGGCGAGACGTGAAAGGGAAAGTCTTGTTGAAGAGATGACCGCCAGTGACCCCCTCCTCAACCTTCAAGAGTGACCTCCACTCGCGAGGGATCTCCAGCTCCACCCCTCACAAATGACCTCCCCCTCATAAATAACCTACACCCCTCCACTCACGAGAGACCTCCCTCTCCACCCCTCACGAGTGACCTTCCCCTCCTCCTCTCAAAAGTGACCACCCCACCACCCACGAGTGACTCTTCACAAGCACCCAAACAAGTGACCTTCCTTCTAAAGTGAAGGGGAGAGTTAGGTTTAGAGGGGAGGGGATTATTATTATAATCAAGGGGGAAGCGCTAAACCCGGAGGATTATACAGCGCCTGGGGGGGGATGTGGAAGGCATTCAGGCTTAATTCGGGGAACTGGAGCACAGATCTAATTCCCTAAATCAAGAGCCCCTCACCAACATCAAGGAACCTTCCTTGAGGGGAGAGGGGAGGGAAGCCAAGGTAATAACAATCTTTGACATTATGCAATATATTGTACCCACGTGTACCTACTTGGGTAAGTGGACGTGATTTCATGCATATACACCTATATCTACTGAAGAAGATCGCAATTGGGGGTCGAAATATAGACATTCTTCTTATTTCAAGTTTCTGTCTCCATGTGACTTTCTTTTTTGGGTTATCCTAGGTAATTTACACATAGGTTACTATGTATGATAATTTGCGTAACTGTATTTATGTGTACCTGTACCTACATAAACTTACTTACCTGTTGGTTACGCCATCGTGAATATACGATCTTCCAGTCTCCAGTCAGTTTCTTGAAGGCAGCGACTGAATTGTATCTTAATGGCTCGGTTAAAGTTGTTTTTGTGCTCGTTGTGGGGACGGGGGTGAAGCTATATTAGGTGTTAGCTCAGGATGGGGGGCAACATGGGACGAGGCAATCACACAATTACTCTGTGGCGCAAGAGCAGTGTGGAAAGGGACAGATGGAAAGCTAATTATAGTCTGATCACGACCTTTGCTGAGAGTGAAAGGAAGCGAGAGAGACGTGTGGGATGGATGGAGGGGCCATATTTGAGATGGGTATCACCACCACGCCCAGTGCCAGGCCAAGCACTGCGCTGTGTCCCGTAGACCCATCATGTACCTCTGTAATCTTTTGACTACCGTCCACAGGATGGGTATGGGGTGCATAATAAACATTAAACTAAGATCGATCGCTAGTGCACTCAGCTCACACACTGAAGTCCGGAGTTCGAATCTCCTACGGTACGGCTGGAAAACTTTAGGGACGCGTTTCCGTAAGACACCTGCTGTACCTGTTCACTCATCAATAATAAGGGGTACCTGGGTGTTAGTAGACTGGTGTGGGTCGCATCCTGGGACAAAACTGACCTAATTTGCCCGAAATGCTCAGCATAACAAGGGGCTTTCTATATAGCAGTATCTCATTGATGTCAGCTAGGCCTGACCCCCGGAACTCTCTCCAGGTAAACTCCAGGTAAACCTTGTACATGTAGTAAATAAAATTATTATTATTATTAATATTATTATTATTATTTACATATAAATGTAAGCGAATGAGTATGTATATGTTTATATAGCGTATGGTAGCTGTTGGTGAATATATGAAGTTCACACAAACTTATATGTGAGACCAGCTCAAGGGTGCTCGTCACTAGGATGGTGCTCCCACCTGGCAAAGTTTACACCGGGTTGTTTTCATCCGCTGGAAAACCTAGTCCAGTTGTTAAAAGCAATAACCTACGAAGACATACTAAACGAGCTAAACCCTACAAGCCTGAAAAGAGCAGAACAATGGGGAGACGCAATTACGACGTACAAGATACTCGGAGGGTTGTATAGGGACTAGATAGACTGAAGGTGGGAAGGGATCGGGGACAAGTGAACATGAAAGATGGAAATGAGTAACAAGGATGTCAAAAAGGATTTCAGTCTGAAGGGATTTACTATGTGGGAGACAGTAGTAACTAGCAGACAGTGGTGATGGAGGAAGAAGTGTGTGAGGAAGGAACGCTGGTCACCAAGGGGAAAGTGATACAGAGAAGGCATGAGAAAAAAGCTGCCGAGGAGGAAGATTTGCATGTAATTATTTCGGAGTAAGAGTGGAAGTTGGCTAATATTATCTCGCGGGTGTACTTGAGTTCGTGGTGAAGGCCTCAGCCAAGACATTTCCAAAAGAAGTTCTTAGCAAAGACTACAAAAAAAGATAATAACTCATGGCTTGAAGACTAAATCGTAGTCTGTTCTCAGCACTGATTCAATACAACAAATTTACTCTTAGCTCCTTAACTTATTTATCATTATTATTATTATATTTAGGGGGAAGCGCTAAACCCGTAGAGTACATACAGCACCAAGGAAATGGAAGGTAATAAGGTTTGATCTAAGGAAGGGGAGAGTAGCACCAATTTCTTTGATGAAAAAGATTTCATCTGTATTAAGGGGCTCCCCTGAAGGACCGCACACTGCTGATGTATCTAATTTTGTTAAAAATCACTGAGCGAAGGCGAATGATATCCGGAGGCTGTCAATAAATTAAGTAGCAAGAGTGAAAGTTGTCGTTTACACACTCCTCCTTGTTAATATGAAAGAGAACAAGTTTTTGTGTAGCAGCCATTCATATTGATGAGTAAAAGTGATGAACCGAGGTGTTGTATGGGATGACTAACACATGTTATATCCGAACTAAGTTTTATAACAGGTGCAAGTGTAACACCTGAGCTTACATCAAATGTCTGGGCTATTGTATCTTAAAGACTTTCTGTAGAATCAGTTTTGTATACGTGTCCTGACACTAAATGGACGTGACCACTGTCTATTATATATATACATCAGCTAATGTAGTGAATGTGCACTCACCTATTTGTACTCACCAATTTGTGGTTATAGGCGTCTTTTCTCAGATCCTGGCCCTGCCTCTTAACTTACAACTCTTCAGATTCCCTCCCTCTTAGCCTCATGGGCCCTATCGTACCTGCTCTTAAAACTATGTATGAAGCCTGTCTCCACCACTTCCTCACTTAAAGATCATTCCACTTCCCAACCACTCTTCAGATTAATTTTCAGCGGTGTCCCCGAGTTCCCGTTTCTCGCCTTTCAAACAACCTATTGCTGTCTACTTTATCAATTCCCCTGAGTACTTTATATGTTGTTATCATGTCCTCCCTGGTTCTAGTGTCCTCCAATGTCGTTAGGTTCATTTTCGTTAGCATCTCCTCGTAGCTCATGCCCCTGAGCTCAGGAACAAGCTCTGTTGCATCTAGACTATCTCCAGTTTCTTAATATGTTTTTGTAGGTCCTGGTTATATACTGGTACTGTGTGAGTGTGTGCGTGCGTGCATACATGCCTGCCTGCTGGGCGCGTTCTGTTAATGATCTCTCAACACTTAACTACCATGTTTATCCAACATGTTTGACGTCATCTGCATGTTTTCCTAGCTTCCAGTGTTCCAGTTCTTGCAGGTTCTTGAGTACAGTTAGGTAGCGTGACCGTGTCGTGATCAGTGGACGTCGGAGCGATTCTCCACCAGTCCTTGTGCTGGATGACTTACACGGGTTTAGCGCTTCACAAAAATATCAAGCATCTAAAGTTTCGCCGTCTGGGCTACATGCCACCAGACGCGTCTACTCTCCTTACGAGGCTACTACGTTTGTTTTTAATTTCATAGACTTGATTATCTCCTACCTTTACGCTATGCAGAGACCTTCAGAGTAATATATACCAAACACACAATAAAATGTTTTGTTTTAGATTCACACGTATTATTTGAGTCTCAGTCTACCGTTGGTCATCCTGTGTGATCATGACGTTCAGTTCGTGGCCCTGTCACCCGAGACTAGTCTCAAGGATATATTCCTTTTATAGCTTCTGATGTATAAGATACCCAGAGATAGAGGCAGATACTCTGGATGTAAGCAAGAAAGAGAAGATACCCATTGTCATTATTTGACAAGGGAGGGATCCGATTATTATTATTATAATCAAGGGGAAGCGCTAAACCCGGAGGATTATACAGCGCCTGGGGGGGGGGGATGTGGAAGGCATTCAGGCTGAATTCGGGGAACTGGAGCACAGATCCAATTTCCTAAATCAAGAGCCCCTCACCAACATCAAGGAACCTTCCTTGAGGGGGGGAGGGATCCGAAAGAGGCAACAGTTAAAAGTAAAATATGCAAACAGGTTAGCAGGACATTAGAAAGCCCTCATTTACTGAGTAGGCAGTGTGAAGACGTGGGACACTTGTAGGAGCGAGGTCATTGATCAAGATTCCATAAATTGTTTAAAAAATTGGTATGGCAGAACAAAGAGAACACCTACACCAAATAAAGATTAAATATCGGGACTCAAGAGCTGGAACTCATCCCTTGTAAACAGAAACAGGCGGGCAAACCTACATACTCAGGAAAGATACATAGCATAAAGTTTACCTGAAAATGAAGACATGCAGATAAGCAAGACACAAATACCTGTGAACTAGAAGGAAAACAGAAAAGCCATTTGAACACAGTATAGCACTCAAGGCCAAGAATAAATTAAAAGTTACTCGCAGTCACATTAAAAAGATGACCATTATGAATCATTGCCAAGATAGATAAAGAAGACGAAAATTTTCATAGCAAAACTGTGAATAACACAAAAAACAGAAAGAGAAAGGCGAAGCTGCTCTCAACTAGCAAAGAAATAAAGAATCCTGATAGCACCGAATACTTCAAATATAGGACTTGATCAAGTACCAGCATGGTTCTTGAAAGAGGGAGTAACAACAGTAAGCAAAACACTTGTAATGATTGTGTCAGTCATCTTGCAGGTGCCTAGCAAACTTTCTTTCTGGTCTAGACAGTAAGTCATGTGCTCCTGGACGACAGCCAATACATATCCAGCATTCATAAGGGCAACAGACATGAGCCATGATACTTGTCAGTATCCCTGACAAGTATCACATGCAAGGTTATGGAAAACAATAATAAGAAATTAGTGAATCACCTTGAGCACACTTGATTACAATATACCAACACAAGTTCAGGACCTGACCTTGTAGACTTGCGATAGGCTACTGGAAATCACACAAGAAGTTCGAGATGATGGTGTATTAATAGAAGTCAAGAACGTCTTCGATAAATCCTAGAATAGGAGGTTGAAGTGATAGGCAATATATTATCATGGACAAAGGAAAACCTGAACACATAAATATAGGTAAACCTGAACGACAGGAAATAGAAGTGACTACGCTGTATGACCACTATGGGATTAGCGCCTCCCCATTAATAAAATCACGGAATGCACAAGACATGGAGTGAACATCATGATTAGCCAGTCTCCCGACTAACAAACTGAGTATTATCTACCAAACTAACAAACCTAAGAATGATACCTTAAATATTTACATATATAAAATCCTTTCTTGAGTAGCATAGCACCAGCATGGAACCCTCACTTTGCTAAATAAATAAAAACTATAGAAAGATATATGCCACTGCACTTTTTCTTTAAATGAGATATAAAAACTACGAAAAAACCTCATATCTCTGAAAAAGTGTGTAGCAAGAAATGATAACAAAAAAAAAAGTAACATACTTTTCAGTTTGGAAAGTACCAGGACGAGGGATACATATATAAGAAGAATACTTAAATGATAGAGACATGCAGCTCATAAGACTGCCATCCCCACGAGCCCCTTTGGGGCGGGGCAGATGGCAGACCAGAGGCCTAGCTTCTCCCTACGAGCCCCGTGAGGGCGGGGACTGTGGCTAGGCCTGGGGACGGTTGGTCCCAAAGATGAGGGGGTACTTGTACATCCTCCCATGGGAGACTTAGGTCTCGAGACACTCCCCAGATAGGGAGCCAAGGCCGGGTCACCACTACTTGGAAAAGACCCGGGCCGGGAGAAAACCGGCGAATAAAAAAAAAAAGATAGAGACGATAGGAAGTTTCACAGATATGTGATTATAATATGCATTCCCATCACTCCTTGTTTTGTTATACTCTCCAACAAAGTGGTACTCCAATTTTCCCTTCAAGGTACCTATTTAGCACGAAGGCCTATCTTAGCCAGATCCCCTATTTAAGGGGCTCCCAAGTAATGATAAACCTAGAAGACTGTGGTGGAGTCATTGTTCCTAGGCAAGATGCTAGGATAGCAAGTTTGAGGCTCAAAGAGTGACGAGATTATATAACTGAGAATATCCAACTCGTTTCACTGGTGTCATTTCATATATACACATGTATATGACATGTTTACATAGTAGGTACTGTGGTAGTGTACCACTTCCGTTGTAAACTGTGGGTAATATAAGGGTTCACAAACTAAGAACACAGTCACAACCTACCTTCATTGCGATAAAATAATGTGTATACACAACCCAGGGAGAGGTGAATGTGAGAACTGCAGTTGCTGTGTTACCAGCGCCCTTTATATACGTGGTGAATGGTTCTGGAGGCGGGGTACAGCGGGTGGAGGTGGAGTAGTGATGATGCAGGGGTGATGATGTAGGGGTGATGGTCTAGTGATGATGTAAGGTAGTGGAGCAATGGTGATGCAGGGGTGTTGGTGGTGGAGCAATAGTGTTGCAGGGGTGTTAGTGGTTGAGCAATGGTGATGTAGGAGTGTCGGTGGTGGAGCAATGATGATGTAGGAGTGTCGGTGGTGGAGAAATGGTGATGTAGGAGTGTTGTTGGAGCAATGGTGATGTAGGAGTGTCGGTGGTGGAGCAATGGTGATGTAGGAGTGTCGGTGGTGGAGCAATGGTGATGTAGGAGTGTTGGTGGTGGAGCAATGATGATGTAGGAGTGTTGGTGGTGGAGCAGTGGTGATGTAGGAGTGTTGGTGGTAGAGCAATGGTGATGTAGGTGTTGGTGGTGGAGCAATGGTGATGTAGGAGTGTTGGTGGTGGAGCAATGGTGATGTAGGAGTGTCGGTGGTGGAGCAATTGTGATGTAGGAGTGTTGGTGGAGCAATGGCGATGTAGGAGTGTCGGTAGTGGAGCAATGGTGATGTAGGAGTGTTGGTGGTGAAGCAATGGTGATGTAGGAGTGTTGGTGGTGGAGCAATGGTGATGTAGGAGTGTTAGTGGTCGAGCAATGGTGCTGTAGGAGTGTTAGTGGTGGAGCAATGGTGATGTAGGAGTGTTAGTGCTGGAGCAATGGTGATGTAGAAGTGTTAGTGCTGGAGCAATGGTGATGTAGGAGTGTCGGTGGTGGAGCAATGGTGATGTAGGAGTGTTGGTGGAGCAATGGTGATGTAGGAGTGTCGGTGGTGGAGCAATGGTGATGTAGGAGTGTTGGTGGTGGAGCAGTGGTGATGTAGGAGTGTTGGTGGTGGAGCAATGGTGATGTAGGAGTGTTGGTGGTGGAGCAATGGTGATGTAGGAGTGTTAGTGCTGGAGCAATGGTGATGTAGAAGTGTTAGTGCTGGAGCAATGGTGATGTAGAAGTGTTAGTGGTGGAGCAATGGTGATGTAGGAGTGTTGGTGGTGGAGCAATGGTGATGTAGGATTGTTAATGGTGGAGCAGTGGTGATGTAGGAGTGTTGGTGGTGGAGCAGTGGTGATGTAGGAGTGTCGGTGGTGGAGCAATGGTGATGTAGGAGTGTTAGTGGTCGAGCAATGGTGCTGTAGGAGTGTTAGTGGTGGAGCAATGGCGATGTAGGAATGTTGGTGGTGGGATACTGGTGATATAGGAGTGTTGGTGGTGGAGCAGTTCTGTAGGAATGTTGGTGGTGAGACAGTGGTGATGCAGGAGTATTGGTGGTGGAGGGGGCGTTGTTAGTGTAGCTGGGGTAGTATAGGTGGGTGATGGAGGGTTGGTGGTGGTGATGTAAGGGCAGTAGTAGTGATGTAAGGGTACTGATGGTGCAGGGGTGGTGGTGATACATGAATGATGGCGGTGAATCAGGGGGCGTTGGTGGTGGAGCAGGGGGCGTTGGTGGTGGAGCAGGGGGCGTTGGTGATGGAACAGGTATGGTATTGGTGAAAAAGTGGTGATACAAGTGTTGGTGGTGGAGCTGGGTAGTGCTGGTGGGTGATAGGCCCACCTTCCTGACAAAATTGGTTAATGGGTTTAAAGCCTATCCATTACACGAAGGTCATTAAGGCTTCATCAGCCAAGAAAACTTTAATGCCTAAAACAGAGGCTAGATTCAGCATATATACACTGAAACATACATCTGACGGTGTATACATCCTACACTGTGTATATCCTGTGCCTGACGTAGTTTAGGTTAGGTAAGATTTGTCAGGAAACAGGACAAGTGTTTCCTGACGCGGGTCTTAATCATACGTTGACCCGCAGCTGGAGCTTTTGGTCATCTGACCGACGCCTTCCGCTGGTTTACCCTCCCTCCCTTTAAAAATATGGTTATAATTATAAGCATTTCATATATACATGACATACAAAGGGAGGTTCCAGTAATTCGTAATGACTAATGACGTTTAATTCTATACATATTCACAAAATAACCCCTAAATCAGTATTGCTTATTCATCAGTTGACACAATGTACTCAGTGCCTAATAGCCTACTCTGGTTTTAGCAATAGCTGGTAGTGGGCTCTTAATCCAAGGAACTGGAGGTATGATTTCTTTCAGTGGGTCAATGGTTACCGCAGGCGCTTTAGGGCAGCCCCATAAAATAATAATAATAATACTGTAGTATATTTACTCAGTGTTTAGGTTCAAGCTGCTGCGATGGTTAAATTTTCTTATAAAGACTTCATGGACAGACAATATTAATATCTAATACGTAATTTAAAAAAAAAGTACGTGATTAAAAAACTGCCATTTTAAAATTGTTGAGACGACTGTTGTGGGTTATTTTGGTGCATAAATGGTGAAGATGGTGGTTTGTTTGTCAGGAAACAGGCAGGTGTCCCATTCTGATCTTTATTAAGAGTCATCGTAAAGATGTGGGAAAGTATTGGTTTGGTAATAGAGTTGTACACAAGTGCAACAAACTCCAGAGTGGTGTCACTGGACGGGCATGTGGCTGGGTGTGAGTTAGACCTGCCTAGCACGGGCCAATAGGCCTATTGCAATGTTCCTTCTTTCTTATGTTTTTTTTTTTTTATGAACCTGTGTTACCGGTGTCTTGACCAGGAAGAACAGACCTATGTATCACCTTCACCTGCCACAAGCAAACTCCTGACATTTCCAGTCCTTAGAGTGGTCAGCGTTGTGAAAGTCACATACGCCTGTCTCACTGCTTGGGCTGACGACAGACATCAGAACACCTGCTCAATAACTGTGAGATGAAAGATCAAATGCACGAATGTACCACCACAAGTAGCTGGTGGTGTTTTCTTGGTCAGGAAACAGGTGCCGCCACAGCCCGGCTGATCCGGCACTGACTTTAGGTATCTGTCCAGCTCTCTCTTGAAGGCAGCCAGGGGTTTATTGGTAATTCCCCTAATGCTTGATGGGAGGCTGTTGAACAGTTTTGGGCCCCGGACACTTATGGTGTTTTCTCTTAGTGTACCAATGGCGCCCCTACTTTTTATTGGCGGCATTTTGCATCGCCTGCCCAGTCTTTTACTTTCGTAGGGAGTGATTTCTGTGTGCAGATTTGGGACCATTCCTTCCAAGATTTTCCAAGTGTATATTATGATATATCTCTCCCTCCTGCCTTCCAACGAGTACAAGTCAAGTGCTTCCAAGCGTTCCCAGTAGTTAAGGTGCTTGACAGAACTTATACGTGCAGTAAAGGATCTCTGTACACTCTCTAGATCTGCGATTTCACCTGCTTTGTATGGAGATGTTAATGTACAGCAGTATTCCAGCCTAGAGAGAACAAGTGATTTGAAAAGGATCATCATGGGCTTGGCATCATATTGTTTACCGTTGCCCACTGGAAAACTTTGTTTATATCTTCTTGGAGGTTAACCGCGTCCTCAGCAGATGACAGCCTCATGCAGATCCTAGTATCATCCAGATACGGGCTGTTTATCAGAAGAAGTCTCCCTCAGTGATTAGGCATCCACTACTTTAAGGCTTAAGCTAATTATTGAATAAGTGTATTTGAGTTCAGGAAACTTGACTGAACTAGGCATTTTAGGGAGAGTAATCCGAAAATATACTAGGCAGGCAGTGTGTTTTAATTCCGAAAACAAAGTTTAAATCAAATTCTCAGGACACACACTAGCGAAGAGGCGGGGCCAGGTGCTGTGAATCGACCCCTGCAACCATAAATAGGTAAGCACACGCACACACACACTAGACGACAAAACAGATTATTAGTCAAAACTAAACCCCAGAATAATGTTGAGAAAACTTGTGCACTTTCCTCCCTGCAAGCAGTGTCTGGAAAAAAGTGTGAAAATCAGGTAAAAAAAATTAATAACGCTGTGTATGGGCACAAGAGATGTTAGAACAGGTAATGAAAGTAATGTTGTGTTCCATCGTGCACCTGACTGCAGCCACAATACAGAATTTTTAATTTGCACTCTACGACAATTATATAAAGAGGAGAACTGTAGAGTTAAGCTTCGTATCGGCTCCAAACTTTCAATAAAATAATTCTCATTTAAGTCACCTGGGGTAATAACCAAAAAAGTTCGCCGACCTCTGAAATTTTCAAAATAATCCCTTCTGGGATACTTATCTTGTTCTAACGTTATGTATCAGGTTACCTCTATATCTTTGTTACATAATTTCTAGAATATTTAAAAAGGATAATTATAGTAAGAACATTACCATTATATTTCGCTAATCAAACAGAAAAGGAGCCAGTGAATGTCGTGCAGAATGCCAGAAGACCCAGAACTTCCTACACTTAGTTTTCTAACTACTGGGTTATGTCCTCTTGCTATTTCTACTTCTCATAACCTTCCTCTCACCAATCTATTCTTCCCCTATCCCAGCTTCCCCGCTCACCCCAAAAGGGTCTTACCCAGACTCCCTTACCTTTACCTTTTACACCTAGTCTGCCCTACATACGGAACCAGTTGGCGTAATGTTTCAACAAGTTTAGTACCCAGTGAATGGCGTGCAGCTTGGTGCAGAATGCCAGAACTTCCTACACCTAATCTGCCCTACATAGGGAACTAGTTGGCGTAATGTTTCAACGAGTTTATTATCCAGAGAACCAGTTTTCAAAGGTAAACATCTATTTTTTTTTTTTTGGGTGTGGGTCTGTTTTGAAAGTTTTGTTATTATTCTTGGGTCATCCAAGAGCAGGCGAGAAGAGTAGATGATGTTTGTTAACTGATATTTCCACTGACAGCTGCTCATGTTCCTGCTGCAATTTATTATGGCCCCCTTGGAACAAAATACATGGTGCTAACTGAAAAAAACTGCCACAATTTATAATGAACAGTGGAATCAGTGGAAGATAAACATGATTATTATGACAGGGTTTCGAGAAAAAAATATTATCGTTAAATTTATAATAAAATAAATTTATGATTAATATCAATGCTAGTTTTTAAGAAAAAAACATTGAATATTCAATAGCAAATCACTAAACAAAATTATTGTAATATTAAAAGCAGAAGAGTTCGCAGTTCTCTTATATGTCTATATTTCGCTTAAGATGTCAAATATACATCATTCAAAGGTTATAATTGTAACCTTAATTTTTAAAGGGGTGGACCGGTAAGCCAGTGGAAGGCCTCGGTCAGACGACCAAAAGCTCCAGCTGCAGGTCATCGTATAACACTCGCGTCAGGAAACACTTGTCCTGTTTCCTGACAAACATTATACCTAAGACGACAAGAGAGCTGCTAGCTAACCTCAGCTTCATATCTGAAGGATAGTTGGCCAGGATCTCGATTGCTATCTGGCTTATTGAATGGTCTTGTTCATGCTCGGGAATGAGAGAAAAATAATGACTTACCTAGCAGTTGTCCTGTTTCGAATGATTTACGTAAAGTGTTCAGAACTTCGAGCCCTAAGCTGTAGTGCCTTCTTCCAGATATACATTATGTAAATCATTTATTTTTTTAATAATTAACTCCACATTTCAGCCTTCAGGTTCTCCACTCTTCAGATGAAGAGGGTTCAGATTTATTTTGTACCCCAAACGCAACTTGTAGGCAATAGTCGAAAGATTAAGAGGCAAATGGGTCCATGGACTGGGCCCAAACATTTTTGTTAGCTCAGCAACAGTCGTAAATGAACTAATATTTACAAATATTGAAGTGTTCATTATAGTACTACCATAGTACCTTTCTGTACAGTATATAGTAGTGATATAATGTCAGCTTGCCACGATGATTAGTCATACGATGTCAACAGATAGATTGTTTGCTCTCGACCTTATTAGTGTGAGGGTAAGGTTAGTAGTGAGTGGTGGTGGGCGCGCCCATGCTGAAGAACAGAGGTGAGTTGTAAGCCTTGAAGAAAGTGGACCAAGATAAAGAGTACAGGATGAAAAAAACACTGAATGCAGCGACCAAACAGTGAGTTTGGTGCCAAGTCTTTGTGAGAGCTTCTTTAGGTTAAGGCCTATCAGCTTTCAGAATAACTGAGGCCACTATCATTAAAGAGAAATTAATGACGAAAGTAAACTTAGCCTATATATACCGAGATAAACATCTCCATGTATATATATATATATATATATATATATATATATATATATATATATATATATATATATATATATATATATATATATATAATTATATATATATATATATATATATATATATAAGTAGTCGATTTTTCCACTGAGCGGTGTATCCGGTTTAGGGGCCTTCCACTGAGCGGTGTATCCGGTTTAGGGCCTTCCACTGAGCGGTGTATCCGGTTTAGGGCCTTCCACTGAGCGGTGTATCCGGTCTAGGACCAGGAGCTGGAGGGTCACCTTTTCACACCTAGGTGTTACTTCCGGTTTTGACCATGACCTCGCCCTCGAGACTACCTCACCCTTGACCCCCCAACCAATACCCCCGCCCACGACCCTCCCCCCCCTTCGCGACTCCCCCCTTCGCGCCCGCGCCGTCGCGCCGCGCGCCCGCCCGCCCGCGCCCTTCGCGCCCGCGCGCCCCGCCCCGCCCGCGCGCCCGCCCGCGCCCTTCGCGAGCCCCGCCCGCGCCTTCTGCTGCGCCTTCTGCAGCGTCATCCGGATCGCCCCCGCTCCTCGAATTTTTTTCCGATTTTTTTTCGAATTTTTTTTGAATTTCATTTTCTTGTGCTCTCCATCTCCTCGGATCAAGTTTTTTGGATTCCCCCCTATGGGGTTTTCGAAATTCTCCAATTCCTCGGATCAAGTTTTTTGGGTACCCCTCCTTTCACCCCCCCCCCCATCCCCAAACAATTTCTCAATATCAAAGTCTCCACTTCCTCGGATCCCCCTCCCACTTTCACCCCCCAACCCCAAAAATTTCTCGATATCAAAGTCTCCACTTCCTCGGATCCCCCTCCCACTTTCACCCACCCCCCCCACCTCAAATTTTTCTCGATAATACCAAGACTCCATCTCCTTGGATCAAGGTTTTTGGATTCCCCCCTATGGGGTTTTCGAAATTCTCCATCTCCTCAGATCAAATTTTTAAGGTTCCCCCTCCCACTTTCACCCCCCAATCCCAAAAATTTCTCGATAATACAAGTTTTTGCATTCCCCCCTATGGGGGTTTTCGAAATTCTCCATCTCCTTGGATCAAATTTTTAAGGTTCCCCCCCCCATCCCACTTTCACCCCCCAACCCCAAAATTTCTCGATAATACAAGTTTTGGATTCCCCCCTATGGGGGTTTCGAAATTCTTATGATCTCCTCGGATCAAGTTTTTTTTTTTGGATTCCCCCCTATGGGGTTTTCGAAATTCTCCATCTCCTTGGATCAAATTTTTGGGTACCCCTCCTTTCACCCCAAATTTTCTCGACAATACCATGACTCCAGCTCCTCGGATCAAGTTTTTCTCGAAATCAAAGTCTCCATCTCCTTGGATCAAATTTTTGGATTACCCCTCTCACTTTCACTCCCACCCCAAAATTTCTCGATAATACCAAGACTCCATCTCCTTGGATCAAGTTTTTTGGATTCCCCACTCTGGGGGTAAGCATGCTTACTACAGGTCTAAACATCTTCCCCTTATTATTTTAAAATGAACTAAAACCTTCCTCTCATTAAGTTAAATGAACTAAAAAAAAAAAGCGTGTTTACTCGGCGGTCAGTGACGTCACACATACAAGCTAAATCTTGTCGACTTACCCCTATGTCAGTGACGTCACGCACACAGGCTGAATCATGACGACCCTTTAGTTCATTAAAGTTAATAAGGGGATATAGTACCTACATCATAGGGAAAACATTTTCATCATCAGAAAGTCACATTTTTGTTTCGTTAATACCCACAACAATCCAACAATTTCTTTACAACACAAGTCTAGACATTTTTTTAACTATTTCATCTCAGGTCACTCCCCCCACGAAGTAACCTCCTCCCCACCCTCCCGAACCCTCACACTCCAACCAACACCTCACAATTTTCACTCATAACCCCCAATTTTTCTCGTTTTAACCCTTTTAGTTCATTAAAGTTAATAAGGGGATACAGTACATCAGAAAGTCACCACAACACTTATAACCACTTTTCGATAAATTCACTAGTCACAATTTTACATATTACGAAGTTAAATACGCACTTTTACTTTGAACACCTTCAAAACACTCTCTTAAATCATTTGAATACTCACAAAAATACCTTTATACATTTCCAAACAACACTGAAATACTCCAAAACATCATTCGAACACCCCCAAAATCACCTCTGAATACTCCCAGAACACCTTCATAAGTACTCTTGCACATCATTTGAACACCTTCATAAGTACTCTCATAATCATTTGTACACCTTCAAAAAACACCTTTGAATACTCACATAAACACCCTTGAACACCTTCAAAACACTCTTGAATACCTTCAAAAACACCTTTGAACATTTCCAATCAACACTGAAACACTTCCAAAAAAACACAATTTGAGTACTCCCAATTACACCACTGAATACTACTAAAACACCGCTGAATTCAATCAAAACACCCTTCAACACATTCAAAACACCTTTGAACATTTTCAATCAACACAATTTGAGTACTCCCAATTACACCACTGATTACTACTAAAACACCGCTGAATTCAATCAAAACACCCTTCAACACCTTCAAACACCCTTGAACACCTTCAAAACACTCTTGAACACCTTCAAAAACACCTTCGAACATTTCCAAAACACTATTTGAGTACTCCCAATTACACCACTGATTACTGCTAAAACACCGCTGAATTCAATCAAAACACCCTTCAACACCTTCAAACACCCTTGAACACCTTCAAAACACTCTTGAATACCTTCAAAAACACCTTTGAACATTTCCAATCAACACTGAAACACTTCCAAAAAAAACACAATTTGAGTACTCCCAATTACACCACTGAATACTACTAAAACACCGCTGAATTCAATCAAAACACCCTTCAACACATTCAAAACACCTTTGAACACCTTCAAAACACCCTTGAACACCCTTGATCACCTTCAAAAAAACAACATTTGAACACACTCAAAACACCTTTGAACACTTCCAAAAAACACAATTTGAGTACTCCCATTTACACCACTGAATACTACTAAAACACCACTGAATTCAATCAAAACACCCTTCAACACCTTCAAAACACCTTTGAACACCTTCAAAACACCTTTGACACCTTCAAAAACACCTTTGAACATTTCCAATCAACACTGAAACACTTCCAAAAAAAACACAATTTTGAGTACTCCCAATTACACCACTGAATACTACTAAAACACCGCTGAATTCAATCAAAACACCCTTCAACACCTTCAAAACACCTTTGAACACCTTTGAACACCTTCAAAAAAAAAACAACATTTGAACACACTCAAAACACCTTTGAACACCTTTGAACATTTCCAAACAACACTGAAACACTTCCAAAAACACCATTTGAGTACTCCCAAATACACCACTGAATACTAAAAAACACCACTGAATACACTCAAAACACCACCAAAATCACCATAAACTAAGATCAACACCCACATCCCACAACACCCACAACCCACAACACCCACAATTTTTTCTCGTTTTATCTAATTTCATCAGAAAGTCACAACACCCACACCCCCCATTTTTTTTCTCGTTTTAACCCTTTTAGTTCATTAAAGTTAATAAGGGGACACACTACATCAGAAAAAGTCCCAACAACAACCCACTTATAACATTTTTTTTTCGGTATCTCTAGTTCGACAACAACACCCACAACACCCACATCCCACAACACCCATGAACATTTCCAAAACACTATTTGAGTACTCCCAATTACACCACTGATTACTACTAAAACACCGCTGAATTCAATCAAAACACCCTTCAACACCTTCAAACACCCTTGAACACCTTCAAAACACTCTTGAACACTTTTCAAAAACACCTTTGAACATTTCCAATCAACACTGAAACACTTCCAAAAACACCATTTGAGTACTCCCAATTACACCACTGATTACTACTAAAACACCGCTGAATTCAATCAAAACACCCTTCAACACCTTCAAACACCCTTGAACACACTCAAAACACCCTTCAACACCTTCAAAACACCTTTGAACACCTTCAAAACACCTTTGAACACATTCAAAACACTCTCATAATCATTTGAACACACTCAAAACACCTTTGAATAACCTCAAAACACCTTCGAACACCTTCAAAACACCCTTGAACACCCTTGATCACCTTCAAAAAAAACAACATTTGAACACACTCAAAACACCTTTGAACACCTTTGAACATTTCCAAACAACACTGAAACACTTCCAAAAACACCATTTGAGTACTCCCAAATACACCACTGAATACTAAAACACCACTGAATACACTCAAAACACCACCAAAATCACCATAAACTAAGATCAACACCCACATCCCACAACACCCACAACCCACAACACCCACAATTTTTTCTCGTTTTATCTAATTTCATCAGAAAGTCACAACACCCACACCCCCCATTTTTTTCTCGTTTTAACCCTTTTAGTTCATTAAAGTTAATAAGGGGCCACACTACATCAGAAAAAGTCACAAAAACAACCCACTTATAACGTCTTTTCGGTATCTCTAGTTCGACAACAACACCCACATCCCACATCACCCACATCCCACATCCCCCACACACACACAGACACACACACACACATCCCTAACCTAGCCTAACCTAACCTAACTTATCCTAACCTAACCTAACCTAACCTAACCTAACCTAACCTAACTTATCCTAACCTAGCCTAACCTAACCTAACCTTACCTAAATTATCCTAACCTAACCTAACCTAGCCTAACCTAACCTAACTTAACCTAACCTAACCTAACCGAACCTACCCTAACCTAACCTTACCTAACCTAACCTAGCCTAACCTAACCTAACCTAACTTAACCTAACCCAACCTAACCTAACCTAACCTAGCCTAACCTAACTTAACCTAACCTAACCTAACCTACCCTAACCTAACCTAACCTAACCTATCTTAACCTTACCTAACCTAACCTAGCCGAACCTATCCTAACCTAACCTAAAATATATTGGAACACTTCCAAAATACATTAGAGTACTCCAGAATTACTTTGAACGACTCCATTTTTGGATATTTCCAAATTAGTTTTGAAAACTTTATCGTAAAATCGAACATTATTTTCTTGTTGGTAAAACACACTCAATGGTAGAAATATTTACTCGATTTCCGAATAGAAGCACTGTCCTCGCTCTGAGAGACTCATTGTGGGTCACCCCAACACATGGTGTAATGCGCTTCACACCCAAGGTAGAACATAACACCTGCGTCAACTCAGGACAGACAGGCGCCATGTAATGCGGGTAACATCCAAGGTAGAAAATCATCTCTTTCCAGACCAACTGTCTATCCTAACCTAACCTAACCTAACCTAATTCCTAACCTAACCTAACCTCACCTAACCGAACCTAACCTAACTCCATCAATCACCTCTATCCTAACCTAACCTAACCTAACCTAACCCAACCTAACTCCATCAAACACCTCTATCCTAACCTAACCTAACCTATCCTAACCTTCCCTGCGTCAACTCAGGACAGACAGGCGCCATGTAATGCGGGTAACATCCAAGGTAGAAAATCATCTCTTTCCAGACCAACTGTCTATCCTAACCTAACCTAACCTAACCTAATTCCTAACCTAACCTAACCTCACCTAACCGAACCTAACCTAACTCCATCAATCACCTCTATCCTAACCTAACCTAACCTAACCTAACCCAACCTAACTCCATCAAACACCTCTATCCTAACCTAACCTAACCTATCCTAACCTAACCTAACTCCATCAAACACCTCGAATACTACCTAACTTAACCTAACCTAACCTTACCTAACCTACCGAACCTAACCTAACCTAACCTAACCTATCCTAACCTGTCCCAACCTAACCTAACCTAACCTATCCTAACCTAACCTAACCTAACCTAACCTAACTTATCCTAAGCTAACCTAACCTAACTTATCCTAACCTAACCTATCCTAACCTAACCTAAACACTGACTAACTTTGAACCAACTCTGAACACCACTGATCTTCTTCAAAAAATGCTCTGCACATCATTTGAACACCTTCAAAAAAAACACCATCAAACACCTCCGAATACTCCCAAAAAAACACTACTGATTACTACCAAATCACCACTGAATACTACCAATCACCGTCAAAATCACCAGAAACTAAGTTTAACATCACCATCTAACATCCTTTTTATAGAAATCCCCTCAAATCACTATAACCAAGAACTCCCTCCCCATTTGGCGCATAAAAAAAAAAGCATGAACACAAACCTAATACGCAAACACTTAGTACATGATCACCATCAACTGAAAACATATCTTATACACACACATAATATAAGACAATCACCAACTACAATCACCCATGTTCACTTACCTCAAAATCACTAATATCACAGAAAACAATCATTTTTATAAACATTTCACACACACACACACACACACAAAAAAAAAAATCATATTTGACAATATCTAAGCGCACTCACCTCACTACCACCAACACACGATGTCTCACCTCACAGGACCGACGAGCTCACCTCCAGTGACGTCACACTCCCATTGTGTTACTTGGTGGTTGGTAACATCACACCTAACCCCCCTTGTTTCAACCTGTTGTACCCTACATTATCTAAGAACACTATATCCAAGACGATTACCAGATTTTATGATCCCCAACACCAAGATCACAGAAAACACACATTTTTTATAATTATTCACACAAAAATCACGATCACCAATTCCATATCATGTTTACCGTCATCTATCAACACTAATCACCAAGATCACCAAAAAATCTAAGATCATGCATCTCAAAACTACTATGATCACTGAAAACACTTATTTTTTAAACATTCGCACAAAAATAAGACATACACAAAAATACCACAACACTTCCACCAACATCTATAACATAACATGAGCACTATAACATATCACTATCACAAAAAAAAATAATACACAAACACCCACATATTATACATTTCAATTGGAAATTTAAGACATGAGACATACACACCAAATCTAAGACATTCACCTCCAACTAAGACATACACATCACCCTTAAAACTTCCTTCCTTATTCATTCCGCATATCTCCTAGAGCTGTTTTAACCCCGACGGATCCATCACGACGTAGGAGCCAGAGGAACCATCACCACTCCAACACCACCTACTACACTCTGGCTCCTACGTCGTGGTGGATCCGTCGGGGTTAAAACAGCTCTAGGAGATATGCGGAATGAATAAGGAAGGAAGTTTTAAGGGTGATGTGTATGTCTTAGTTGGAGGTGAATGTCTTAGATTTGGTGTGTATGTCTCATGTCTTAAATTTCCAATTGAAATGTATAATATGTGGGTGTTTGTGTATTATTTTTTTTTGTGATAGTGATATGTTATAGTGCTCATGTTATGTTATAGATGTTGGTGGAAGTGTTGTGGTATTTTTGTGTATGTCTTATTTTTGTGCGAATGTTTAAAAAATAAGTGTTTTCAGTGATCATAGTAGTTTTGAGATGCATGATCTTAGATTTTTTGGTGATCTTGGTGATTAGTGTTGATAGATGACGGTAAACATGATATGGAATTGGTGATCGTGATTTTTGTGTGAATAATTATAAAAAATGTGTGTTTTCTGTGATCTTGGTGTTGGGGATCATAAAATCTGGTAATCGTCTTGGATATAGTGTTCTTAGATAATGTAGGGTACAACAGGTTGAAACAAGGGGGGTTAGGTGTGATGTTACCAACCACCAAGTAACACAATGGGAGTGTGACGTCACTGGAGGTGAGCTCGTCGGTCCTGTGAGGTGAGACATCGTGTGTTGGTGGTAGTGAGGTGAGTGCGCTTAGATATTGTCAAATATGATTTTTTTTTGTGTGTGTGTGTGTGTGTGTGAAATGTTTATAAAAATGATTGTTTTCTGTGATATTAGTGATTTTGAGGTAAGTGAACATGGGTGATTGTAGTTGGTGATTGTCTTATATTATGTGTGTGTATAAGATATGTTTTCAGTTGATGGTGATCATGTACTAAGTGTTTGCGTATTAGGTTTGTGTTCATGCTTTTTTTTTTATGCGCCAAATGGGGAGGGAGTTCTTGGTTATAGTGATTTGAGGGGATTTCTATAAAAAGGATGTTAGATGGTGATGTTAAACTTAGTTTCTGGTGATTTTGACGGTGATTGGTAGTATTCAGTGGTGATTTGGTAGTAATCAGTAGTGTTTTTTTGGGAGTATTCGGAGGTGTTTGATGGTGTTTTTTTTGAAGGTGTTCAAATGATGTGCAGAGCATTTTTTGAAGAAGATCAGTGGTGTTCAGAGTTGGTTCAAAGTTAGTCAGTGTTTAGGTTAGGTTAGGATAGGTTAGGTTAGGATAAGTTAGGTTAGGTTAGCTTAGGATAAGTTAGGTTAGGTTAGGTTAGGTTAGGTTAGGATAGGTTAGGTTAGGTTAGGTTGGGACAGGTTAGGATAGGTTAGGTTAGGTTAGGTTAGGTTCGGTAGGTTAGGTAAGGTTAGGTTAGGTTAAGTTAGGTAGTATTCGAGGTGTTTGATGGAGTTAGGTTAGGTTAGGATAGGTTAGGTTAGGTTAGGATAGAGGTGTTTGATGGAGTTAGGTTGGGTTAGGTTAGGTTAGGTTAGGTTAGGATAGAGGTGATTGATGGAGTTAGGTTAGGTTCGGTTAGGTGAGGTTAGGTTAGGTTAGGAATTAGGTTAGGTTAGGTTAGGTTAGGATAGACAGTTGGTCTGGAAAGAGATGATTTTCTACCTTGGATGTTACCCGCATTACATGGCGCCTGTCTGTCCTGAGTTGACGCAGGGAAGGTTAGGATAGGTTAGGTTAGGTTAGGATAGAGGTGTTTGATGGAGTTAGGTTGGGTTAGGTTAGGTTAGGTTAGGTTAGGATAGAGGTGATTGATGGAGTTAGGTTAGGTTCGGTTAGGTGAGGTTAGGTTAGGTTAGGAATTAGGTTAGGTTAGGTTAGGTTAGGATAGACAGTTGGTCTGGAAAGAGATGATTTTCTACCTTGGATGTTACCCGCATTACATGGCGCCTGTCTGTCCTGAGTTGACGCAGGTGTTATGTTCTACCTTGGGTGTGAAGCGCATTACACCATGTGTTGGGGTGACCCACAATGAGTCTCTCAGAGCGAGGACAGTGCTTCTATTCGGAAATCGAGTAAATATTTCTACCATTGAGTGTGTTTTACCAACAAGAAAATAATGTTCGATTTTACGATAAAGTTTTCAAAACTAATTTGGAAATATCCAAAAATGGAGTCGTTCAAAGTAATTCTGGAGTACTCTAATGTATTTTGGAAGTGTTCCAATATATTTTAGGTTAGGTTAGGATAGGTTCGGCTAGGTTAGGTTAGGTAAGGTTAAGATAGGTTAGGTTAGGTTAGGTTAGGGTAGGTTAGGTTAGGTTAGGTTAAGTTAGGTTAGGCTAGGTTAGGTTAGGTTAGGTTGGGTTAGGTTAAGTTAGGTTAGGTTAGGTTAGGCTAGGTTAGGTTAGGTAAGGTTAGGTTAGGGTAGGTTCGGTTAGGTTAGGTTAGGTTAAGTTAGGTTAGGTTAGGCTAGGTTAGGTTAGGTTAGGATAATTTAGGTAAGGTTAGGTTAGGTTAGGCTAGGTTAGGATAAGTTAGGTTAGGTTAGGTTAGGTTAGGTTAGGTTAGGATAAGTTAGGTTAGGTTAGGCTAGGTTAGGGATGTGTGTGTGTGTGTCTGTGTGTGTGTGGGGGATGTGGGATGTGGGTGATGTGGGATGTGGGTGTTGTTGTCGAACTAGAGATACCGAAAAGACGTTATAAGTGGGTTGTTTTTGTGACTTTTTCTGATGTAGTGTGGCCCCTTATTAACTTTAATGAACTAAAAGGGTTAAAACGAGAAAAAAATGGGGGGTGTGGGTGTTGTGACTTTCTGATGAAATTAGATAAAACGAGAAAAAATTGTGGGTGTTGTGGGTTGTGGGTGTTGTGGGATGTGGGTGTTGATCTTAGTTTATGGTGATTTTGGTGGTGTTTTGAGTGTATTCAGTGGTGTTTTAGTATTCAGTGGTGTATTTGGGAGTACTCAAATGGTGTTTTTGGAAGTGTTTCAGTGTTGTTTGGAAATGTTCAAAGGTGTTCAAAGGTGTTTTGAGTGTGTTCAAATGTTGTTTTTTTTGAAGGTGATCAAGGGTGTTCAAGGGTGTTTTGAAGGTGTTCGAAGGTGTTTTGAGGTTATTCAAAGGTGTTTTGAGTGTGTTCAAATGATTATGAGAGTGTTTTGAATGTGTTCAAAGGTGTTTTGAAGGTGTTCAAAGGTGTTTTGAAGGTGTTGAAGGGTGTTTTGAGTGTGTTCAAGGGTGTTTGAAGGTGTTGAAGGGTGTTTTGATTGAATTCAGCGGTGTTTTAGTAGTAATCAGTGGTGTAATTGGGAGTACTCAAATGGTGTTTTTGGAAGTGTTTCAGTGTTGATTGGAAATGTTCAAAGGTGTTTTTGAAAAGTGTTCAAGAGTGTTTTGAAGGTGTTCAAGGGTGTTTGAAGGTGTTGAAGGGTGTTTTGATTGAATTCAGCGGTGTTTTAGTAGTAATCAGTGGTGTAATTGGGAGTACTCAAATAGTGTTTTGGAAATGTTCATGGGTGTTGTGGGATGTGGGTGTTGTGGGTGTTGTTGTCGAACTAGAGATACCGAAAAAAAATGTTATAAGTGGGTTGTTGTTGGGACTTTTTCTGATGTAGTGTGTCCCCTTATTAACTTTAATGAACTAAAAGGGTTAAAACGAGAAAAAAAATGGGGGGTGTGGGTGTTGTGACTTTCTGATGAAATTAGATAAAACGAGAAAAAATTGTGGGTGTTGTGGGTTGTGGGTGTTGTGGGATGTGGGTGTTGATCTTAGTTTATGGTGATTTTGGTGGTGTTTTGAGTGTATTCAGTGGTGTTTTTTAGTATTCAGTGGTGTATTTGGGAGTACTCAAATGGTGTTTTTGGAAGTGTTTCAGTGTTGTTTGGAAATGTTCAAAGGTGTTCAAAGGTGTTTTGAGTGTGTTCAAATGTTGTTTTTTTTTGAAGGTGTTCAAAGGTGTTCAAAGGTGTTTTGAAGGTGTTGAAGGGTGTTTTGATTGAATTCAGCGGTGTTTTAGTAGTATTCAGTGGTGTAATTGGGAGTACTCAAAATTGTGTTTTTTTTGGAAGTGTTTCAGTGTTGATTGGAAATGTTCAAAGGTGTTTTTGAAGGTGTTCAAGGTGTTTTGAAGGTGTTCAAGGGTGTTTGAAGGTGATGAAGGGTGTTTTGATTGAATTCAGCGGTGTTTTAGTAGTAATCAGTGGTGTAATTGGGAGTACTCAAATAGTGTTTTGGAAGTGTTCAAAGGTGTTTTGAGTGTGTTCAAATGTTGTTTTTCTTGAAGGTGATCAAGGGTGTTCAAGGGTGTTTTGAAGGTGTTCAAAGGTGTTTTGAATGTGTTGAAGGGTGTTTTGATTGAATTCAGCGGTGTTTTAGTAGTATTCAGTGGTGTAATTGGGAGTACTCAAATTGTGTTTTTTTTGGAAGTGTTTCAGTGTTGATTGGAAATGTTCAAAGGTGTTTTTTTTTTATTCAAGAGTGTTTTGAAGGTGTTCAAGGGTGTTTGAAGGTGTTGAAGGGTGTTTTGATTGAATTCAGCGGTGTTTTAGCAGTAATCAGTGTGTAATTGGGAGTACTCAAATAGTGTTTTGGAAATGTTCGAAGGTGTTTTTGAAGGTGTTCAAGAGTGTTTTGAAGGTGTTCAAGGGTGAAGGTGTTGAAGGGTGTTTTGATTGAATTCAGCGGTGTTTTAGTAGTATTCAGTGGTGTAATTGGGAGTACTCAAATTGTGTTGATTGGAAATGTTCAAAGGTGTTTTGAAGGGTGTTTTGATTGAATTCAGCGGTGTTTTAGTAGTATTCAGTGGTGTAATTGGGAGTACTCAAATTGTGTTTTTTTGGAAGTGTTTCAGTGTTGATTGGAAATGTTCAAAGGTGTTTTTGAAGGTATTCAAGAGTGTTTTGAAGGTGTTCAAGGGTGTTTGAAGGTGTTGAAGGGTGTTTTGATTGAATTCAGCGGTGTTTTAGCAGTAATCAGTGGTGTAATTGGGAGTACTCAAATAGTGTTTTGGAAATGTTCGAAGGTGTTTTTGAAGGTGTTCAAGAGTGTTTTGAAGGTGTTCAAGGGTGTTTGAAGGTGTTGAAGGGTGTTTTGATTGAATTCAGCTGTGTTTTAGTAGTAATCAGTGGTGTAATTGGGAGTACTCAAATTGTGTTGATTGAAAATGTTCAAAGGTGTTTTGAATGTGTTGAAGGGTGTTTTGATTGAATTCAGCGGTGTTTTAGTAGTATTCAGTGGTGTAATTGGGAGTACTCAAATTGTGTTTTTTTTGGAAGTGTTTCAGTGTTGATTGGAAATATTCAAAGGTGTTTTTGAAGGTATTCAAGAGTGTTTTGAAGGTGTTCAAGGGTGTTTATGTGAGTATTCAAAGGTGTTTTTTGAAGGTGTACAAATGATTATGAGAGTACTTATGAAGGTGTTCAAATGATGTGCAAGAGTACTTATGAAGGTGTTCTGGGAGTATTCAGAGGTGATTTTGGGGGTGTTCGAATGATGTTTTGGAGTATTTCAGTGTTGTTTGGAAATGTATAAAGGTATTTTTGTGAGTATTCAAATGATTTAAGAGAGTGTTTTGAAGGTGTTCAAAGTAAAAGTGCGTATTTAACTTCGTAATATGTAAAATTGTGACTAGTGAATTTATCGAAAAGTGGTTGTAAGTGTTGTGGTGACTTTCTGATGTACTGTATCCCCTTATTAACTTTAATGAACTAAAAGGGTTAAAACGAGAAAAATTGGGGGTTATGAGTGAAAATTGTGAGGTGTTGGTTGGAGTGTGAGGGTTCGGGAGGGTGGGGAGGAGGTTACTTCGTGGGGGGAGTGACCTGAGATGAAATAGTTAAAAAAATGTCTAGACTTGTGTTGTAAAGAAATTGTTGGATTGTTGTGGGTATTAACGAAACAAAAATGTGACTTTCTGATGATGAAAATGTTTTCCCTATGATGTAGGTACTATATCCCCTTATTAACTTTAATGAACTAAAGGGTCGTCATGATACAGCCTGTGTGCGTGACGTCACTGACATAGGGGTAAGTCGACAAGATTTAGCTTGTATGTGTGACGTCACTGACCGCCGAGTAAACACGCTTTTTTTTTTTTTTAGTTCATTTAACTTAATGAGAGGAAGGTTTTAGTTCATTTTAAAATAATAAGGGGAAGATGTTTAGACCTGTAGTAAGCATGCTTACCCCTCAGAGTGGGGAATCCAAAAACTTGATCCAAGGAGATGGAGTCTTGGTATTATCGAGAAATTTTGGGGTGGAGGAAAGTGAGAGGGGTAATCCAAAAAATTTGATCCAAGGAGATGGAGATTTGATTTCGAGAAAAACTTGATCCGAGGAGCTGGGAGTCATGGTGGTAATGAGAAAATTTGGGGTGAAAGGAGGGTACCCAAAATTTGATCCAAGGAGATGGAGAATTTCGAAACCCATAGGGGGAATCCAAAAAAAAAACTGATCCGAGGAGATCATACACTTGAAACCCCATAGGGGAATCCAAAACTTGTATTATCGAGAAATTTTGGGGTTGGGGGGTGAAAGTGGGATGGGGGGAACCTTAAAAATTTGATCCAAGGAGATGGAGAATTTCGAAACTCTATAGGGGAAATGCAAAACTTGTATTATCGAGAAATTTTGGGATTGGGGGTGAAAGTGGAGGGGGAACCTTAAAATTTGATCTGAGGAGATGGAGTCTGAAACCCCATAGGGGAATCCAAAACCTTGATCCAAGGAGATGGAGTCTTGGTATTATCGAGAAAATTTGAGGTGGGGGGTGTGTGAAAGTGGGAGGGGGGATCCGAGGAAGTGGAGACTTTGATATCGAGAAATTTTGGGGTTGGGGGGTAAAGTGGAGGGGGATCTGAGGAAGTGGGAGACTTTGATATTGAGAAATTGTTTGGGGATGGGGGTGAAAGGAGGGGTACCCAAAAACTTGATCCGAGGAATTGGAGAATTTCCGAAACCCCATAGGGGGAATCCAAAAAACTTGATCCGAGGAGATGGAGATCACAAGAAAATGAAATTCAAAAAAATTCGAAAAAATCGGAAAAAATTCGAGGAGCGGGGGCGATCCGGATGACGCTGCAGAAGGCGCAGCAGAAGGCGCGGGTGGCGGGGCTCGCGAAGGCGCGGCGGGCGCGCGGGCGGGGCGGGGCGCGCGGCGCGAAGGGCGCGGGCGGGCGGGGGCGGCGCGGCGACGGCGCGGGCGCGAAGGGGGAGTCGCGAAGGGGGGAGGGTCGTGGGCGGGGGCATTGGTTGGGGGTCAAGGTGAGGTAGTCTCGAGGGCGAGCCGGTCGCGGTCAAAACCGGAAGTAACACCTAGGTGAGGTGCTGCACCTCCAGCTGGTCCTAGACCGGATACACCGCTCAGTGGAAGGCCCTAAACCGGATACACCGCTCAGTGGAAGGCCCTAAACCGGATACACCGCTCAGTGGAAGGCCCCTAAACCGGATACACCGCTCAGTGGAAAAATCGACTACTTATATATATATATATATCGTGCCGAATAGGCAGAACTTGCGATCTTGGCTTAAATAGCAACACTCATCTTGCCATATAGGACAAGTGAAAATTTGTGTATGCAATAATTTCGCCAAAATCATTCTGAACCTAACGAAAAAAATATATTTCACTGTGTTTGTTTAGTATTAAATTATTGTAAACAAATCTAAAATATATTTAGTTGGGTTAAGCTAAAATAAATTGTTCTTGTTAAAATAAGGTTAGGTAAGTTTTCTAAGATTCTTTTGGTACAAAATTAAAAATTTTGACATTAACATTAATGAAAAATATATATCTTTAAACGTATAAGAGAAAATTTTAGAAAGGACTTAATTCTAAATGAGTTCTTGCTAATTGACCAGTTTTACTTATTCGGCACGACATATATATATATATATATATATATATATATATATATATATATATATATATATATATATATATATATATATATATATATATATATATATATATATATACGTATATATATATATATATATATATATATATATATATATATATATATATATATATATATATATATATATATATATATATACAATAAGATCACAGTAAACAGGTGATTTTAAAATATGCAAAACAACCACTGTGAAAGAGTAATGAAATTCCAAGCGCTTTCGTGACTACTCACATTGTCAAGGAACTATGAAAGTAATACATCAAAGGAAGGCAATTAAAGGGCTTAGACCACACCTCACAGTCAACTCCCACAACAAAGAAACACCTGATGCGCGACAATACTGGACTCATAAGAAAAGAGGAACACTGCAGTAGGTCCGCTGGTCCAACTAGACAGGTCCTCACGACATCCCACTAACTAAATATTCTACCCAACAAAATAAGGTTTATTATTTGTCCAATGTATTATTAAATTCTTCCCAAATTTTATTAATTATAAATGAATCTAATTTATATAAACCAAAGGAAATATTCATATTATTTTCAAAACTGCTTTTTATGAAACAAGATCCAATTATATTTCTGTCAACCATGGACTTGCTTGATACAACTTTCTCAACTTTTTGAAAATCAATTGGATTGTTAAAATCTCTTACATGAATAAATAGAGCATTGGAATCTTGTCCAGTTCTAATGCTATATTTATGTTGTTTTAATCTAAGTTCGAGACTTTTACCAGTTTGACCGTAATAAACTTTATCGCAAATTTTACAAGGAATCTTATAGACACATCCGTCAGCATTTTGGGGGGAATTCTTTATCAAGTTTTTTTACGGTATCAAGATTTTTAAATACAACTTTAATATTAAAAGTCTTAAGAAGAGAAGGCATATCAACCAAGTTTTCATGGTAAGGGAGAACCAACATATTTTTAGTTGAATAAGATTGGTTATCCCTTTTTGGGCTGTAAAAAGTATTTCTTGCAATTTTAAATGATTTATCAATTACATTTCTCGGGTATTTTAAATCATTGGCTATTTCATAAATTTTGGATATTTCCTCATCTATGAATTCAGGACTACAAATTCGTAAAGCTCTCAAAAACATTGATGAGAAAACAGACATTTTAACTTGATGTGAAGAATAATAGTGGACATAGGAACAGTTATTAGTAGGTTTTCTGTAAATTTTAAATTTGAATTCATTATTACTCTTAATAATTAAAACATCTAGAAAAGGCAATGAGTTATTTTCCTCAAACTCAACAGTATATATATATATATATATATATATATATATATATATATATATATATATATATATATATATATATATATATATATATATATATATATATATATATATATATATATATATATATATATAGAGAGAGAGAGAGAGAGAGAGAGAGAGAGCCTTCCTGTATTTTTTTTCATCTATGCAAGTTTTTAATTAAGTTTTCAGATGTGAGACCAGATTAACACTGCAGTTGGCATACTGGTTATTTTACGAGACTGAATTGTAACTGATTCTCCAACATCCATAAATACTCTTAAACTCCTTGAATGTCAGTTGTGGAATTTCAGTGAAAAAAAAAAAGATCTATTGTGTGTGTGTGGCAGAGTACTCACCTATATGTGGTTGCAGAGGTCGATTTACAGTTCTTGGCCACGTCTTTTCGCTGGTTGGTACTAGGTCCAGTCTCTCATCTCCAAGAGCCTTATCGTACCTCTTCTTAAAGCCATGTATGGATCTCCCCTCTATTACCTCACTCTCCATGTTGTTCCAGATTGTACTCAGCTATCTGTGGTTGCAGAGGTCGAGTCACACCTCCTGCCTGTGTGTGTGTGTGTGTGTGTGTGTGTAGTGCAGTGTGTTCTGCTCTCTTTGTCATCTTCGTTCTCTGGTTGGTTAGGTTCAGGCTTCATGTTGGTGCCGTCAACTCAAGGATTTCTCTTACCATAAATGATTCCTGGTTTAAGTTGAAGGTTGGTCTTTAACATGGCACTCGTGCGGACAACGCTGATGGTATCGTGTTTAGGAGCACCTCAGGAGAGAGTTTCTAATGGCTGCAGTTGTTCCACCACCATTACACTCCCACAGTTACTACTGCCACATCACCATTATCACCCAAATAATATTCACTTAACTGACATAAACAAACCACAGGTTTCTGGTCATATGACCAGCAGAGAGAGAGAGAGAGAAAGAGTCGGGGAGAAATGAAAGCGTTCAGTGAAGTGAGGTGATAACTCTTGTCACTGCCAACTTTCCTCCAGACAAATCAAAGGCAGTCAGATGGAAATAGTCTGCTGCCGATAATGTCTAAGAGACGATAGGGGCAGAACGGGCTTTCATTGAGACAATCTTTCGCCCTGTAAAGCCTTATCAAATCATGTTTGGCTCTGCAGAGATTTATCAAGTCTTGTTTTGATGTCTACCTGGAGAGCTTTATTGAGTAATAGTGTAGAGCTTTATTGAATAATAATAATAATCGTTCTGCAACCTATGTGTTTCTTCACAAAAGGCAGTCAAAATTATGAGAGTCGAGGACATGGTAAGTCTGATTATTATTATAATCAAGGGGGAAGCGCTAAACCCGGAGGATTATACAGCGCCTGGGGGGGGGATGTGGAAGGCATTCAGGCTTAATTCGGGGAACTGGAGCACAGATCCAATTCCCTAAATCAAGAGCCCCTCACCAACATCAAGGAACCTTCCTTGAGGGGATGGTAAGTCTGAGAGAAGACCATTTGCTTCACATCAAGTTGAGGCGCTGTCTCTAATTCTTAATAACTAGTATAACATAGCGGAAGTCTCATTTTTTTGATCTTCACTCACTGCACACAGTGCCGGATGAAAAAAAAAAGTGGGTGAACGATTACATATATGGACATTAAGTAGGTAAAGTGGAATTACAGAAAGTACAGTACACAATACGTTATAAAAATAGATGACTTGTTTTACCGAAGTGCAAATCATTTTAAGTAAGCTACGAGTCACTGACTACGCTACCATCATCGTTAGAATATATATGATGAGCGGTTTATGCTATATTACTGAGACGTTTCCTTCACCAGGGCCTATCAGTTCTCACCAAACCTTTCCTTAGTAAACTGTCCTGATGGGGACTTAATTAGGTAGTGGCCGATCCATTATAGGGAGGCCCATATTGTGTTGTCATACTACGCTACTGATACCTCGATGCATTCTACTAAAGATTAGGAACAATTTTTATTATTGTCCTGACTGCTACACTTTGTGTTTATATTGTGTTTATATTGACTCGGATGATGCTGTGGTGGGTGTTTCCCAGTTTTTTCTGGAGCCTAGCACGAGTGGGTAAGGTCACACACTGGGCACACTAAGATCCAGTATAATATTATCTCAGATTATGGTCAATAAACAGATGGTGAGGACCAAAATTTTTGAAGGGGTGGACCGGTAAGCCAGCGGAAGGCCTCGGTCAGATGACCAAAAGCTCCAATGGCGGGTCATCTGACTAAGACCCGCGTCAGGAAACACTTGTCCTGTTTCCTGACGAGTATTACCTAACCTAACCTAAGGTTATGGTCGTGACTGTTAAGATGCTGCCTTCAATAATAATGATACCTCATTGCTTCTTGGTCACTTGGTACATTGTTCCATTTTATTTAAAGATTGCAATAATCCAGTTTTACTGACTAGTTAGGGAGGTGAGAAAGAGGAGGGAGGAAGACAGAAGTTAACTTACTGGTGTGACAAGTGACACAGATGTCAGAGACAAATCTCGCACTCTTTCCTTACCTGAGTTGTTGCTTGTCTCTGACCTTTGTGGGGAAAGTAAGGCGCCTTGGTTCACGTTGACCTAAAGCTGTGACCTTTGCGGAGAAGGTAAATCACCCTGACCTGACCTTGCGACGTTAGTGGGGATCACTTTAACCTAATGAAGTGACCTTTGTGGGGAAGGTAGGCCTCAGTAGGCTTATACCTCTTAGGTAGACATAGTTCATTCTCTAATCTTTGAAATATAATATAGACCTGAGTTTATCTAATTGTGATAAATTCATAAAAAATCCTTAATGTAAATGAAGGTTGGTTTATTGGGTTTAAAACTTATTGACTATAACATCAGTCAAGGATAATTTAATCCCAAAAAACAGTGATTAAACCAAACCTTCAGCTTATATATATATATATATATATATATATATATATATATATATATATATATATATATATATATATATATATATATATATAATATATATATATATATATATATATATATATATATATATATATATATATATATTATGTATGTATGTATGTATGTATAAATAAATATATATGTATAAATAAATACTGAATAATTGTATCTCATAAATTGTATCTCAAATGTTTCTCATTATTGTATCTCATAAATGTGTAACCTGTGACCCAAGCAAACTTGGTTATTTTTAAATTACATTACCTAACAAATACTACATTCTACTGAGTGCACAGCAACACAGTAAATGACCATATGACCTGTCTTTGTAATACTCATTTGTGCTAAATTGTTATCTGTTTGCAATAATGTTTTTACCACTAAATACATCATTGCTTAGTTAATCTTATGTTAATTTTAAGCCAGCCCATAATGCTCTGCATACAAGGGGCTTTGGCATGTTGCACTGTAATAACTGCATTCCTTTGTACTTCTCTGTATCATGTTCAAATATATATATATATATATATATATATATATATATATATATATATATATATATATATATACCCTTGGGAAATAAGCTCTGGTTTTGTAGGTAGTGTAATATTAAGTAATGTAAAGCCACGTATATTGAGAATTCCAATCCGATAATACAAGTTTAAATGATAAAAGGAGATAGTATGTTTAAAAAAGATTAAAAGTAAGCAGTCTTGGCTGATAAGAATACAAAACTACAATGGGTAAGAAATAAACAATGATACTAAATCACAAGTCTAGTAGTAAAGTATGTAAACAATGACTGGAGAGGTGTATTGAGGTGAGTTTGTCTTCGTATATGTAGAGGAACCTTGAGATGAGGCGTCGCACCGGCAGCACAGGGCCAGGCAGTCTTACTGCTAGGGTGATCGTGCACAAAAGTCAAGGACATCACCAGATGAAAGGTGGTTCCCAGTGCAGGCAGGGACAACAGGACACCAGCAGAGAGGGTATGTACAAGCAGGGAAGTACGAGAAGATGATTTTATTCAGATTATTAGCCCTCCAGGTTAATCATCCGATAACCCAGGAAAACCAGTCTGTATGGCTTATTTACCTTAGCGTCCTTCGATCCTCCTTCCCAGGATGATCGTGACCAAGCTCCACTTGTGACCATGCCTTCAACTGCTGCATCTCGCCATTTACTGTATAAAAGTCCCCGTCCTCATGCCTCTGCACTAGATGAATAAAGCCTGCTATGTAGGCAAGCCGTCTCTCATAGCTACCAGGTGTTGTACAAGTAACTTATCACCTTCCTGAAGATATACTTGTAATGCTAAAAATTTCCAGACTTTTGTTCAGTTATGTGAATTATTTATATCTCATGAATTAACATATCAAGATTTATTTTTGAGTTATGCTCAACTTAGGTTAATGTTAACATAATTATTATCATCTACAACAAGTATGATGACAAGTGATAGTATGGTTTGTATATTTCAAATTCAAAATTGAGGACACTCCTGATCATTATTTTATTCATGAGAAGCGCTAATCAAGTACGGGTCATACAGCTTCTGGGGAATGGGAGGTAATCAGGTTTGATCTGAGGAAAATGAGGGGTACCCAACGGAAATAAGTCACTTAGTCTGACTTCTCTGGGTTATCCCAGGTTCTCTACACATATGCTGCTATGTATGATAATCTATGTAACTGTACTTGTGTATACCTGAATAAACTTACTTACTCGGACGCAGGTAGTGTCCCGCCAGCAGTGTGGTTGCAGGAACAGAGTAAGGCTGGCGGTGTCCTGCGTTCACTGTAGCTACAGAAGCAGCTGGTGATGTCCCACCTTTAACACTTAATCTATGATCAAAATACTGCTAAATTGGTATAACTGTTGTTTAAAAACTTGTTTAACTTGTACGTGTTATATAGCAATATGAAATGCATTAATCAAGCCTTTTGTTAGTATGCTATCATCCTGTATTACCTATGTTTCTGTAAAATTAGTAAATCTTACAGCTATCGCACACCAAGGTGCTGTTGCTGTTTACATCTTTATTACGCATCCCATACCCATCCTGTGGGTGGTAGTCAAAGGATTCCAAAGGTACATAATAGGTCCAGGGACTGGACCGCAAACTTTTGATACCTGAAATTATAAAGGTAACGAACTATTTATATGCTTATATCTCGTCACAGTCATAATGAGTTATTTATGCACGCATTAATTAGGTCACACATACACAGTGGTAATGCTTTATTGACAGTGAGCAAAGTCAGGGTATTTTTCCAGAATGTTTTGTAATATACCACTGTGGATCAAATACTTTGTCATTTATTGAACATTTCTGAGTGAGTTGTCTCTCTGCTGTTGCAGCATTACGATATCTTAAGCACTTCTGATTTAGTATATTAACATAGGTGAGTTACAGCAGTAATACAATACGAATTTGTGACTTTCAATCTGGATTCAGTTCGTGGAGCAAATTGCCAATGTATAAGAAATCCAGATCTATTAGAAATATAAGATTTTGCTCGGAGTGTTAGAGACCCAGGATAACCCAATAAACCGGTGTCCTGAGAATGGATAACATCTACTGGGGGTCCTGTAATCTTGTCCCTGACGATGCTGTCCACTAACACCCAGGTGTTCTACCTCACTAGATGCATGTTATATTTAGGGAAAGCGCTAAACTACGAAGGGTCTAATGTAGTTTGATTCAAGGAAGCGGAAGACAATTCCAACTCCTTAAATCAAGAGCCTTTTACCAGCATCAAGGAACCTCCCTTAAAGAGTCTAGATGCGCACAGGGAAGCCGCAGCTGTCAAGAAATATGAAAGCTTTTCCATTCGTCCACTCAGTGTATATATTCTGTACTCTATATTTTTTTTTTCATTTATCAGTAATATGGTTCAGTGGGTCCTTTGACAACTCTTTAGTTATCAGTATATATTACATTCATGGAGGAGCGCAAAAGCCGTAGGGAGTTATGCAGCGCCATAAGAAATAGGCGAGGATCAAATTCGATCCAAGGTTTAAAGATTAATAAAATAAAATTACAGATGATTTTTATTTACAAAAATATAAATAAAATGTCTATAAAATAATATAGTAATAATAAATACCTGAGAGAAATATAAAATAAAACTACATAGAATTAAGTTAGTCAACCTCTTCGATAGTTGGTCCTGGTCGACTGGAGGTGTTTGGGGGAACTGGTCCTCGACCAGCTGAACTTGGACCTCCTGAACCGTAAATCTTAGCAGCCAAG
Organism: Cherax quadricarinatus; assembly: GCF_038502225.1. Taxonomy (NCBI): domain Eukaryota; kingdom Metazoa; phylum Arthropoda; class Malacostraca; order Decapoda; family Parastacidae; genus Cherax; species Cherax quadricarinatus. The sequence goes on along the minus strand of NC_091374.1, from coordinate 4,622,821 downwards.
GGTTTCCAGTGTTCCTCCAGTTTACTGAGTTGACTCTCAAACTCTTCCTTCTCTGCCAGCTGGTTGTTGTCAAGCCAGACAAGTGTTTCCTCCACCTGGGCTGTGACACTCTTCTTCTCTTCCTCCGTCAGTTTGCTGGAGACGTTCTCCTCACTCAGGCTGCTCTTCAAGTTGAGACACAGAGACTCCAGACGATTCTTACTCTCAATTCTTTCTCGCTGGCGACTGTCTTCCTCTGAATATTTCTCTGCTTCCTGAACCATCCTCTCTATTTCTTCCTTGCTGAGGCGACCCTTGTCATTAGTGATGGTGATCTTGTTTTGTTTGCCCGTTGACTTATCCTCTGCTGACACATTAAGGATACCGTTGGCATCGATGTCAAAAGTGACCTCTATCTGAGGTACTCCTCTTGGTGCAGGAGGAATACCCGAGAGTTCAAACTTGCCCAGCAGATTGTTGTCCTTTGTCATGGCACGTTCCCCTTCATACACTTGGATAAGGACACCCGGTTGGTTGTCTGAGTATGTAGTGAAGATCTGAGTCTGTTTGGTGGGGATGGTGGTGTTGCGTTTGATGAGGGCAGTCATGACACCTCCGGCTGTTTCAATACCCAATGATAAAGGTGCAACATCCAGAAGTAGCAGATCCTTGACACCGTCGGACTGGTCACCTCGAAGGATGGCGCCCTGAACAGCGGCACCGTAGGCCACCGCCTCGTCAGGGTTGATGGACTTGTTAAGGTTCTTGCCGTTGAAGAAGTCTTGCAACAACTTCTGCACTTTGGGGATCCGGGTTGATCCACCCACCAGCACAATGTCGTGGATTTGACTCTTGTCCATCTTGGCGTCTCTCAGAGCCTTCTCCACGGGGAGCAGTGTGTTACGGAACAGGTCTGAACACAACTCCTCAAACCTGGCTCGAGTGATGGACGAGTAGAAGTCGATGCCCTCAAATAGGGAGTCAATCTCCACATTGGCTTGTGTTGAGGACGACAGAGTACGTTTAGCGCGTTCACAGGCCGTTCTTAAACGTCGCAAGGCACGTTTATTGCCGCTAATATCTTTCTTGTATTTTCTCTGGAACTCTTGCATGAAGTGATTGACCATACGGTTGTCAAAATCTTCGCCACCAAGATGAGTGTCTCCTGCTGTAGACTTCACCTCAAATATACCGTCGTCAATGCTCAGGACAGACACATCGAAGGTTCCACCTCCCAGGTCAAAGATGAGCACGTTACGTTCTCTGGAGTCTCCTGTGCCTGCCTTCTTGTCAAGGCCGTAGGCGATGGCTGCTGCTGTGGGCTCGTTGATGATACGCAGAACGTTAAGTCCAGCGATGATACCAGCATCTTTGGTAGCCTGACGCTGTGAGTCATTAAAGTAAGCAGGTACTGTAATGACAGCATCCTTCACTTTCTGACCCAGGTACGCCTCAGCTGTCTCCTTCATCTTTATTAACACCATAGATGAGATCTCCTCGGGATTGAAGCTCTTGCTCTCTCCCTTGTACTCAACTCGTATCTTGGGTTTACCGTTGTCATTGACCACATCAAAAGGCCAATGTTTCTTGTCGGTCTGAACAGTGGGATCGTTAAACTTGCGACCGATGAGTCGTTTGGCATCAAAGATTGTGTTGTTGGGGTTGAGGGCTGCCTGGTTTTTAGCTGCGTCACCAATGAGTCGTTCAGTGTCAGTGAAGGCCACATAGGACGGTGTAGTTCTGTTTCCCTGGTCGTTAGCTATGATCTCCACTTTGCCTTGCTGGAACACACCAACGCAGGAGTACGTGGTGCCCAGGTCGATACCAATTGCTGGAGCTGACATTGTGTTTGTCTTGCCTTGTTATTGGATCAACAAACAATATTCTTGATAATTAACTGGTTTTGTGATGCTTGACACACTGGAATGTGGTAGCACTTGTAGCTTCTGAGGTAAGTTTCTCGTACTTGTGTTAGCTTGCGAATGAGTGCTGCGGCCGTCCCCGCTGCTTATATGAGGCAGCCCTAAGATACTAGAACATTCCAGACCTTTCTGTTACATTCTCTCTTGTAATACACCAAAGAAAACGTTATCATACCAATATAAGACTAACTATTGTAAAAGATAGTTATTAACCCTCCATAAAAAATATATAAAACGTGCGCAAGTAAGCCTAGAAAGTTAAGCTTTCTCTAATCAAACAAATTATATGTAAATTACTCATTTTTGAGTCAAATATATTTTTCAGTTGGTGGTAAAATAAGAGTGGAAGTTGGACGGGTAAGAAAGTTTCAGTCTTAACTAGAAGTTTCTCGATGATTCCATCTTCCCAAGTTGTTGTTAGACTTTTCTTCACTTATATATGAATTATTATTAATGTGTGGATTATTAACATATAATATGGATTTATTTTTCGTAATGCTCCTATTTAAGCCTGTTGACTTCTACGGGTTTAGAGCTCCCACATGCACATAATAATATATATGGCTTATAGTTAATACAATTTATTTTATTGTTCTTATACTCCTCGACACACATCCAGGTCCCTGAAGGCCTGGTGGCTAAAGCACTGGCTTCACACGGCGAGCTCCTGGGTTCGATTCCCAGCTAGGGTAGAAACATAGGGTGTGTGTATCTTTACCTGGGTGTTAGTCGACTGGTGTGGGTCGCATCCTGGGGGACAAGATTAAGGACCCCAATGGAAATAAGTTAGACAGTCCTCGATGACGCACTGACTTTCTTGGGTTATCCTGGGTGGCTAACCCTCCGGGGTTAAAAATCCGAACGAAATCTTATCTTATCTTATCTTATCACCTGTTGTCTATGTTACCCCTCAGTAAAATGGGTACCTGGGTGTTAGTGGACTGGTGTGGGTCACATCCTGGGTGTTAGTGGACTGTGTGGGTCACATCCTGGGTGTTAGTGGACTGGTGTGGGTCACATCCTGGGTGTTAGTGGACTGGTGTGGGTCGCATCCTGGGTGTTAGTGGACTGGTGTGGGTCACATCCTGGGTGTTAGTGGACTGGTGTGGGTCACATCCTGGGTGTTAGTGGACTGGTGTGGGTCACATCCTGGGTGTTAGTGGGCTGGTGTGGGTCGCATCCTGGGTGTTAGTGGACTGGTGTGGGTCACATCCTGGGTGTTAGTGGACTGTGTGGGTCACATCCTGGGTGTTAGTGGACTGTGTGGGTCACATCCTGGGTGTTAGTGGACTGGTGTGGGTCACATCCTGGGTGTTAGTGGACTGGTGTGGGTCACATCCTGGGTGTTAGTGGACTGGTGTGGGTCACATCCTGGGTGTTAGTGGACTGGTGTGGGTCGCATCCTGGGTGCTAGTGGACTGGTGTGGGTCACATCCTGGGTGTTAGTGGACTGGTGTGGGTCACATCCTGGGTGTTAGTGGACTGTGTGGGTCACATCCTGGGTGTTAGTGGACTGGTGTGGGTCACATCCTGGGTGTTAGTGGACTGGTGTGGGTCACATCCTGGGTGTTAGTGGACTGGTGTGGGTCACATCCTGGGTATTAGTGGACTGGTGTGGGTCACATCCTGGATGTTAGTGGACTGGTGTGGGTCACATCCTGGGTGTTAGTGGCTGGTGTGGGTCACATCCTGGGTGTTAGTGGACTGGTGTGGGTCACATCCTGGGTGTTAGTGGACTGGTGTGGGTCACATCCTGGGTGTTAGTGGACTGGTGTGGGTCACATCCTGGGTGTTAGTGGACTGGTGTGGGTCACATCCTGGGTGTTAGTGGACTGGTGTGGGTCACATCCTGGGTGTTAGTGGACTGGTGTGGGTCGCATCCTGGGTGTTAGTGGACTGGTGTGGGTCACATCCTGGGTGTTAGTGGACTGGTGTGGGTCGCATCCTGGGTGCTAGTGGACTGGTGTGGGTCACATCCTGGGTGTTAGTGGACTGGTGTGGGTCACATCATGGGTGTTAGTTGACTGGTGTGGGTCACATCCTGGGTGTTAGTGGACTGGTGTGGGTCACATCCTGGGTGCTAGTGGACTGGTGTGGGTCACATCCTGGGTGTTAGTGGACTGGTGTGGGTCGCATCCTGGGTGTTAGTGGACTGGTGTGGGTCACATCCTGGGTGTTAGTGGACTGGTGTGGGTCACATCCTGGGTGTTAGTGGACTGGTGTGGGTCACATCCTGGGTGTTAGTGGACTGGTGTGGGTCACATCCTGGGTGTTAGTGGACTGGTGTGGGTCACATCCTGGGTGCTAGTGGACTGGTGTGGGTCACATCCTGGGTGTTAGTGGACTGGTGTGGGTCACATCCTGGGTGTTAGTGGACTGGTGTGGGTCACATCCTGGGTGTTAGTGGACTGGTGTGGGTCACATCCTGGGTGTTAGTGGACTGGTGTGGGTCACATCCTGGGTGTTAGTGGACTGGTGTGGGTCACATCCTGGGTGTTAGTGGACTGGTGTGGGTCACATCCTGGGTGTTAGTGGACTGGTGTGGGTCACATCCTGGGTGTTAGTGGACTGGTGTGGGTCACATCCTGGGTGTTAGTGGACTGGTGTGGGTCACATCCTGGGTGTTAGTGGACTGGTGTGGGTCACATCCTGGGTGTTAGTGGACTGGTGTGGGTCACATCCTGGGTGTTAGTGGACTGGTGTGGGTCACATCCTGGGTGTTAGTGGACTGGTGTGGGTCACATCCTGGGTGTTAGTGGACTAGTGTGGGTCACATCCTGGGTGTTAGTAGACTGGTGTGGGTCACATCCTGGGTGCTAGTGGACTGGTGTGGGTCACATCCTGGGTGCTAGTGGACTGGTGTGGGTCACATCCTGGGTGTTAGTAGACTGGTGTGGGTCACATCCTGGGTGCTAGTGGACCTGTGTGGGTCACATCCTGGGTGCTAGTGGACTGGTGTGGGTCACATCCTGGGTGTTAGTGGACTGGTGTGGGTCACATCCTGGGTGTTAGTGGACTGGTGTGGGTCACATCCTGGGTGCTAGTGGACTGGTGTGGGTTACATCCTGGGTGTTAGTGGACTGGTGTGGGTCACATCCTGGGTGTTAGTGGACTGGTGTGGGTCACATCCTGGGTGTTAGTGGACTGGTGTGGGTCACATCCTGGGACAAAACTGACATAATTTGCGAGATATGTTCTACATAACAAGGGGCTTTCTATGTAGTAGTATGTCATTGATGTCAGCTATGGTCTGTATACCTGGAGGTTACCTGGAGGTTATTCCGGGGATCAACGCCCCCGCGGCCCGGCCCATGACCAGGCCTCCCGATGGATCAGGGCCTGATCAACTAGGCTGTTACTGCTGGCCGCACGCAGTCCAACGTACGAGCCACAGCCCGGCTGATCCGGCACTGACTTTAGGTATCTGTCCAGCTCTCTCTTGAAGGCAGCCAGGGGTTTATTGGCAATTCCCCTAATGCTTGATGGGAGGCTGTTAAACAGTTTTGGGCCCCGGACACTTATGGTGTCCTGGGCCCAACAGGATCAACTTCCTGGTAGCCGAAGCATGTTCTAGGCATATTCCCCTAAGAAAGAAGAAGAGCAGGAGTAAACTGGAGAGAAAAAGACGCTCCCTCTACAGAAGACGACGAAGAGTCACTGAGCTCCTCAGGAGTGCTAGAATATCTGATACACGAAAGGAGGCGCTGACCAGGGAAGTGGAAACTATCGAACTTAAGCTAAATGACTCTTACAGGAACCAGGAGAGGCAGGAGGAGCTTAAAGCTATTAGTGAAATTGAAAGAAATTCAAAATATTTCTTTTCATATGCCAAAAACAAGGCAAATACCACATCTAGTATCGGGCCCTTACTCAGACAGGATGGGACTTACACAGATGACAACAAGGAAATGAGTGAAATATTGAAATCCCAGTACGACTCTGTGTTTAGTGAACCACTAATCGGTCTGAGGATCGACGACCCAAATGATTTCTTCATGAATGAGCCTCAAAACTCCATAAATGTATGCCAGATTTCCGACATTACCCTAACTCCGATAGATTTCGAAAAAGCCATTGACAACATGCCTATGCACTCAGCCCCGGGCCCAGACTCGTGGAACTCTGTTTTCATTAAGAACTGCAAGAAACCCCTCTTGCGTGCCCTAAGTACACTATGGAGGAGGAGTTTGGACATGGGTGAAATTCCACAGTCATTTAAAACAACGGATATAGCCCCACTCCGTAAAGGTGGCAGCAAAGCATTAGCTAAGAACTATAGACCAATAGCTCTGACGTCCCACATCATAAAAATCTTTGAAAGAGTGCTAAGAAGCAGGATTGCAAATCACCTGGATTCCCAAAATCTGCACAATCCAGGGCAACATGGGTTCAGGGCAGGTCGTTCCTGCCTCTCACAACTACTGGATCACTATGACATGGCCTTGGATGCACTGGAAGAAAATCAGAATGCAGATGTAATATACACAGACTTTGCAAAAGCATTTGACAAATGCGATCATGGCGTAATAGCCCATAAAATACGTGCTAAAGGAATAACTGGGAAAGTGGGGAGATGGATCTTCAACTTCCTAACAAATCGAACACAAAGAGTAGTGGTCAACAGAGTTAAATCGGAGGCTGCCATAGTGAAGAGCTCTGTTCCACAAGGCACAGTACTCGCCCACATCTTATTCCTTATCCTCATATCAGACATAAACAGAGATATACACCACAGCACCGTATCATCCTTTGCGGATGATACTAGGATCTGCATGAGGCTGTCATCTGCTGAGGACGCGGTTAACCTCCAAGAAGATATAAACAAAGTTTTCCAGTGGGCAACGGTAAACAATATGATGTTCAATGAGGACAAATTCCAACTACTCCGTTGTGGAAAACTGGAGGAGATAATAACTAGAACAGAGTATACTACTGACTCCGGCCATACAATAGAGCGGAAAAATAATGTAAGGGACCTGGGAGTAGTAATGTCTGAGGATCTCACTTTCAAGGATCACAACAGTGCCACGATCGCACGTGCAAAGAAAATGATAGGATGGATAATGAGAACTTTCAAAACGAGAGATGCCAAGCCCATGATGATCCTTTTCAAATCACTTGTTCTCTCTAGGCTAGAATGCTGCTGTACATTAACATCTCCATTCAAAGCAGGTGAAATCGCAGATCTAGAGAGTGTACAGAGATCCTTTACTGCACGTATAAGTTCTGTCAAGCACCTTAACTACTGGGAACGCTTGGAAGCTCTTGACTTGTACTCGTTGGAACGCAGGAGGGAGAGATATATCATAATCTACACTTGGAAAATCTTGGAAGGAATGGTCCCAAATCTGCACACAGAAATCACTCCCTACGAAAGTAAAAGACTGGGCAGGCGATGCAAAATGCCCCCAATAAAAAGTAGGGGCGCCATTGGTACACTAAGGGAAAACACCATAAGTGTCCGGGGCCCAAAACTGTTTAACAGCCTCCCATCAAGCATTAGGGGAATTGCCAATAAGCCCCTGGCTGCCTTCAAGAGAGAGCTGGACAGATACCTAAAGTCAGTGCCGGATCAGCCGGGCTGTGGCTCGTACGTTGGACTGCGTGCGGCCAGCAGTAACAGCCTAGTTGATCAGGCCCTGATCCATCGGGAGGCCTGGTCATGGGCCGGGCCGCGGGGGCGTTGATCCCCGGAATAACCTCCAGGTATACAGACCATAGCTGACATCAATGACATACTACTACATAGAAAGCCCCTTGTTATGTAGAACATATCTCGCAAATTATGTCAGTTTTGTCCAAGGATGTGACCCACACCAGTCCACTAACACCCAGGATGTGACCCACACCAGTCCACTAGCACCCAGGATGTGACCCACACCAGTCCACTAGCACCCAGGATGTGACCCACACCAGTCTACTAACACCCAGGATGTGACCCACACCAGTCCACTAGCACCCAGGATGTGACCCACACCAGTCCACTAACACCCAGGATGTGACCCACACCAGTCCACTAACACCCAGGATGTGACCCACACCAGTCCACTAGCACCCAGGATGTGACCCACACCAGTCCACTAGCACCCAGGATGTGACCCACACCAGTCCACTAACACCCAGGATGTGACCCACACCAGTCCACTAACACCCAGGATGTGACCCACACCAGTCCACTAGCACCCAGGATGTGACCCACACCAGTCCACTAACACCCAGGATGTGACCCACACCAGTCCACTAACACCCAGGATGTGACCCACACCAGTCCACTAGCACCCAGGATGTGACCCACACCAGTCCACTAGCACCCAGGATGTGACCCACACCAGTCCACTAACACCCAGGATGTGACCCACACCAGTCCACTAACACCCAGGATGTGACCCACACCAGTCCACTAACACCCAGGATGTGAACCACACCAGTCCACTAACACCCAGGTTGTGACCCACACCAGTCCACTAACACCCAGGATGTGACCCACACCAGTCCACTAGCACCCAGGATGTGACCCACACCAGTCCACTAACACCCAGGATGTGACCCACACCAGTCCACTAGCACCCAGGATGTGACCCACACCAGTCCACTAACACCCAGGATGTGACCCACACCAGTCCACTAACACCCAGGATGTGACCCACACCAGTCCACTAGCACCCAGGATGTGACCCACACCAGTCCACTAGCACCCAGGATGCGACCCACACCAGTCCACTAACACCCAGGATGTGACCCACACCAGTCCACTAACACCAAGGATGTGACCCACACCAGTCCACTAACACCCAGGATGTGGCCCACACAGTCCACTAACACCCAGGATGTGACCCACACCAGTCCACTAACACCCAGGATGTGACCCACACCAGTCCACTAACACCCAGGATGTGACCCACACCAGTCCACTAGCACCCAGGATGTGACCCACACCAGTCAACTAACACCCAGGATGTGATCCACACCAGTCCACTAACACCCAGGATGTGACCCACACTAGTCCACTAACACCCAGGATGTGATCCACACCAGTCCACTAACACCCAGGATGTGACCCACACCAGTACACTAACACCCAGGATGTGACCCACACAGTCCACTAACACCCAGGATGTGACCCACACCAGTCAACTAACACCCAGGATGTGACCCACACCAGTCCACTAACACCCAGGATGTGACCCACACCAGTCCACTAACACCCAGGATGTGACCCACACCAGTCCACTAACACCCAGGATGCGACCCACACCAGTCCACTAACACCCAGGATGTGACCCACACCAGTCCACTAACACCCAGGATGCGACCCACACCAGTCCACTAACACCCAGGATGTGACCCACACCAGTCCACTAACACCCAGGATGTGACCCACACCAGTCCACTAACACCCAGGATGTGACCCACACCAGTCCACTAACACCCAGGATGTAACCCACACCAGTCCACTAGCACCCAGGATGCGACCCACACCAGTCCACTAACACCCAGGATGTGACCCACACCAGTCCACTAGCACCCAGGATGTGACCCACACCAGTCCACTAACACCCAGGATGTGACCCACACCAGTCCACTAACACCCAGGATGTGACCCACACCAGTCCACTAACACCCAGGATGTGACCCACACCAGTCCACTAACACCCAGGATGTGACCCACACCAGTCCACTAGCACCCAGGATGTGACCCACACTAGTCCACTAACACCCAGGATGTGACCCACACCAGTCCACTAACACCCAGGATGTGACCCACACCAGTCCACTAACACCCAGGATGTTACCCACACCAGTCCACTAACACCCAGGATGTGACCCACACCAGTCCACTTGTGACCCACACCAGTCCACTAACACCCAGGATGCGACCTACACCAGTCCACTAACACCCAGGATGTGACCCACACCAGTCCACTAACATCCAGGATGTGACCTGCACAAGTCCACTAACACCCAGGATGTGACCCACACCAGTCCACTATTACCCAGGATGTGACCCACACCAGTCCACTAACACCCAGGATGTGACCCACACCAGTCCACTAACACCCAGGATGTGACCCACACCAGTCAACTAACACCCAGGATGTGACCCACACCAGTCCACTAACACCCAGGATGTGACCCACACCAGTCCACTAACACCCAGGATGTGACCCACACCAGTCCACTAACACCCAGGATGCGACCCACACCAGTCCACTAACACCCAGGATGTGACCCACACCAGTCCACTAACACCCAGGATGTGACCCACACCAGTCCACTAACACCCAGGATGTGACCCACACCAGTCCACTAACACCCAGGATGTGACCCACACCAGTCCACTAACACCCAGGATGTGACCCACACCAGTCCACTAACACCCAGGATGTGACCCACACCAGTCCACTAACACCCAGGATGCGACCCACACCAGTCCACTAACACCCAGGATGTGACCCACACCAGTCCACTAACACCCAGGATGTGACCCACACCAGTCCACTAACACCCAGGATGTGACCCACACCAGTCCACTAACACCCAGGATGTGACCCACACCAGTCCACTAACACCCAGGATGTGACCCACACCAGTCCACTAACACCCAGGATGTGACCCACACCAGTCCACTAACACCCAGGATGTGACCCACACCAGTCCACTAACACCCAGGATGTGACCCACACCAGTCCACTAACACCCAGGATGTGACCCACACAGTCCACTAACACCCAGGATGTGACCCACACCAGTCCACTAACACCCAGGATGTGACCCACACCAGTCCACTAACACCCAGGATGTGACCCACACCAGTCCACTAACACCCAGGATGTGACCCACACCAGTCCACTAACACCCAGGTACCCATTTTACTGAGGGGTAACATAGACAACAGGTGATAAGATAAGATAAGATAAGATTTCGTTCGGATTTTTAACACCACCCAGGATAACCCAAGTTTCTACCCTAGCTGGGAATCGAACCCAGAAGCTCGCCGTGTGAAGCCAGTGCTTTAGCCACCAGGCCTTCAGGGACCTGGATGTGTGTTGAGGAGTATAAGAACAATAAAATAAATTGTATTAACTATAAGCCATATATATTATTATATGTATGTGGGAGCTCTAAACCCGTAGAAGTCAACAGGCTTAAATAGGAGCATAACGAAAAATAAATCCATATTATATGTTAATAATCCACACATTAATAATAATTCATATATAAGTGAAGAAAAGTCTAGCTCTTTATTAATAAAAACAACAACTTGGGAAGATGGAATCATCGAGAAACTTCTAGTTAAGACTGAAACTTTCTTACCCGTCCAACTTCCACTCTTATTTTACCACCAACTGAAAAATATATTTGACTCAAAAATGAGTAATTTACATATAAATTGTTTGATTAGAGAAAGCTTAACTTTCTAGGCTTACTTGCGCACGTTTTATATATTTTTTATGGAGGGTTAATATATATCTTTTACAATAGTTAGTCTTATATTGGTATGATAACGTTTTCTTTGGTGTATTACAAGAGAGAATGTAACAGAAAGGTCTGGAATGTTCTAGTATCTTAGGGCTGCCTCATATAAGCAGCGGGGACGGCCGCAGCACTCATTCACAAGCTAACACACGTACGAGAAACTTACCTCAGAAGCTACAAGTGCTACCACATTCCAGTGTGTCAAGCATCACAAAACCAGTTAATTATCAAGAATATTGTTTGTTGATCCAATAACAAGGCAAGACAAACACAATGTCAGCTCCAGCAATTGGTATCGACCTGGGCACCACGTACTCCTGCGTTGGTGTGTTCCAGCAAGGCAAAGTAGAGATCATAGCTAACGACCAGGGAAACAGAACTACACCATCCTATGTGGCCTTCACTGACACTGAACGACTCATTGGTGACGCAGCTAAAAACCAGGCAGCCCTCAACCCCAGCAACACAATCTTTGATGCCAAACGACTCATCGGTCGCAAGTTTAACGATCCCACTGTTCAGACCGACAAGAAACATTGGCCTTTTGATGTGGTCAATGACAACGGTAAACCCAAGATACGAGTTGAGTACAAGGGAGAGAGCAAGAGCTTCAATCCCGAGGAGATCTCATCTATGGTGTTAATAAAGATGAAGGAGACAGCTGAGGCGTACCTGGGTCAGAAAGTGAAGGATGCTGTCATTACAGTACCTGCTTACTTTAATGACTCACAGCGTCAGGCTACCAAAGATGCTGGTATCATCGCTGGACTTAACGTTCTGCGTATCATCAACGAGCCCACAGCAGCAGCCATCGCCTACGGCCTCGACAAGAAGACTGGCACAGGAGACTCCAGAGAACGTAACGTGCTCATCTTTGACCTGGGAGGTGGAACCTTCGATGTGTCTGTCCTGAGCATTGACGACGGTATATTTGAGGTGAAGTCTACAGCAGGAGACACTCATCTTGGTGGCGAAGATTTTGACAACCGTATGGTCAATCACTTCATGCAAGAGTTCCAGAGAAAATACAAGAAAGATATTAGCGGCAATAAACGTGCCTTGCGACGTTTAAGAACGGCCTGTGAACGCGCTAAACGTACTCTGTCGTCCTCAACACAAGCCAATGTGGAGATTGACTCCCTATTTGAGGGCATCGACTTCTACTCGTCCATCACTCGAGCCAGGTTTGAGGAGTTGTGTTCAGACCTGTTCCGTAACACACTGCTCCCCGTGGAGAAGGCTCTGAGAGACGCCAAGATGGACAAGAGTCAAATCCACGACATTGTGCTGGTGGGTGGATCAACCCGGATCCCCAAAGTGCAGAAGTTGTTGCAAGACTTCTTCAACGGCAAGAACCTTAACAAGTCCATCAACCCTGACGAGGCGGTGGCCTACGGTGCCGCTGTTCAGGGCGCCATCCTTCGAGGTGACCAGTCCGACGGTGTCAAGGATCTGCTACTTCTGGATGTTGCACCTTTATCATTGGGTATTGAAACAGCCGGAGGTGTCATGACTGCCCTCATCAAACGCAACACCACCATCCCCACCAAACAGACTCAGATCTTCACTACATACTCAGACAACCAACCGGGTGTACTTATCCAAGTGTATGAAGGGGAACGTGCCATGACAAAGGACAACAATCTGCTGGGTAAGTTTGAACTCTCGGGTATTCCTCCTGCACCAAGAGGAGTACCTCAGATAGAGGTCACTTTTGACATCGATGCCAACGGTATCCTTAATGTGTCAGCAGAGGATAAGTCAACGGGCAAACAAAACAAGATCACCATCACTAATGACAAGGGTCGCCTCAGCAAGGAAGAAATAGAGAGGATGGTTCAGGAAGCAGAGAAATATTCAGAGGAAGACAGTCGCCAGCGAGAAAGAATTGAGAGCAAGAATCGTCTGGAGTCTCTGTGTCTCAACTTGAAGAGCAGCCTGAGTGAGGAGAACGTCTCCAGCAAACTGACGGAGGAAGAGAAGAAGAGTGTCACAGCCCAGGTGGAGGAAACACTTGTCTGGCTTGACAACAACCAGCTGGGAGAGAAGGAAGAGTTTGAGAGTCAACTCAGTAAACTGGAGGAACACTGGAAACCCTTGGCTGCTAAGATTTACGGTTCAGGAGGTCCAAGTTCAGCTGGTCGAGGACCAGTTCCCCCAAACACCTCCAGTCGACCAGGACCAACTATCGAAGAGGTTGACTAACTTAATTGTATGTAGTTTTATTTTATATTTCTCTCAGGTATTTATTATTACTATATTATTTTATAGACATTTTATTTATATTTTTGTAAATAAAAATCATCTGTAATTTTGTTTTATTAATCTTTAAACCTTGGATCGAATTTGATCCTCGCCTATTTCTTATGGCGCTGCATAACTCCCTACGGCTTTTGCGCTCCTCCATGAATGTAATATATACTGATAACTAAACTTTTCCTTTTATATCCATGGGGAAGTGGAATAAGAATCTTTCCTCCGTAAGCCATGCGTGTTGTAAAAGTCAACTAAAATGCCGGGAACAATGGGCTAGTAACCCCTTTTCCTGTAAAGATTACTAAAAAGAATAAGAAGAAAATTGTCAAAGTGGGAAGTCTGAATGTGCGTGGATGTTGTGCAGATGATAAGAAAGAGATGATTGTGGATGTTATGAATGAGAAGAAGCTGGATGTCCTGGCTTTAAGTGAAACAAAGCTGAAGGGGGTGGGAGAGTTTCAATGGAGAGGAATAAATGGGATTAGGTCAGGGGTTTCAAATAGAGTTAGAGCTAAAGAAGGAGTAGCAACAATGTTGAAGGATAAGCTATGGCAGGAAAAGAGGGACTATAAATGTATTAATTCAAGGATTATGTGGAGTAAAATAAAGATTGGATGTGAAAAGTGGGTTATAATAAGCGTGTATGCACCTGGAGAAGAGAGAAGTGTAGAGGGGAGAGAGAGATTTTGGGAAATGTTGAGTGAATGCGTGGGGAGTTTTGAATCAAGTGTGAGAGTAATGGTGGTTGGGGATTTCAATGCTAAAGTGGGTAAAAATGTTATGGAGGGAGTAGTAGGTAAATTTGGGGTGCCAGGGGTAAATGTAAATGGGGAGCCTTTAATTGAGCTATGTGTAGAAAGAGATTTGGTAATAAGTAATACATATTTTATGAAAAAGAGGATAAATAAATATACAAGGTATGATGTAGCACGTAATGAAAGTAGTTTATTAGATTATGTATTGGTGGATAAAAGGTTGATGGGTAGGCTCCAGGATGTATATGTTTATAGAGGGGCAACTGATATATCGGATCATTATTTAGTTGTAGCTACAGTTAGAGTAAGAGGTAGATGGGAAAAGAGGAAGGTGGCAACAACAAGAAAGAGGGAGGTGAAAGTGTATAAACTAAGGGAGGAGGAAGTTCGGGTGAGATATAAGCGACTATTGGCAGAAAGGTGGGCTAGTGCAAAGATGAGTAGTGGGGGGGTTGAAGAGGATTGGAATAGTTTTAAAAATGCAGTATTAGAATGTGGGGCAGAAATTTGTGGTTATAGGAGGGTGGGGGCAGGAGGAAAGAGGAGTGATTGGTGGAATGATGAAGTAAAGGGTGTGATAAAAGAGAAAAAGGTAGCTTATGAGAGGTTTTTACAAAGCAGAAGTGTTATAAGAAGAGCAGAATATATGGAGAGTAAAAGAAAGGTAAAGAGAGTGGTGAGAGAGTGCAAAAGGAGAGCAGATGATAGAGTGGGAGAGGCACTGTCAAGAAATTTTAATGAAAATAAGAAAAAAATTTGGAGTTAAACAAGTTAAGAAAGCCTAGGGAAAGTATGGATTTGTCAGTTAAAAACAGAGTAGGGGAGTTAGTAGATGGGGGAGAGGGAGGTATTAGGTAGATGGCGAGAATATTTTGAGGAACTTTTAAATGTTGAGGAAGAAAGGGAGGCAGTAATTTCATGCACTGGTCAGGGAGGTATACCATCTTTTAGGAGTGAAGAAGAGCAGAATGTAAGTGTGGGGGAGGTACGTGAGGCATTACGTAAAATGAAATGGGGTAAAGCAACTGGATCTGATGGGATCATGACAGAAATGTTAAAAGCAGGGGGGGATATAGTGTTGGAGTGGTTGGTACTTTTGTTTAATAAATGTATGAAAGAGGGGAAGGTACCTAGGGATTGGCAGAGAGCATGTATAGTCCCTTTATATAAAGGGAAAGGGGACAAAAGAGACTGTAAAAATTATAGAGGAATAAGTTTACTGAGTATACCAGGAAAAGTGTACGGTAGGGTTATAATTGAAAGAATTAGAGGTAAGACAGAATGTAGGATTGCGGATGAGCAAGGAGGTTTCAGAGTGGGTAGGGGATGTGTAGATCAAGTGTTTACGTTGAAGCATATATGTGAACAGTATTTAATTAAAGGTAGGGAAGTTTTTATTGCATTTATGGATTTAGAAAAGGCATATGATAGAGTGGATAGAGGAGCAATGTGGCAGATGTTGCAAGTATATGGAATAGGTGGTAAGTTATTAAATGCTGTAAAGAGTTTTTATGAGGATAGTGAGGCTCAGGTTAGGGTGTGTAGAAGAGAGGGAGACTACTTCCCGGTAAAAGTAGGTCTTAGACAGGGATGTGTAATGTCACCATGGTTGTTTAATATATTTATAGATGGGATTGTAAAGGAAGTAAATGCTAGGGTGTTCGGGAGAGGGGTGGGATTAAATTTTGGGGTATCAAATTCAAAATGGGAATTGACACAGTTACTTTTTGCTGATGATACTGTGCTTATGGGAGATTCTAAAGAAAAATTGCAAAGGTTAGTGGATGAGTTTGGGAATGTGTGTAAAGGTAGAAAGTTGAAAGTGAACATAGAAAAGAGTAAGGTGATGAGGGTGTCAAATGATTTAGATAAAGAAAAATTGGATATCAAATTGGGGAGGAGGAGTATGGAAGAAGTGAATGTTTTCAGATACTTGGGAGTTGACGTGTCGGCGGAGGGATTTATGAAGGATGAGGTTAATCATAGAATTGATGAGGGAAAAAAGGAGTGTTGCATTGAGGTATATGTGGAGTCAAAAAACGTTATCTATGGGGGCAAAGAAGGGAATGTATGAAAGTATAGTAGTACCAACACTCTTATATGGGTGTGAAGCTTGGGTGGTAAATGCAGGAGCGAGGAGACAGTGGAGATGTCCTGTTTAAGGGCAATGTGTGATGTAAATATTATGCAGAAAATTCGGAGTGTGGAAATTAGGAAAAGGTGTAGAGTTAATAAAAGTATTAGTCAGAGGGCAGAAGAGGGGTTGTTGAGGTGGTTTGGTCATTTAGAGAGAATGGATCAAAGTAGAATGACATGGAAAGCATATAAATCTATAGGGGAAGGAAGGCGGCATAAGGGTCGTCCTCGAAAGGGTTGGAGAGGGGGTAAAGGAGGTTTTGTGGGCAAGGGGCTTGGACTTCCAGCAAGCGTGCGTGAGCGTGTTAGATAGGAGTGAATGGAGACGAATGGTACTTGGGACCTGACGATCTGTTGGAGTGTGAGCAGGGTAATATTTAGTGAAGGGATTCAGGGAAACCGGTTATTTTCATATAGTCGGACATGAGTCCTGGAAATGGGAAGTACAATGCCTGCACTTGAAAGGAGGGGTTTGGGATATTGGCAGATTGGAGGGATATGTTGTAAAACTGTTGTATTCTGAGCTCCTCTGCAAAAACAGTGATAATGTGCGAGTGTGGTGAAAGTGTTGAATGATGATGAAAGTATTTTCTTTTTGGGGATTTTCTTTGTTTTTTGGGCCACCCTGCCTCGGTGGGAAACAACCGACTTGTTGAAAAAAAAAAAAAACTAAAGAGATGTCAAAAGGACCCACTGAACCATATTACTGATCAATGAAAAAAATATATAAACTACAGAATATATACACTGAGTGGACGAATGGAAAAGCTTTCATATTTCTTGATAGCTGCGGCTTCCCTGTGCGCATCTAGACTCTTTAAGGGAGGCTCCTTGATAAGATAAGATAAGATTTCGTTCGGATTTTTAACCCCAGAGGGTTAGCCACCCAGGATAACCCAAGAAAGTCAATGCGTCATCGAGGACTGTCTAACTTATTTCCATTGGGGTCCTTAATCTTGTCCCCCAGGATGCGACCCACACCAGTCGACTAACACCCAGGTACCTATTTGCTGCTAGGTGAACAGGACAACAGGTGTAAGGAAACGTGTCGGAATGTTTCCACCCGCCGGGAATCGAACCCGGGCCCTCCGTGTGTGAAGCGGGAGCTTTAGCCACCAGGCTAAAGGAGTTGGAATTGTCTTCCACTTCTTTGAATCAAACTAGATTAGACCCTTAGTAGTTTAGCGCTTTCCCTAAATATAACATGCATCTAGTGAGGTAGAACACCTGGGTGTTAGTGGACAGCATCGTCAGGGACAAGATTACAGGACCCCCAGTAGATGTTATCCATTCTCAGGACACCGGTTTATTGGGTTATCCTGGGTCTCTAACACTCCGAGCAAAATCTTATATTTCTAATAGATCTGGATTTCTTATACATTGGCAATTTGCTCCACGAACTGAATCCAGATTGAAAGTCACAAATTCGTATTGTATTACTGCTGTAACTCACCTATGTTAATATACTAAATCAGAAGTGTTTAAGATATCGTAATGCTGCAACAGCACAGAGACAACTCACTCAGAAATGTTTAATAAATGGCAAAGTATTTTATCCACAGTGGTATATTACAAACCATTCTGGAAAAATACCCTGACTTTGCTCAGTCAATAAGTTTATTCAGGTATACACAAATACAGTTACACAGATTATCATACATTGCAACACATGTGTAGAGAATCTGAGATAACCCCCAAAAAAGTCACAAATACATATCGCTAAATGTTAATAATACACGCAGTAAAAATAATTCATATATAAAAGGAACAACTTGTGAAGAAAGAATCATCGAGAAGTGTCTATAAAGAATGAAGTTTTTTTTACCCGTTCAGCTTCCAGCCTTAGGGACAGGTGCTCCTATTTTTTTTATTATTTATCGTCCTATTTTGTTTCTTTATGGTGTAAGTTTAGAAGCATTTCATTAATGAACTGTGACAAAGTTTCAGTAAGATCGGCCAACAAACAAATGAGAGAAAAAAATATTTACTAAGTATGAGGCCTGGTCACAGGCCGAGCCGCGGGGGCGTTGACCCCCGAAACCCTCTCTAGGTATGATACTTGCCACAAGCCACAAGCAGGCTCTGGTGGCCTGGTGGTTAACGCTCTCGCTTCACACGGTGAGGGTTCGATTCCCAGCCAGAGTAGAAATATTGGACGTGTTTCTTTCCACCTGTTGTCTATGTTCCCCATCAGTAAAATGGGTACCTGGGTGTAAGTCGACTGGTGTGGGTCGCATCCTGGGACACTGACCTAAGGAGGCCTGGTCACAGACCGGGCCGCGGGGGCGTTGACCCCCGGAACTCTCTCCAGGTAAACTCCAGGTAAGCCCCTCCGTAGTGGCACTGTGAGTGCCTCGGCGGACACTCCCGACTGATGGATTAAGCCTTAATCGAATATCCAATCTCGGGAAATAATTTAATATACATTGTATTCATGCCGAAAAAAATACATTTGGTGCTCTTTTGATATTCACTAAAATATCTGCCTTTTACTCCTCCACAAAATAAAAAAATATTTGAGATATTCCAAGCAGCTTTACATTAGAAATTAAAACATTCTTTCATTACCTGTGAAAATCATTTCAATCTAATCATTAATAATGGAGGGGCTTGCAGCAATAGGCCAAAATCTTACTTCAAAAATATAGGGGTGAGTGCGCGCACACCTGATTATGTAAAAAAAAAAAAAAAAAAAACGCGAAAATCGCGCTACTTTTGGCTTTTTCTATGCAATTAGATTAGATTTTGCCACCGAAGTGGCTAGTTTATTGTGCACCCCATATCCATCCTGTGGACGGTAGCGCAAGAGTATATGGATACACAAAAGGCCCAGGAACTAGGCCCCAAAGGGTTAACAGGAATACATATGGATTTATATCTACATATCTATAGTTCACTTATCTGTTACAAGCAAATTTAGGAAATTTGCTTAGTATATCTGGTATCTTATTTTCATTAATAAGATATCTTGACATGTCACATATGTTGTTATACTGTCTGTCTCTGTATTCTTCAATAAGTGGACAATTAAGCACATAGTGTTCAAGACAGTGACCATATGCCTCATCACATAATTTACATTTAGTCTGATCATCATCTGTGTGTTTCCCAAACTGCCAGAAATACTTGTAACCAAGCCTAAGCCTGGCCACTACAACATCAGTCAGTCTGTTCACATTGCAAGTTGCTCCATAAACATACTTATCTACGTTCATGTTATCATAGTGGGTTATAAATCTACTCAGGCTTCTAACTGCATTCCTATAACAATCATTTTCATTATTTAATTCTCTCCTAATATTATTCCTAATGCTAGACACAGTTATACCAAAGTTATATTCTACATTCTCCTTCTGGGTACTCTTCTTGGCTAACATATCAACTTTATCATGAAGGAGTAATCCAATGTGTGATGGGATCCATAGCAATTGTACATTAATTCCTTTGTCCCTAATTTTTGAGTATCTATACCTGGCTTCTCCAATGAGCATGTTGTTGGAGTCATTATATGAGTCAAGAGCCTTCAATGATGACATAGAATCAGTAATGATGATGGAGTCAAGCTCAGTGTCATGGGTTAGCTTTAGCGCCATTAGGATTGCAAACAATTCAGTTTGCAGTGTAGACGCCCAGTTGTTAATTCTTATGCCTAACTCAACAAATTTATTATCGTTTTTAACAAGGGAGGTGGCAACAAGAGCAGATGCAGCCCTGCCAGAAGACTCCTGTTTAGATCCATCAGTGTATATAACTTGTGATAACTTATTACTACCAGCTAGGTGAGAAATTTCTTCTTGAGCAGTTGCTCTAACAAGAGATTTAAGGAAGGGATTACTAGCAATGAGCTTCTTCGGAGGGACTTGTAGGTATGTGATATTAAATGAACACATCTTCCACGGAGGGGTGAAATGCTCTTGTTGCCTACAGTGATACAGTTCATGCAGGTTATAAAACTTGATGTAATTGCACGTTTTCACAATCCATTTAGATCTGTGTGTATTTACCTCTAGACACTTGGTAAGGTTCATTGTGACAGTGTCTGGTTCGTTTCTCAACATTCTAATACCAAGTACAGTGTTAATCTCAATAATCCTATCGCTGATACTAGAAATACCAAGCTCCTTCCTCATGTTAAGAACTTTTGTAGATCTGGGACAGCCAAGAATAATCCTGAGAGCTTCATTTTGCATTAACTCCAAGGGTCGGAGAGAACTTTCTCTAGCTAATATCAACATGGGAGCTGCATAATCAATTAAGGACCTAACATAGGCTATGTACATCATTCTTACGATTCTCACATTAGCACCATAGTTGGGGTTGTAGCCAGCAACAGCTTTGAGAGCATTTAGCCTAGCTTTGCATTTCTTGTTTAGTTGTGGTATAGTGGATTTGTTAAAGGGTACATCTACACCAAGATATCTGTAAGTTTTAACGTAGCTAATGATTTCACCCTGCAAATAGATGGGTGGGGGATGTCGTTTGCTTGTTAATATCTTTGTTTTAGAGGAAGATATTATGAGGCCTAATCGATTACAAATTGCTTGAACTTCATTAAGAATGTTAAGAATGGTATTCATCTTCTTATGCCCTGTTGTATGGATCATGATATCATCAGCATAGCTTATAGCTATATGTTTAGGTGAGGCAGGTAGAGCATTAATCAGAATATTAAATAACATGGGACTAAGAACTCCTCCCTGCGGTGTGCCTAAAGACATTTCTTTAGAATCACTTCTGAAGCCTTGGTAAAGGACAGAGGATACTCTATTTGACAGGTATCCTATTATCCAGCAGAGTAAGCTACCACCAATATTCATTTTGGCTAGTTCATGTAGTATAACGGTTCTGTTCGCAATATCAAATGCAGATTTTAGATCAAGGAAAGTGGTAAAACTAGTAGCATGTAAGTGTTAGTTAGTTTAATATGTTTATTATGCACCCCATACCCATCCTGTGGGCGGTAGTCAAAAGATTACAGAGGTACATAATTGGTCCAGGGACTGGGCCTCAAAGTTTTGATAGCTGAGCAAGTTACAGAGGTAATGAATTCACAATTTACAAAGGTAATGAACTCTCAATTTACAAAGGTAATGAACTCCAGGTAGGTCTAGTCACAATCATGACAGGTTACAAAGGTATTTACAGATTACAGAGGTACACAATGGGTCCAGGGACCGGGCTCCAAAGTTTTGATGGCTGAACTAGGTACAAGGTAATGAACTCACAAGTTACAAAGGTAATGAACTCACAAGTTACAAAGGTAATGAACTCACAAGTTACAAAGGTAATGAATACTGTAAGAATGGTTACTTACGTTTATACATGGCTGCAATCATGAACAAATTTTAGAGTAATGAGCAATTCACACTTCCACACCCGGTCACAACTGTAGTGAGTTATTGGTGCAAATGTTGATTGCTGAGTCTCTCTCTCACACACACACACACACACACACACACACACATACAAATTCATACACACATACACATAAACACACACACACACACAAACTCATACACACACACGCGCACACACTCATGTAAGTGATTTCTTATAATTTCCCCTGTATATTACACCGTTTTCTCTATTATTATTATAATCAAAAAGAAGCGCTAAGCCATCCGTTTTCTCTAGTAAGAGAGACAGGACGTAGAGAGAGAGAGAGAGAAAACCATTTATGGTGTATAACTAAGCTAAAACCACTAGCTGCGACCCCAACCACCGCTCTGTATTATTTGACAAATATTATTATTTTGGCAGTCTTTATCATGCTTTTATCTTATGTCTTCTATCATTTTTTGAATAAATGGTATAGGCAGATAAAGTGTATTACTAATAATACCGTCAGTAGAAGATATTTTGTGGCGATGTATAGAACCCCCCATTTAGCAGTGATGACACTGATTTACCTAATTTTAATACAAATGACCCATTGCCATATATTGATAATTATGATTGTTTTATGAAAACAGGCCTTCACTTTATTCATGTCAATGCAAGATCACCTCTTCCTAAATTGGCAGAGATTAGGATTCTAGCTAACAAAATTAGGGCGGCAGCCATAACCATCTCTGAATCTTGGTTGGATGATACGGTGACTGACGACGAGGTCAAAATAGATGGTTACAATATAAAACGCTTAGATAGGAACAGAAAGGGTGGTGGAGTATGTGCCTACATTAGAAATGACTTAGCTTACAACCCAAGACCTGATTTAAATAACAATAAACTGGAGATTCTATGGTTTGAAGTGCTGCTTCCTAAGACCAAACCCATCTTAGTAGGAACTAGTTACCGCCCTCCTACCCAGGACCAGTTCTTAGAAGACTTTTCCAGAGTCTTGTCCGGAGTTGAAAACAATTGCGAGACAATAATACTGGGCGACTTCAATATCTGTTTTCAGCAGCAAAATAACGGGCTATGCAAAAGGTATAAGCAAATTCTAGGATTAAATAGTTACACTCAACTAATTAATACTCCAACCCGGATCACACAGTTCTCAGCCACCCTAATTGACCACATACTTTGTAACCGCTCTGAGAACATTAGTCAGTCAGGCGTCATTACCACAGGTCTTAGTGATCATTTCATCATTTACTGCACCAGGAAAATCACTAGGGATAGGATAGGCCTACACAGGACAATAAAAATGAGGTCAACTAGAAACTACAGTAAAGAAACACTGGTAAATAGGCTACACAATTGTGACTGGACAGAGATAACAAGTTGCACGGACGTAAACGATACCTGGGAAAAATTCAAAACAATGTTCACTACCATCCTTGATAATATTGCACCAGTTAAAGAGGTTAGAATTAAACGAAGAACTGAACCCTGGATGAATACTGAGATATTAGATAATATGAAATTCAGAGACCAGCTGCTAAAAAGATTTAAAGCAAACAGACAGGATATTGCAGCACTAAATGAATTCCATATGGTGAGGAACAGAGTACAGAGACTTATAAAAGGAGCAAAGGCAAAGCACTACTGCTCAAAAATTGAAGAGTATAAGCATAACCCCAGAAAGCTCTGGCAACAACTAAAACAGTTGGGGTATAGCCATAAGCCAGTAGATAGGTCTAACATAGTACTCACTATCGATAATGAGGTATGCCACGAAACATCTAAGGTGGCAAATTGCTTTAATTCATACTACACATCTGTTGCATCAACACTAGTAAGTAAACTACCAGCTGCATCAAATACCTTTAACACAGACTCTGATAAGTTTCAAACATACTATACCAATAAAGGGGTAACCCCAAACAGTTGTCAACTAGTAAGTGTATCTCATGACTTTATTCAAAAAGAACTAAGCAGGTTAAACCCAACTAAGAGCACAGGCCCTGATAACATCCCGTCTAAGTTCCTAAAAGATGGTGCTTCTGAACTGTCAATCCCTATTGCTCACATAATAAATCTATCAATCACCACTAATACCGTACCGGAGGGGTTCAAGGAGGCCAGAGTTACTCCTATCTTCAAGAAAAATAGTAGGTCTGATGTAAGCAACTATAGGCCTGTTAGTATACTCAGTATAATATCTAAAATTCTAGAGAGGGCGGTGTATTCTCAAGTAGTTAAGTACCTTAATGACAACAACATTCTCCGACCTAGAAAATGTACAGAGAACTTTCACGGCGCGCATAACGGAGATAAAACACCTCAATTATTGGGAGCGCTTGAGGTTCCTAAACCTGTATTCCCTGGAACGCAGGAGGGAGAGATACATGATTATATACACCTGGAAAATCCTAGAGGGACTAGTACCGAACTTGCACACGAAAATCACTCACTACGAAAGCAAAAGACTTGGCAGACGATGCACCATCCCCCAATGAAAAGCAGGGGTGTCACTAGCACGTTAAGAGACCATACAATAAGTGTCAGGGGCCCGAGACTGTTCAACTGCCTCCCAGCACACATAAGGGGGATTACCAACAGACCCCTGGCAGTCTTCAAGCTGGCACTGGACAAGCACCTAAAGTCAGTTCCGGATCAGCCGGGCTGTGGCTCGTACGTTGGTTTGCGTGCAGCCAGCAGCAACAGCCTGGTTGATCAGGCTCTGATCCACCAGGAGGCCTGGTCACAGACCGGGCCGCGGGGGCGTTGACCCCCGGAACTCTCTCCAGGTAAACTCCAGGTAATAGCTATCAATCGGGCTTTAGAAGATCCTACTCAACCGACACCTCCCTTATTAATCTGATGGATTACCTGAGAACTGAAATGTCAAAGGGGAACTTCATAGGTATGGTAACCTTAGACCTGCAAAAGGCCTTCGATACTGTCAACCACAATATATTATGTAATAAACTTCAAGCTATCGGTATAGGTTCTGTAGACTGGTTTAAGTCCTACCTTAGCAACAGGAGACAAATAGTCAAAATCAACAAAACCGAATCAGAACCCCTGCCGATAACATGTGGAGTTCCCCAAGGTAGTATTCTGGGTCCCTTATTATTCTTATGTTATGTCAATGATATGCCTATCAGTGTCAAGTGCAAACTCCTACTGTATGCAGATGACAGTGCTCTGTTAGTGTCAGGTCAAGACCCACAAGATATTGCTAATGTTTTAACACTGGAACTGGAGTCCTGCAGCAAATGGTTAGTAGACAACAAACTATCATTACACCTAGGGAAAACTGAAGCCATTCTCTTTGGCACGAAACATAAACTGAGAAGGGTAAATAATTTTAATGTTCAATGTAATGGGGAGCCCATCACTTTGGTTTCATCAGTAAAATATTTGGGAATCCCCTTTGACCCATGCATGTCAGGAGAATTGATAGGGAACAGTGTAGTAAAGAAAGCGAATACCAGACTGAAGTTCCTGTATAGACAAGCACAGAGTCTACCTACTGAGGCTCGCAGGACCCAATGTCTTGCCCTTATACAATGCCATATGGATTACGCTTGCTCTTCTTGGTACTCTGCCTTGACAAAAAAACTGAAAGATAGACTGCAAATCACCCAGAACAAAATCGTAAGATTCATCCTGGGGCTGGGACCAAGAGAACATGTAGGCCAGGATGAATTACAGCAGTTGAATATGCTGAATGTTGAAGACAGAGTAAAACAACCGAAGCTAAATCATGTTTATAAAATTGCTCACAAACAGTGTCCAGAATATCTCGCTGTCAATTTTGTCAAGGTTGGGAACCAAAGCAATCATAGTACTAGGGGAAGAGAGCACAACTTTGTAGTACCCACAGTCAGTGGCCAGGCGTCAAACACCTTTTATTGTACAGCAATAAAGGAATGGAACAGACTGCCCGCACATGTCAAAGCCAGTCATAGCATGAACCAGTTCAAGAAGAGTGCCAAAAGGTGTCTGATGAATGTAGCTACAGAAAGGGAGGGGAATGATTTTCTATTTTTTAGCTAACATACGTGTAAATTTTTTACCTTATTCCTAGTAATGACCCTCGTATTGTAGATAGTCTTAATGACCTTGGTGTAGTAGATAGTCTTTTTAGTATGATAATAAGATGTTATCTTCATTGTAGAATAATAAGAAAATATTATAACCTTTATATTATAATAATGGGGTAAAAGGACCCCAATGGAAATAAGTCACTCTGTCTGACTTTTTTGGGTTATCCTAGGTTCTCTACACACATGCTGCTATGTATGATAATTCTATGTAACTGTATTTGTGTATACCTGAATAAACTTACTTACTTACCGATCACGAAGCAAATTCTTTTTCTGCCTCTCCTCACATTATACTGTAGTTCCTCCCACACTAATGATGTTCACTGGTACATTTAATAACATCTTTATTTACTACAAGTACATGTTATACAGACCATAGCTGACATCCATGACATACTACTATACAGAAAGCCACTAGTTATGCAGAGTATTTCGGGCAAATTAAGTCAGTTTTGTCCCAGGATGCGACCCACACCAATCCACTAGACCACGGGGAACCACTGTGAAAAAGTAATCAATTTCCGAGGGCATTCGTGATTTCTCCCATTATGAAGGAAAAATCACGACAGCGTTTGGAAATTTAGTATCTTTTCACTGTGGTTATTTTGCATATGTTAAACTATGTATGATAATTGTACCTGTACCTAGTGTATTAGAAAGAAAAATAAAAAAAAAATCTAAAAATTCACCTCACGTTTAGGATCGATACCATGCCTAACCCTTCTAGGGTAGGGTAGGTGCCTGAGTCCGAGCCTTTAGCTCACAAGACTGTCATTCCCATTTGTCCCCTTGGGGCGAGGATGGCAGACCAGAGAGGCCTAGCTTGTGGCTAGGCCTGGGGACAGTTGGTCCCAAAGATGAGGAGGTACTTGTGCCTCCTCCCATGGGAGACTTAGGTCTCAGACACTCCCTAAAGAGGGAGCCAAGGCCGGGCCACCACATGGAAAAGGCCCGGGCCGGGAGAATACCGGCTAATCTTTAACTAACTAACTAACCTCACGTTTAGGTGTGTATTTACGTGTCGCGTCATCACAAGAAATGTTCAGATAACTATAATTTGCTGTAGAAACGTTTTATTACATTGGGATTTTCACCAAAATGTTGCTAGGTCCTTACCTGGAGTTTACCTGGAGAGAGTTCCGGGGGTCAACGTCCCCGCGGCCCGGTCTGTGACCAGGCCTCCTGGTGGATCAGAACCTGATCAACCAGGCTGTTACTGCTGGCTGCACGCAAACCAACGTACGAGCCACAGCCCGGCTGGTCAGGAACCGACTTTAGGTGCTTGTCCAGTGCCAGCTTGAAGACTGCCAGGGGTCTGTTGGTAATCCCCCTTATGTATGCTGGGAGGCAGTTGAACAGGCTCGGGCCCCTGACACTTATTGTATGGTCTCAACGTGCTAGTGACACCCCTGCTTTTCATTGGGGGGATGTTGCATCGTCTGCCAAGTCTTTTGCTTTCGTAGTGAGTGATTTTCGTGTGCAAGTTCGGTACTAGTCCCTCTAGGATTTTCCAGGTGTATATAATCATGTATCTCTCCCGCCTGCGTTCCAGGGAATACAGGTTTAGGAACCTCAAGCGCTCCCAGTAATTGAGGTTTCTGTTAACAAAACTCATTTTCCATATTTTTCTATTTATTTTTTTATTCCACGCTCCGCGTGAATACCCGGTCCCTTAGAAAGTTTATTTAGATATACACAAATAGTTACATAGATAATAAACAAACAAATTTTATTTCATTGCAAGATTACATTGAGATTATGAAATTACAATAATAAGTTACAGTGCAAAGAGTCACTATCGTGCCTAGGCATTATGGGAAGACTTAATTTAATGGCTTACATACTACTTAATCCTAAAGAAATTGATCATAGTTTAGGTTGTATATCTTTTTTGTTTATAGCAGACAGTATTTTACTCTAATTACGATAGTTTCAATAAGGAATATTTACATTAAATTATGGGAATATAACATTATGAGTTGTTGAAAGTAGTTTACAGTATGAGAATTACAACTGGGTGTAAGGCAGCATTGTTTTAGGTAGGTATTTATGCTGCAATGTCGTATTAATGTATGAACTTTGGGTGACTAGATTTGAAGTTTTAAGATTTAGGTAATTTTTTGGTAAAGTTAAATATTGAGTATTTAGTTTAGGGTGAGAAGGTGGTTTTTGAGAAGAGCCTTAAATTGGTGTTCAGACCTGGTTACTTTAGTATTTACTGGTAATGAATTCCAAATTTTGGGGCCCTTTGTGTATAGGGTTTTTACACAGTGAGATAAGGACACGGGGTACATCAAAAAGAGATCTGTGTCTTGTGTTGTGGTCATGTGTCTTGTTAAGGTTGGAGAGATGTTTGAGTGGAGGGTTTATGTTTGCGTGTAGTGTTCTGTGTATGTAGCAGGCACATGAATAAGTATGGATGTCCTTAACGGTGAGCAGTTTTAGACTTTTGAATATTGGTGAAGTATGCTGTCGGGAGTGGGAATTTGTTATTCTGACTGCAGCCTTTTGCTGGGTTATTCGTGGTCTTAGGTGATTTAATGTTGTTGATCCTCATGCACAAATTCCATGTGAGATAAGGGTAGATGAGCGAATGATGATACAGTGCAAGGAGAGCTGATTGTGGAACACAGTACCGTATCTATGATAATATGCCCACAGTCTTAGAGATTTTTTTTTAGAAATTTGTTGTATATGTGTCCGGAATTTGAGGCTACTATCAAGGTGGATTCCTAGGAATTTTCCCCTCTGTGAGTCTTGTGATGGGTGATCTGTTTAGCGGTATGTTAAGTGGAACATTTGCAGCTGTTTCCAAACTGAATGAAATAGGTTGTGTCAGTATTGAGGGAAAGCTTATTTGTCATCATCCAGGTAGATATTTTCTGCAATTCAGCATTAACAATGTTAGCCAGTATGACTGAGTTTGGGTGAGAGAAGACGTATGCTGTATCATCTGCAAATAATATAGGTTTGAGTAGCTGTGATGCATTCGGTAGGTCATTGATGTGAATGAGAAAGAGGAGTGGTCCAAGGACACTTTCTTGTAGGACAGTTAGTTTAATATGTTTATTATGCACCCCATACCCATCCTGTGGGCGGTAGTCAAAAGATTACAGAGGTACATAATGAGTCCAGGAACTGGGCCCCAAAGTTTTGATAGCAGAGCAAGTTACATTATTATTATAATCAAAAAGAAGCGCTAAGCCACAAGGGCTATACAGCGCTGCAGGGTAGGGAAGGAAGCAAGGGAATTGGATGGCAGAAGGGAGGGGGGATGATCAGCAGGTTACAGAAAACAGCGGGGCAGGGGATAGTACGGGGGTAGAGGGTAGCAAGAGATTCAAGTAGAAAGGGCTGAAAGTATCAGAATTTGTGAAGTAAGTCAGTCGTTGTCAAAAAGTCAATGAGAGAGTCCGGATGAAAGGTGGGTCCATCAGCGAGAAGGGAAGGTAAAGAGAGAGCAGCGGGGCGAAGACGACGACAGAGGTAAATTCTGCGTGCTCGTTGATAAAGTGGGCAGTCCAACAGAATGTGGCTGACTGATAATGGAGCTTGGCAATTCTCACAGAGAGGAGCAAGACGCCTCTCCATGAGATATCCATGAGTAAGACGAGTATGGCCAATGCGAAGACGGGAGAGAGTAGTCTCCCAACCTCGACACTGGTGATAAGAAGACGGCCAGTAACCTATACTCGGTTTAATAGACTGAAGTTTGTTGCCGAGCATAGTAGACCAACGTTGTTGCCAACGGGTGTGAAGGT
This sequence comes from Cherax quadricarinatus, assembly GCF_038502225.1. Taxonomy (NCBI): domain Eukaryota; kingdom Metazoa; phylum Arthropoda; class Malacostraca; order Decapoda; family Parastacidae; genus Cherax; species Cherax quadricarinatus. Next base: position 4,593,095 of record NC_091374.1, on the reverse strand, counting down.
GGGAAGATATTACAGCAAAATAGTCCGTACATGGAATACCTCTATAAGAAACTGGTAGGTCATGTACTGCTGACCGCGCAGCAGTGTCTGCCTGTTCATTGCCCTGTACGTCAACATGACCAGGGACCCAACAAAAAACAATATCTTTATGTTTAGTAAAGATGCGGCGTAGCCAAAGTTGGATACGGAGGACTAAGGGGTGAGGTGTATCAAATTTTTGTACAGCCTGTAAAGCACTAAGGGAGTCTGAGACAACCACAAATGATGACACAGGCATAGATGCAATACGGATAAGTGCTGTAAGGATGGCATATAATTCAGCAGTAAAAATACTAGCTGAAGATAGTAAATGCCCTTGTACGACGCTGTCCGGAAACACTGCTGCGAATCCTACGCCGTCAGAAGACTTAGAGCCATCTGTGTACACAGCAATGGCATGAGAATGAGAGTGAAAGTGGTCAAGAAAAAGAGAGCGGGAAGCGACCGTAGACAGTTGGGCTTTCGAGCAAGGGAGGGAGAAAGAACAGACTCGAACAGCTGGAACCTCCCAGGGGGGCAGGGAAAAGTGAGATGCTACATGTACATAGAAAGGTGGTAGTTGAAGAGAAGACAAGAGCGAATGAAGGCGAAGAGAGAAGGGACGGAGTAAGCAGGGGCGGCGAACAAATAAAGAATGTCTACTAATATCAGTGACCATTCTATAAATGGAAGGATTGCGGAGATCATGAGAGCGTACATAGTAGCGCAGGCAATGGGCATCACGGCGATCGGATAAGGATGGAACGTTCGCTTCTGCATAGAGGCTTTCGACAGGGGAAAAGCGAAAAGCACCAAGGCATAAACGTAATCCTTGGTGATGAATGGGGTTAAGGCTAGAGAGAGTAGCAGGAGATGCCGCTGAATAGATCTGGTCACCATAATCAAGTTTCGATAAAATAAGGGTGGAATGTAGGTGAAGGAGGGTTCGACGATCAGCTCCCCACGAAAGATGAGCAAGGGTTTTAAGAAGGTTCAGCCGGCTGTGACAAGTTGCCTTCAGAGAGGTAATGTGAGGTTTCCAGGATAACCTACGATCAAAGAGGAGGCCCAGAAACTTGACTGTATCACGTTCAGGGATACGTGAGCCATAGAGGTACAAAGGATGATCGGAGATGACAGAGTGTCTAGTGAAAGTGATTTGGTGGGTTTTAGTGCTGGAAAATTTAAACCCATGTGTGGTGGCCCAATTGGAAACACGGTCGACTGCATGCTGGAGAGAAACTGTAAGGAGGTGACAGTCAGCGCCTGCACAGGCAATAGCGAAGTCATCAACATAGAGTGATGACCAAATATTTGATGGAAGACTAGAGGCCAAATCATTAATAGCAAGGAGAAAAAGTGTTGTGCTCAGAACACATCCCTGGGGGACACCTTCAGCTTGGATAAAGTCCGGGGAGAGCACATTATTAACCCGAACACGGAAATGCCTGTCAGTTAAAAAGTTCTTAAGGAAGGATGGTAGATTGCCTCGAAGGCCTAAGGAGTGGGCTTGGGCTAAAATATTATACCTCCAAGTTGTGTCATATGCCTTCTCAAGGTCAAAAAATATGGCAATAACTGAGTGGTTATTCGCAAAGGCATTACGAACATACGTATCCAAGCTCAGTAAGGGGTCTATGGTAGAACGTCCCTTACGAAAGCCATATTGACGAGTGGAGAGACTGTTGTGTGTCTCTAAATACCACACTAAACGTCTATTTACTAGACGTTCCATTACTTTGCAAACTGCACTGGTAAGAGCAATGGGACGATAGTGGGAGGTTTCATGTCCCGTAGTGCCTGGTTTGCGGAAAGGGAGAACAATGGCGGATTTCCACAGCTGTGGAAGAACTCCTTGTGACCAAATAAGATTGTAAAGGCGTAATAGGACTGCAAGGGCTGACTGATGTAAATGTTGTAGCATACGAATATGAATGTCGTCGGGCCCAGCTGCCGATGATCGACAAGCTGAGATTGTTGCCTCCAGTTCTTGAAGTGTAAAAGGCACATTATACTGTTCTTCTCTGAGAGAAGAAAAGTCCAAGGGTGCTAACTCTCTGGCAGACTTTGAGGAAAGAAATGAGGGGCATAGATGGAGTCCCTGAGAAATACGGACCAGATGATTGCCAATTTCATTGGCAACATCTAGTGGGTTTGCTATATCAACACCGGCAACCCGCAGAACAGGAGCCGGGTCAGGAGAATATTTACCACTCAGTTTTCGTACTTTTTTCCAGACTGCACTCATAGAGGAAGCGGAGGTGATGGTGGAGACATAATCTCGCCAGCAAGTGCGTTTAGCGTCACGGATGACACGGCGAGCGATCGCACGCTTCTGTTTAAAATCAAGGAGTCGCTCTGTGGTTCTATTGTACCGGTACCTGCCCCATGCAGCGCGTTTCAAACGTACTGCACGAGCACAAGCAGGAGACCACCAAGGCACGCATTTCTGAGAATGCCTGCCCGAAGTTTGGGGTATAGAATGAGAAGCTGCGGTGAAAACGGAGGACGAGAAGAGGTGTAAAAGCTCATCGATGGAGGACGAAGAAGGAACCTCTTTAAAAACAGTCAGGTGTGAGTAAAGGTTCCAATTTGCCCGATTAAATTGCCAGCGTGGGGTGCGAAGAGGTGGCGAATATGAAGGGGAAGTAAGAATGATTGGGAAATGATCACTGTCATGTAAGTCCGGGAGAACAGACCAAGTAAAGTCTAATGCGGTGGAGGAAGAGCAAACTGAGAGATCGATGCAAGAGAGAGTATGAGTCCGAGGATCAAAATGGGTGTGAGTACCTGTATTTAAAACATGGAGGGGGTGGGTGGCAAGAAAAGCCTCTAACTGAATTCCTCGGGAATCACAGTGAGACCCTCCCCAGAGGAAATGGTGGGCATTAAAATCACCAAGTAACAGAATCGGTGGCGGTAATGACGAAACAAGGAAGGCAAAATCCGGAATAGATAATGCCCGAGAAGGAGAGAGATATAAAGAACAGAGCGTATACCACCTATGTAAGTGGATACGGGCTGCTGTGTAATGCAGCGAAGTATGAACAAATAGCTGATGGTACGGAATATCAGTGCGGAGAAGAAGGGCACTTTCATTAAAGGTCCCATCAGGAAAAGGATCTGAAGAATACAATAAATTATAGCCTGAGATGTGAGAAATAACAGCAGAGTGTAATTTTGGTTCCTGTAAGCAAACACCAACAGGGGCAAACTGGGAGAGTAACATCTGAAGCTCACCCCGATTACCCCTGAGGCCGCGTATATTCCACTGTAAAAAGGCCATGATTGGCAATGATAAAGATACTTGAAATCCGCAGGTAAGGGTTCCTACGGACTAGAAGGGTTAGAAAAGTCCACATGCGGAGGCAGTGGAAAATGTTCAAGCAGCGAAGGAACGGTGCGCTGTGAAGAAAGGAGTTGCGCAGATGGAGCAGAGGAGAGAGAAAGAGCGGAAGGTGGATCAGTGTCCATTGATGGTTTGGTCTCTGCAATATATTCAGAGATTGCTTCAAGTGTTTCGGAATTCAGAGATGTCGTATGGGAGACAATATTGGGAATGGTAGGGGGAGGATGAGTAAAGATTGGAACTGTATTGGACTGTACCAAGGTAGGGGGGGGCGAAAGGGTGGAGGGAACTGGAGAAGCGTGGCAGGGGACAGAAGAGACAGGAACCTGGGAGGTGGCAGAAGAGGAAGAAACTTGGGAGGGAACAGGGGAGGAAGGTACATTACGAGGAGGAGGGTGAACCTCTGCACTTGTAACTGAGCCAGTGAGAGGGGAAGAACTAGGGACAGAGACAGGGAGGGTAAAATGAGGAGGTGGAAGATGGGTAGGAGGTGTTACCGGACCTTTTTTTGACTTTTGAGAAGTAGAGGGACGATTGGGAAGAGGTGTCGTACGAGGTCTCGTCGATACTGAGGCTTGTAAGAGAGAACTCGAAGAAGCGAGATTAGACTGAGGCGTTGAAGTAGGGACGTCTGAGCCGAGGACAGCAAAAGGATTAGATACAGGAGTGATTATGGGAGAGGTAACCACAGAGGTGGGTGTAGAAGATGGGATACCAGAAGTGGGGGGACGTTTTGAAACACGGGAATAAGAAACACGTGGGAGTCTCCCTTGGAGGCGGAGATGAGAAACTGCCATGGCATAAGGGAGACCTTCTGTCTCTTTGAGGTAACGGATTTCCCGCTCGTTTAAATAGACCTGACAACGGCGAGAGTACGAAGGGTGAGCCTCATGACAGTTAAGGCAAGAGGGAGATCGATTGCAAGACGTATTAGAATGGTCATCGGCACCACAGACTGGGCATTCGGCGATAGATCTGCAATATTTCGCTGGATGGCCAAATCGCCAGCAATTTCTACACTGTTGTGGTGTAGGGATCACCTTTCGAACTTGTAACCGATGTCCTGCTATATAAACTGAGGATGGGAGTTCTCGGCTGTCAAAAGTTAAACGAGCCACATTGCTAGGGTATCGTCTCCGCCCACGGGCAGGAAGAACGTAAGTGTCTACCTTGAGGATTGGGAGATCTTGGAGTTCCAGCTGTTCTAGAATGTCAGTGCCACATGTCTGGAAATTTTGTTGAACTATGGTATGGGGCAGAATAACGGTACCACTACAAGAATTGAGGGAATGATGTTTTTCAAGGGTGACAGGAACAGTATCTATATGGGAAAGACGAGAGAGCTCACGAGCCTGGGTAGCATTCTGTACGGTAATGATGCGCGTACCGCTCTTAAGAGCATGAAAAGAAATATCTTTACCAACATGGCGTAGGAGTGCCTTGCCAATACTATGGTCAGAAAGATAGGCAGTAGAGGAAGTTGGTCGTAAAGTGAAGAATTTAGTCCACTGTTCAGTCTGAAACTGAGCGTGGAAAGGTAGTGAAGGACGTGTCGATCGTTTCTGAGAAGAACGAGAAGGTGAAGGTGGAGAAGTATCATCAGCAGGTAATTGTCGTTGACGTTTAGGCGTGGGACCAGAGTTGGTCCGACGTGGAACGGGTCGGCGATTTGAAAATTGCCGCACAGTAGAGGGAGAGGCCGGAAGCATAGTCAGAGGAGAGCGAAGGTCTGATAAATCGAAGGAGTCAGTCGAGGCCTCAGTACCTGAAGCGGGTGAGGAAACAGCACCGGCAATAGGTACAGAGGCATGAGGAATGTCTGAAGAGTGGTCCAAAGACGAGGCGGGGTCAGAACGGGGTGCGGTATCAAGAAGGGGCCCGGGGGTACCAGGTTCATGGACTAGGGCTGCCATGGTTAGGTTACTTCTTTCTTTTTGTTTTTAAGAAAAAAAAGAAAGAAGAAAAGAAAATAAAAATAAAAAAAAGAAAAAAAAAGGGGGGACCGGGGAGGGATAGTTCCTAGGAGGAATGAAAGGGCCAGAAATCTCCCTCCGCGCCCAAGAGGACTCGACACCGCTAGTAGCGCAGATGCAGCATGGAACCCGTGCCATACCCTACCCTTCATGCCAGTAAACCAGCAATCTGGGATAGCAACCTCACATCTGCCGAGCTACCTCGGTGGACAAAAGAGAGGGCGGCCGGATATCCGCCACAAAGCATACCTCCTTCAGCCACCACCCCCGGAATCCGAAAGGTGGCTTCCAGAGATACACCCGTCGCCCAAAAGACACCCAAAGCTACTCCGGGATACCGGAGAGGGATCGGGACATCCCTAGGCAATCCAGATTCCACGGCAAACTACGCCACCGCCAAGAAACCTCAACGGAATGGGATGGACCCCGGTGTCCTTTCCCCTACCTAGGAACTAGCGCGCCTGTGGGAGCAATCCCAAAGGACAAAAAGAGGAAGGGCAAAAGGGAGGAGTGGGGAGGAGGAGGAGGAAAGGAAAAAGGGGAGGATGGGGAGGATGGGATAGGGGAGGGGAGATTGGGGGGTAATTAGGTTCGGTCTGAGGAAGAAGACCGATAGGTCTAATTCCTCAGACCAAGAGCCTCTTCACCACGCCAAGGAGCCCCCCTTGAAGAGGAGAGCAAGTTACAAAGGTAATGAACTCCAGGTAGGTCTGGTCACAATCATGACAAGTTACAAAGATATTTACAGATTACAGAGGTACATAATGGGTCCAGAGACTGGGCCCCAAAGTTTTGATAGCTGAACTAGGTACAAAGGCAATGAACTCACAAGTTACAAAGGTATTGAATCATGTAAGTAAATTTACTTACATGATTTATATGCGGCTACAATTATGAACAAGTTACAGAGTAATGAGCAATTCACACGTGGGACACCGACAGTGATTAGTTGAATGGAAGAGTTTGCTCCATTTGTGTACACATTGGCTTCTGTTACTAAGGTATTACTTTAGGTAGTTGAGGGAGTGCCCTCTTATACCACAGTGTGTTAATGTGCAGCAAATCGTGGTCAACTGTATCAAAAGCTTTACGTAAATCAATGAAGATTCCCAGCGGGACTTCTTACTTCTCAAAAGCGGTGTATATTAGTTCTAGCATGTGTATAATAGCATCATTTGTGCTTTTATTAGTCCTGAATCCAAACTGACAGGGGTTTAGTATGTTGTGTGAAACGAGGTAGGAATAGATCTGTCTATGAATTAATTTTTCAAAGATTTTAGAGAGCAGAGGTAAGTTAGATATTGGTCTATAGTTATTCAAGTCAGTTTGATCACCTTTGTGGATCGGGGTGACCCTCGCTATTTTGAGAACTGCTGGGAAGGTGGAGGATTCGATGGATTTGTTAGTGTTGCAATAATTGGTAACAGTACTTGTGATGCTTTTTTGTACATAAAAGGTGGTAAGTTATTTATGTCCCCTGCCTTGTTTTTAAGGGTGTTGATGATGAGCGAGACTTTTATTGGGTTGATTGGGGCTAAGAATAGTGTATTCGGGTAGGTGCCCATGAGGTAGTCTGATGGACGGGTGCTTGAGCTTGGGATTTTGTTCACTAGATTCTTTCCTGTGAAGAAAACATTGAATCTGCTGTTTCAGTTGGTGGGAGTAGGGGTCCGTCTGATTTTGTTAATTTGATTGTTTTGTTTTTGGATATCTTTTAAGTTCCTAGAATATCGGATAGGGTTTTCCAGGTCTTTTTCACATTACCTTTTATGTTATGTAATCTGTTTCATAATACAATTTTTTTTATCTTATCAGACTGGCAAGGATTGATAAGTAACGTTTAGATTGGTCTCTAGTTATTTGACCCATTCTATACTGTTTTTCATATAGGTGCTTTGTGTTAATGTGTAGAGAACCTAGAATAACCCCAAAAAAGTATAAGTGATTTATTTCCATTGGGGTCCTTATTTTACCACCAACTGAAAAAATATATTTGACTCGAAAATGAGTAATTTATTTATACGTATTAGTCTTACTTGCGCTTGTTTCATAATTTTTTTTATAGTTATAGTTAGTTTAATATGTTTATTATGCACCCCATACCCATCCTGTGGGTGGTCAAAAGATTACAGAGGTATATAATGGGTCCAGGAACTGGACCCCAAAGTTATGATAGCTGAACTAGTTACAAAGGTAATGAACTCCAGGTTAAGGCCTGAGCTTGTTACCACCTGCAGCTCATAAGACTGCCATCCCCACGAGCCCCTTTGAGGCGGGGTAGATGGCAGACCAGAGGCCTAGCTTCTTCCTACGAGCCCCGTGAGGGCGGGGACTGTGGCTAGGCCTTAGGACACTTAGTCCCACAGATGAGGGGGTACTTGTACCTCCTCCCATGGGAGACTTAGGTCTCGAGACACTCCCCAGATAGGGAGCCAAGGCCGGGTCACCACTACTTGGAAAAGACCCGGGCCGGGAGAATACCGGCGAATAAAAAAAACAGGTAGATCTGGTCACAATCATGACAAGTTACAAAAGTGATGAACCATCTACACTCCTATACATGGTTACAATCATGAACAAATTACAAAGTAATGAGCCACTGACACGTCCACACCTGGTCACAATTGTAATGCACTGATCATGTATAAATGTTAGTGTGATTAATATAAATGTAGTGATGTAATCTATAAGAGGGTTATCGATAGTTTATAAAAGCACGTAATAGTAATCATAGCAGTAGTACTAGTACTAACAAACCTAACACTAACGAAGAGGCTGAATAAAAAAATCTTTCACAATAGTTAACCTTATATTGGCGACAGTATTTAAAGGACCCCAATGGAAATAAGTCAGTCTGACTTTTTTGGGTTATCCCAGGTTCTCTACACATACGCTGCTATGTATGATAATTCTATGTAATTGTATTTGTGTATACCTGAATAAACTTACTTACTTACTTGCATTACAAGAGAGAAGTGGATAAAAAGGCTTCGAAAAAGGTTTAAAAAAAAGGTTTCGAAAAAAGGGTTAAAAATCTAAAAAAAAAAACTTTAAAAAGGCTTAAAATTCTTAAAAAGGGTTTTAAAAAGGCTTCTAAAAACCTTTCGAAAAAAAGCTTCGAAGAAAAGGCCTCGAAAAAAGGCTTCGAAACAGGCTTAAAAAAAAAAAAAAAAAAAAAAAAAAAAAAAAAAAAAAAAACAGAGGTTATATAAGCATATGCACAGACATCAGGAGTCATTAAAAACTTACACTGGCACTTTGGAGTGCCGCAGGGGTTCTATAATGGACGGCAACTCGTATAAAATTACTATTTTCAGTTGGAATATCGCATCACTTAGAAAAAGGATTTATGTCCTTCGGGATGAAGTTAAATATAATTGCAGTGACGTTATATGTCTACAAGAATGCAAAATTCCTCGAAGAACTGTGCCACCTCAAGTGCCAGGATTTACAACATATAACCTGAATTCAAGACATTCCTGTGTACTATATATTAAAAATTCACGTACCTATGAAGTTCTTGTACATCAGAAAACAACGGGTTTACAGTATCATGGGGTCAAGATTTATATTAAGAACTTTGCTCTCAATATATTTAATTTGTATGCCCCTTTAAATGAATTTAATTACAGGGAGCTCCCACCTTGTGCTGACTCTGAACCTACTCTTATTATTGGCGATTATAATGCTCGCCATAAAAATATTGGAAACTCAAAGTTTACTAATCGTAATGGTAGCCAACTGTTGTCATACTTAAATAGTCATAATAATGTGGAAATTATAGGTGCTATTGAGCCCACACATAACCGTGGAGGAATACTTGATCTGTGTCTTGGTTTTAACCTTGATAATGTCCGCTGTGAGAGTTACATTGTAAACACTTTACCATCATATATGTTATCAGATCATTATCCAAGATTAACCACTGTATATATTGATAATAACTAGCTAATTATCCTCCCTGGTGGAATATTCAAAATTAAACCACAAATAAAACAACGCATATTGATGCTTCATTATTGGTGCTTCCAATATTTTCATTAAAATTTTTTGGTTTAGTTGTAATATACTGTTTAAATTCAGTTTTTTCGTGTATGATTATTTTTATGGTGTTAGTATTCAAGGTAAAAATTATTGTGAGGGGAGAGATATATTGGATGTTTAGTCAGTTGTAAGATTAATGATAATTTAAGGTGGAAATGATTGTTTATGTTTGGCCATGATTACCCTATGCCAGTCTTATTCTCATCTTTATACTAGCCTATTTTAAAGTAATTATTATTAAATCTATTTTTCTTTTAGTATTTTACAAGATTTCTGTTATTAATTATAATAGAGGTGGCGTAAGACTGGTAAATCTTTTCTTAACCTTTGATCTACCTTAATATTCTTTATTTCTAACCTATAACTTCTCTAAACTCCTTTATACTAATACTGTTTTATTAATTATCTACTACTTATGCATAACTATGTGTTATTTTTCTGTAGTTTACCTTCTACCTGTAACTTACCCTTAATTACTTAATTACTTAACTTAACCTAGCTTATACCTATCTTCGCTATCTTTAACAACTATTTAATTTTTTGTTTCTTATCATATTCATGGTAGGCCATGTTTCAAATCTTGTTCTGTGTATTTGCCCAAGCCTGTTTACATATTATGCACTTGGTATCTGCAGGCATTGGATATCTGGAAAAACAGATGGGACGTGCAATTTTTACCACCCTAGAAAATGCCGGTAGGCAAGCGGGTACATAATTGTAAGTACTCACCTATTTGTACTCACCTATTTGTGGTTGCAGGGGTCGAGTCCTAGCTCCTGGCCCCGCCTCTTCACCGGTTGCTACTAGGCCCTCTCTCTCCCCGCTCCATGAGCTTTATCAAACCTCGTCTTAAAACTGTGTATGGTTCCTGCCTCCACTACGTCATTTTCTAGGCTATTCCACTGCCTTACAACTCTATGACTGAAGAAATACTTCCTACTATCTCTCTGACTCATTTGTGTCTTCAACTTCCAATTGTGGCCTCTTGTTTCTGTGTCCCCTCCCTGGAACATCCTGTCTTTGTCCACCTTGTCTATTCCACGCAGTATTTTATATGTCGTTATCATGTCTCCCCTGACCCTCCTGTCCTCCAGTGTGGTCAGGCCGATTTCCCTTAATCTTTCTTCATAGGGCATTCCCCTTAATCTTTCTTCATAGGGCATTCCCCTTAGCTCTGGAACTAACCTTGTCGCAAACCTTTGTACTTTCTCTAGTTTCTTGACGTGCTTTATCAAGTGCGGGTTCCAAACAGGTGCTGCATACTCCAGTATGGGCCTGACATACACGGTGTACAGTGTCTTGAATGATTCCTTACTAAGGTATCGGAATGCTGTTCTCAGGTTTGCCAGGCGCCCATATGCTGCAGCAGTTATCTGATTGATGTGTGCTTCCGGAGACATGCTCGGTGTTATACTCACCCCAAGATCTTTCTCCTTGAGTGAGGTTTGCAGTCTTTGGCCACCTAGCCTATACTCTGTCTGTGGTCTTCTGTGCCCTTCTGTGTGTGTTTGTGTGTATGTGTATGAGTGTATATGAGTGTGTGTGTATGAGTGTGTGTGTGTATGAGTGTGTGTGTGTGTGTGTGTGTGTGTGTGTGTACTCACCTATTTGTACTCACCTATTTGTGGTTGCAGGGGTCGAGTCCTAGCTCCTGGCCCTGCCTCTTCACCGGTTGCTACTAGACCCTCTCTCTCCCCGCTCCATGAGCTTTATCAAACCTCGTCTTAAAACTGTGTATGGTTCCTGCCTCCACTACGTCATTTTCTAGGCTATTCCACTGCCTTACAACTCTATGACTGAAGAAATACTTCCTACTATCTCTCTGACTCATTTGTGTCTTCAACTTCCAATTGTGGCCTCTTGTTTCTGTGTCCCCTCCCTGGAACATCCTGTCCTTGTCCACCTTGTCTATTCCACGCAGTATTTTATATGTCGTTATCATGTCTCCCCTGACCCTCCTGTCCTCCAGTGTCGTCAGGCCGATTTCCCTTAATCTTTCTTCATAGGACATTCCCCTTAGCTCTGGAACTAACCTTGTTGCAAACCTTTGTACTTTCTCTAGTTTCTTGACGTGCTTTATCAAGTGCGGGTTCCAAACAGGTGCTGCATACTCCAGTATGGGCCTGACATACACGGTGTACAGTGTCTTGAATGATTCCTTACTAAGGTGTCGGAATGCTGTTCTCAGGTTTGCCAGACGCCCATATGCTGCAGCAGTTATCTGATTGATGTGTGCTTCCGGAGACATGCTCGGTGTTATACTCACCCCAAGATCTTTCTCCTTGAGTGAGGTTTGCAGTCTTTGGCCACCTAGCCTATACTCTGTCTGTGGTCTTCTGTGCCCTTCCCCTATCTTCATGACTTTGCATTTGGCAGGATTAAATTCGAGAAGCCATTTGCTGGACCAGGTGTCCAGTCTGTCCAGGTCTCTTTGAAGTCCTGCCTGGTCCTCATCAGATTTAATTCTCCTCATTAACTTCACATCATCTGCAAACAGGGACACTTCTGAGTCTAACCCTTCCGTCATGTCGTTCACATATACCAAAAATAGCACTGGTCCTAGGACCGACCCCTGTGGGACCCCGCTCGTCACAGGTGCCCACTGTGATACATCATTACGTACCATGACTCGTTGTTGCCTCCCTGTCAGGTATTCTCTGATCCATTGCAGTGCCCTTCCTGTTATATGCGCCTGATGCTCTAGCTTCTGCACTAATCTCTTGTGAGGAACTGTGTCAAAGGCCTTCTTGCAGTCCAAGAAGATGCAATCAACCCACCCCTCTCTCTCTTGTCTTACTTCTGTTATTTTATCATAAAACTCCAGAAGGTTTGTGACACAGGATTTGCCTTCCGTGAATCCGTGCTGGTTGGCATTTATACTCCTGTTCCGTTCCAGGTGCTCCACCACTCTCCTCCTGATAATCTTCTCCATAATTTTGCATACTATACACGTCAATGACACAGGTCTATAGTTTAGTGCCTCTTTTCTGTCTCCTTTTTTGAAAATGGGAACTACATTTGCTGTCTTCCATACCTCAGGTAGTTGCCCAGTTTCCAGGGATGTGTTGAAGATTGTGGTAAGTGGTACGCACAACATATCTGCTCCCTCTCTAAGGACCCATGGAGAGATGTTGTCCGGTCCCATTGCCTTTGAGGTATCGATGTCCCTTAGCAGTTTCTTCACCTCCTCCTCATCTGTATGTATGTCGTCCAACACTTGTTGGTGTATTCCTTGTTGGTGTCCCCATCTGGTCTGTCCCCCCAGAGTCCTTCCTGTCTCTACTGTAAATACTTCCTTAAATCTCGTGTTGAGCTCCTCACATACCTCTTGATCGTTTCTTGTGAGTTCCCCACCTTCTTTCCTCAGCCTTATCACCTGGTCCTTGACTGTTGTCTTCTTCCTAATGTGGCTATACAGCAGTTTCGGGTCAGATTTGACTTTCGATGCTATGTCGTTTTCATACTGTCTCTGGGCCTCCCTCCTTATCTGCGCATACTCGTTTCTGGCTCTTCTACTAATCTCCTTGTTTTCCTGGGTCCTATGCCTCCTGTACCTTTTCCATTCTCTGTTGCACTTAGCTTTTGCCTCCCTACACCTTCGGGTAAACCAAGGACTCGTCTTGGTCTTCCTATTATTTCTGTTTCCCTTGGGAACAAAACTTTCCTCTGCCTCCTTGCACTTTGTTGCCACATATTCCATCATCTCGTTTACTGATTTTCCTACCATTTCTCTGTCCCACTGAACCTCCTGCAGGAAGTTTCTCATACCTGTGTAGTCCCCCCTTTTATAGTTTGGCCTGTCCCCTTCAGTTCCTGTTACCTTCTCCACTTGTAACTCTACTATATAGTCAAAACTCAGAACCACATGATCGCTAGCTCCAAGGGGCCTCTCGTAAGTGATGTCCTCGATGTCTGAACTGCTCAGGGTGAACACAAGATCCAGTCTTGCTGGCTCATCCTCCCCTCTCTCTCTGGTTGTGTCCCTGACATGTTGATGCATGAGGTTTTCAAGTACCACATCCATCATCTTTGCTCTCCATGTTTCGGGACCCCCATGTGGCTCCAGGTTTTCCCAGTCGATCTCCCTGTGGTTGAAATCGCCCATTACCAGTAACTTTGCTCTGCTCGAGTGAGCTCTTCTTGCCACCTCAGCCAGTGTGTCCACCATCACCCTGTTGTTTTCTTCGTACTCCTCTCTTGGCCTCCTGCAGTTCTGTGGTGGGTTATACATCACTCCAATGACTACTTTATGTTCTCCGGACTGAATTGTACCTACAATGTAGTCTCTTTCTCCAATCATGTCCATGCCTTCCATTTCCTCAAATCCCCATTGGTGTTTTATGAGCAGTGCAACCCCTCCTCCCCCTCTACTCCTTCTATCTTTCCTCAGGATCTGATATCCTGTTGGGAAGATTGTGTCTGTTATTATCTCAGCGAGTTTTGTTTCTGTGACTGCTATGATGTCTGGGGATTTTTCACTGATTCTTTCATTCCACTCCTCATGTTTATTCATTATTCCATCCGCATTTGTGTACCAAACCTTTAGTTTCTTTTCTATCATTGTGGTCATGCAAGTATATTGGGGTTGGGGGAGGGAGAGCCTTGGTGGGGGCCTATATGGGGCTGTGGTGTAGGTGGGGTATGTGTTGATGGGGGTGGGGTCAGAATGCCCATAAGGGACAGCTGTTGGGGTGAGGTTTGTGATATGGGGGTTGGTGGCAGAGGGAACAGTGAGTGGGTTGGAGTATAGGTTGCTCAGTTGCGTTGGGAATGTCGCGGGTGGGGTCTTTTGGTGGGAGATTCTGTGGGGTGTGTTTGCCCTTCCTCCTGTGTCTGGGTCCTGCTCATTTTCATTGCTTCTCGTTCCTCCTTGCGTCTCTGTACCCTCTCTTTCAGTGTAGTCCTTTCTTCTTGTGTTCTGTCGCGGTCGAGGTATACTCTCTGGTACCCCTCTTTGTCTCTCAGTCTTGCTTTCTCTTGCAGAATCCTGATTCGAACTGATTCTTCCTTGAAAGTTACTCTGACAGGCCGTATCCTTCCACTCGCAAACCACCCAATTCTCTGAAAATTTGTCACCTGGGTCATATTGCCCTCCCCTATTGTTTTCATGATGCCTTCAATCATTTTTTTCTCCTCCTGTTTTATTTCTTCAAAGTTGGCCCCCTTGGCTTCTTGGAGCCCGTACACAAAAACTGACCTCGCCCTTTCCTCCTCCCACTGAGTCTCCATCTGCTTCCTCTGAGGCATTTTGTTTCCTTGTGTGTGTGTGTGTGTGTGTGTGTGTGTGTGTGTGTGAGTGTGTGTGCGTGTGTGTGTATGAGTTTGTGTATGTGTGTGTGTGTGTGTGTGTGTGTGTGTGTGTGTGTGTGTGTGTGTGTGTACTCACCTATTTGTGGTTGCAGGGGTCGAGTCACAGCTCCTGGCCCCGCCTCTTCGCTGATTGCTACTAGGTCCTCTCTCTCCCTGCCCCATGAGCTCTATCATACCTCGCCTTAAAACTATGTATGGTTCCTGCCTCCACCACATCACTTTCTAGGCTATTCCATGGCCTGACTACTCTATGACTGAAGAAATACTTCCTAACATCCCTTTGATTCATCTGAGTCTTCAACTTCCAATTGTGACCTCTTGTGTCTGTGTCCCATCTCTGGAACATCCCGTCTTTGTCCACCTCGTCTATTCCGCGCAGTATTTTATATATCGTTATCATGTCTCCCCTGACCCTCCTGGCCTCCAGTGTCGTCAGGCCGATTTCCCTCAACCTTTGTGTGTGTGTGTGTGTGTGTGTGTGTGTGTGTGTGTGTGTGTGTGTGTGTGTGTGTGTGTGTGTGTGTGTGTGTGTGTGTGTGTGTGTGTGTGTATGAATTTGTATGTGTGTGTGTGTGTGTGTGTGACTCAACAATCAATATTTGCACCAATAACTCACTACAGTTGTGACCGGGTGTGGAAGTGTGAATTGCTCATTACTCTAAAATTTGTTCATGATTGTAGCCATGTATAAATGTAAGTAACCTTTCTTACAGGATTCATTACCTTTGTAACTTGTGAGTTCATTACCTTGTACCTAGTTCAGCCATCACAACTTTGGGGCCCAGTCCCTGGACCCATTACGTACCTCTGTAATCTGTAAATACCTTTGTAACTTTGTGACCAGACCTACCTGGAGTTCATTACCTTTGTAAATTGTGAGTTCATTACCTTTGTAAATTGTGAGTTCATTACCTTTGTAAATTGTGAGTTCATTACCTCTGTAACTTGCTCAGCTATCAAAACTTTGGAGTCCAGTCCCTGGACCAATTATGTACCTTTGTAATCTTTTGACTACCGCCCACAGGATGGGTATTGGGTGCATAATAAACATATTAAACTAAACTAACTAGAAAATGCCGTGCCCATATGACAACAGGAAAATGCAAACTGCCGTCCTGTAAGCTTTTTCACCCTGAAATGTGTCCCTCTTCAGTATAGGAAAGACAGTGCTATAACTTATATTGCCAGGCACACCATCTAAAGGGGACAAAACGATGCAAAACATCCAGACCATGGGAAAATCTGGGTAGCCACAACCACTCAAGAGGGAGAAATTTTTTAGTGTCAGGAAGGAAAAAAAAAACCTGCAGGAAATGGCAGAAATCGTACACCAAATCCAGTCATTTACGGAATGGAATCACAGTCAATGGCCTTCACTCCAAACCAACAGATACAGATATTAGTGCCGAAAAAAAAGTCCCCCCCCAAGTACCACCAATCCGATGACATTTTTCTGTGCAAATATACAAGGTCTAAAGCCAGCAACGAACAACAAAATACCTTTCATCAGTGGACTGATTGCAGAGGCAAATGCAATGTTCGCGGCTTTCACAGAGACCCACATAAAGGATCACTTGGACAACGAAATATGGATCCCAGGTTACAACCTATACAGATGCGACAGAGTGAACAGGGAAAAGGGGAGGGTTGGCCTGTATATCGCAGAGTCACTTATTTGCACAGAACTGCTAAATGCCTCAAATGATGTAGTTGAAGTTTTAGCAGTAAAGATCGAGAACCAAAATCTAGTCATTGTGATAGTCTACAAGCCTCCGGATACAACGTCCCAGCAATTCCAGGAACAGCTGTTGAAAATTGACCACTGTCTGGAAAATCTTCCAGCTCCTGCCCCCAACATCTTGCTCCTGGGGGATTTCAACTTAAGGCACCTAAAATGGAGGAATATAGCAAATAATGTTGTTGCAGTGATAACACCAGGAGGTGGCTCAGACGAGAATTCACACACACACGAGCTTTTAAATCTCTGCACAAAATTCAACTTAAACCAGCAAATAATAGAGCCTACTAGATTGGAGAATACTCTGGACACTAACAATGATGATCTGATACGAAATGTCACCATATCAAAAATAACATACTCGGATCACAACATAATCGAGATTTAGACATGTATGCGCGGAGCCCCAGACCGACAAAATGGGATCAGTCACGAGGGAGCCTTCACCAGATTCAACTTCAATAACAAGAACATAAAGTGGGACCAAGTAAACCAAGTCCTAGATTATATAAGTTGGGAAGATAGACTAAGCAACACAGACCCAAACTTATGCCTAGGACAGATTAACTCGGTGGCACTCGGTGTATGCTCAAGGCATATTCCTTTAAGACAAAAGAGGAGTAGATGTAAAATAAAAAGAGACAGGCACTCCCTTTACAGGCAACAGAAAAGAATAACAGAGTGGCTAAAAGAGGCCAATATATCTGCAATGCGTAGGGAGACACTGGTCAGAGAAATAGCAAACATCAAACTTAAGCTAAAGGAGTCTTATAGGAGTCAGGAATTGCGGGAAGAACTAAAAGCCATAAATGAAATCGAAAGAAACCCAGAGTATTTCTTCTCTTATACCAAATCAAAGTCGAGAACAACATCGAGTATTGGGCCCCTACGTAAACAAGATGGATCCTACGCAGATGAGAGCAAGGAAATGAGCGAGCTACTCAAGTCCCAATATGACTCAGTTTTTAGCAAGCCGCTAACCAGACAGAGTCGAAGATCAAAATGAATTTTTTATGAGAGAGCCACAGAATTTGGTAAACACAAGGCTATCTGATGTTATCTCGATGCCAAATGACTTTGAACAGGCGATAAATGACATGCCCATGCATTCTGCCCCAGGGCCAGACTCATGGAACTTCGTGTTCATCAAGAACTGCAAGAAGCTCCTATCATGTGCTTTTAACATCCTATGGAGAGGGAGCATGGACACTGGGGTCGTCCCACAGTTACTAAAAGCAACAGACATAGCCCCACTCCACAAAGGGGGCAGTAAAGCAATAGCAAAGAACTACAGACCGATAATGCTAACATCCCATATCATAAAAATTTTTGAAAGGGTCCTAAGAAGCAAGATCGCCACCTATCTAGATACCCATCAGTTACACAACCCAGGGCAACATGGGTTTAGAGCAGGTTGCTCCTGTCTGTCCCAACTACTGGATCACTATGACAAGGTCCTTGATGCACTAGAAGACAAAAAGAATGCAGGTGTAATATACACAGACTTTGCAAAAGCCTTCGACAAGTGTGACCATGGCGTAATAGCGCACAAAATGCATGCTAAAGGAATAACAGGAAAAGTTGGTAGATGGATCTATAACTTCCTCACAAATAGAACACAAAGAGTAGTTGTCAACAGAGTCAAGTCTGAGGCGGCTACGGTGAAAAGCTCTGTTCTGCAAGGCACAGTACTCACTTCCATCTTGTTCCTCATCCTCATTTCTGACATAGACAAGGATGTAAGCCACAGCACCGTGTCTTCCTTTGCAGATGACACCCGAATCTGCATGACAGTGTCTTCCATTGCAGACACTGAAAGACTCGAGGTGGACATCAACCAAATCTTTCAATGGGCTGCAGAACACAATATGAAGTTCAACGATGAGAAATTTCAATTACTCCGATATGGTAAACATGAGGAAATTAAAACTTCATCAGAGTATAAAACAAATTCCAGCCACACAAAAGAGCGAAAAACTAACGTCAAAGACCTAGGAGTGATCATGTCCGAGGATCTCGCCTTCAAGGACCATAACATTATATCAATCGCATCTGCTAGAAAAATGACAGGATGGATAATGAGAACCTTCAAAACTAGGGATGCCAAGCTCATGATGACACTCTTCAGGGTGCCTGTTCTATCTAGGCTGGAATATTGCTGCACACTAACAGCACCTTTCAAGGCAGGTGAAATTGCTGACCTAGAAAATGTACAGAGAACCTTCACGGCGCGCATAACGGAGATAAAACACCTCAATTACTGGTGGGCCATGGGGGCATTGACCCCCAGAACTCTCTTCAGGTAAACTGAATATGTTCATTATATTTTCTTATAAGTGTGTTAAGTTTTGTTTGGGTGTTTACTTTATTTCAGCTAGGTATCTAATTTTTTTTGTTAGTATAATCTTTGAGTTTTATAAGTGAATTATATGCCATTTGAGTTTAATAAGTTTGTTAATTATGTAATTTTGTAAGGTCTTTCAGTATTTACTGTAATAGTTCTTGCTTGTGTATTGTGTTACTAAACCAGAAGATACTCTTATAGGTTTAGCAGCAACCATGCAACCCTTAATGGATGCCTAAGAATTAGTACTGTATAAGTTTACAGGTTGGCCAAACCAGGCACCCCTGAAGAGATGCCTAAGAGTTAGCAGACTCAACCAGATATACTGAGGAAAGGATATACGTATAGTTACAGTACTAGAGACCTTAAAAACTCTAGTCCTGGAGGATCAGACTAGGCTTGTAATTTTGGATTCAGAAGATCTCAGTGGCTGCCTGAAGAAGGAATGTATTAAGGCACTGAACCAAGGGAGGTAACCCAAGATATTAGATTAAGGCAAGGGAGTTCCTTGGGAACTCTGTGGAGTGGGATTTATAGTAAAAGTTAGGCATGTTCTAATATTTTTTATGTATTTGATGCTGGTAATTTTTTTCATTGGGACCAAATTTCAGATTCCCTTGTAATGCATGTCTGTTTATTAAATTGTAAGTTGTTTTATTTGGTTGTTTTACTTTTCCCTTTGAGCCATGTATATAAGATCCATTTGTCAGAACTTAAATTGATTTACATTTTTGTTCCTTCTGGAGAGTCAAGCCCCTGATAAGCTGCTTACTGCTCAATTTTCATGGCAAGCTACCTCTTAGCCAGTACTTTTCAGGATCACTACCTTGTTATAGCTATCCTGTATTAGTTCTCACTGGATTTATCCTGCTCTAACATAAATTCCATGTCTTCCCTTATCCTATGACTAGCTACTTTTACCTTTTCTACTGTTAAGAATAGGTGGTGGCAGCATATTTCTCAGAGAATAGTGCTACCTTCTTTTCTTTCAAATCCTAGTAATTTTCCCTTTTAACTGTTTCCCATATTCTCATATTTTTGTCCACTTCGAGTCTCTACCTGAGGGAACAGACAATATGGTATCATCTGGTGCTCTGTTGACCCTAGTGTGGGAGCTCAATTTAACTATGAGAGTTCCTCTGTTGAAACCTTTAACAATGACCCTGTTTACCTGGAGAGAGTTCCGGGGGTCAGCGCCCCCACGGCCCGGTCTGTGACCAGGCCTCTAAGTAGTTCTGTGAATAGCATTCAGAACTACTTAGAACCCAACTCCTTTCAAGGGAGGTTCCTTGATGCTAATGAGGGACTCTTGATGTAGAGAATTGGATCTGTGCTCCTGTTCCCTGAATTAAGTTTAAGTACCTTCCATTCCCCCCCCCACAGGTGCTGTATAATCCTATGGGTTTAGCACTTCCCCATGATTATAATAATGATCTAAACCCAACTTCCATTATGGTCATACCTCCTATAAAAATCATACTTATTACAATGATCCTGAACTTTGAACACAATAAGTGTCAGGGGCCCAAGACTGTTCAACTGCCTCCCAGCATACATACCCCTGGCTGTCTTCAAGCAGGCACTGGACAGGCACCTAAAGTTAGTCCAGTGGAACTCCTGTTTTCATACTTAATCCGTTCCAGAAGGTCGGTCTAAAACCGAAACGTACGAAAACTGAATTAATATTTCCCATAAGAAATAATGTAAATACAATTAATCTGTTCTAAACACTCAAAAATATTAACGAAATACATTTTTTTAAAGAATAACTATAGTTTTACATACAGAAAACAACGAAAAATAAATATAAATGACTAATTTTAATAAATGAACATTACATACCTTTAACGAAGACTCGTTGGCATATGGAAGATGAGGAAGGGAGAGGGAGACGAGGTTATTGTTTGGAAGGGGAATTTCCCCTCCATAAGAAGGCAGGATTACTTCCCTTCTTTGTCTTTTATTGGCACTAGGACCAGCTTGAGTGTCACTGCACCCTGCGTCTCACAAAAAATCTGTCCAGAGGCCTGTTTCTGGCATCTCTAAGATTTTCCTAAAATGGGACAATACATTCTCATTGAACATGTTGCAGACACGGCTTGCAACAGTTTTGTTAGGGTGATAATTCTCTGCAAAACGTTGCAACTCACTCCACTTTGTACACATGTCCGTAATCAAAGAAGGCACATTCTCTCCTCTCTCTTCCTCCTCCTCTTAAGTAATTTCCTGAGCAGCAATCTGTTGCTGTTACAGTTGAAAGTCTGGCAGCTCTTTCCTGTGGTCCTCCACAGGGAAGAGTGGCCTGGCTGGCAAAATGAGAGCTTTGCCAGCCAGGCAAAGGCAAATCGAACCCGCAGGGCCCAGGCTCAATTCCCGGTGGGGGTTACCTGCTGCCTGGAGTCTACCTGGAGGGTATTCCGGGGATCAACATTCCTGCAGCCTGGTCCACAACCAGGCCTCCTGGTGGATCAGGTCCTAATCAATGAAGCTGTTACTGCTGGCCGCATGCAGTCAAATGTACGAACCACAGCCCAGCTGATCTGGCACCGACTAAGTATCTGTCTAGCTCCCTCTTGAAGACAACCAGGGGTCTACTGGTAATGCCCCTTATGGCTGGTGGGAGGCTGTCTTGGGTCCCAGACACTCATTGCATTTTCTCTTAGTGTACCAGTGACACCTCTACTTTTCAGTGGGGGTATATTACATTGCCTGCCAAGTCTTTTGCTTTTGTAGGGAGTGATTTCTGTGTGCATATTGGGAACCAGTCCCTCCAGAATCTTCCAGGTGTAGATTATGACATATCTCTCTAGCCTGCACTCCAGTGAGTACAAGTCGAGTGCTTCCAGGGGTAGAAACATTTTGACACGTTTCCTTACACCTGTTATCCTGTTCACCTAGCAGTAAATAGCACCAGTGTTAATCAACTTGTGTGGGTCACATCCTGGGGAACAAGATTGAGAACCCCAGTGGAAATAAGACAGACAGTCCTCAATGATGCACTGCCTCTCTTCGGTTATCCTGGGTGGCTAACCCTGAGGGGTTAAAAATCCAAACGAAATCTTACCTTATGACCCAGAATGCTACCTTGGTGAATTGCACATGCTATCAGCAGGGGTTCTGATTCTGTTTTGTTGATTTTGACAATTTGTTTCCTTTCATTTCTCCCAGCATTAGTTGGGTCTCACTGGATCTGTGGGGTCTTGAGCAGACGGACACCTGAAGACCAAATAAGCTCTTCACTGCACATAGTGTCCTGAGGGTGAGGGTCCAGACGACTCTACACCATCAAGTGAGTTAGTCCTTCGTTCATGCATGTATGTAGTTAGGAATTTCTTGCAAGAGCAGTTGCATATGGAAATGTGTCATAAAAGCCACTTGTGAGCCTGGGATGACTAATCTCGGGGTGTCTCTGGCAACAGTACTTGCCAGGTGAGCAGCTCACAAGACGGCAGTCAGACAAATTTCCACAACCCTTATAGAAGACATGCACCTTCTAAAAGAACATGCATGTCTCTTGCACCCATATAAAGTACGTATTCCCTCACATAGTACATAAGGTGGCATCCACGTATAAGGGTATGTAAATTGAGAGGTGTTATAGTAAGTTTATTGAGGTACAGTGGACCCTCCGTTTTCGTCGATCTCCGTTATTGCCGATTTCGGTATTGGCCGACTTTTTTCGTCAATTTTTTTTGGTTCCGTTTTAGTCTATCGTACAGAACCTGTTTAGTGCCAAGCGCACAGACAAAGCCACCTCCCACACTGTTCTCAGCCAGTGTAGCATTGTTTCTCGGTGAGTGAACATATACTGTAATGCCAGGTCATACGAAACATTTTGTAATAATCCATTGTTTTTGCCACTTTTTTATTGTGTGTGACTGCTATAAGTGACCGTGGCCCCAAAGAAAGCTCCTAGTGCCAGTGCTTTTGTAAAAAAAGTGAGAAACACCTTAAAACTGAAAAAAAGAAATCCTAAGAAAATATGATAGTGGCATACGCATTGTTGAACTCGGCAGGATGTATGGGAAGTTGCCATCGACAATCAGGTCCATTGTGGCAAAGAGAAAAGAAATCATGGAAGCTGATGTTGCAAAAGGGGTGAATGTGATAAAACAGAAATCCCAAAAAACTGAAGAAGTGGAGAAATTGTTGTCGGTGTGGATCAGAGAAAGAGTTAGGAGATAGTGTTGTGCAGTCTATTATTTGTGAAAAGGCAAGGCAGTTGCATGATGGCCTCAAAGAAACTGCCTGAAACAACTGCTGATGTAGGTGAATTTAAGGCCAGCAAAGGCTGGTTTGAAAAATTCAAGAAGCAAAGTGGCATACACAGTGTTGTAAGGCACAGTGAGGGTGCCAGTTCAGACAAACAAGCAGCTGAAAAAATGTTATGTAGAGGCTGAAAAATTCCAACCCCAACAAGTGTTCAGTTGTGATGAAACAGGCCTGTTTTGGAAGAAAATGCCAAAGAGGATCTACATTACACAGGAGGAAAAGGCACTCCCAGGACACAACCCCATGAAAGACAGGCTAATTCTCTTGTTGTGTGGTAATGCTAGTGGGGATTTCAAAGTGAAGCTTTGACTGGTGTATCATTCTGAAAATCCCAGTGTTCAAGAAAAACAGTGTTGTCATTATTATTATTATTATAATCAAAGGGGAAGCGCTAAACCCGGAGGATTATACAGCGCCTGGGGGGGGGGATGTGGAAGGCATTCAGGCTTAATTCGGGGAACTGGAGCACAGATCCAATTCCCTAAATCAAGAGCCCCTCACCAACATCAAGGAACCTTCCTTGAGAGGAACAGTGTTGTCAAGAGTAAATTGTGTGTGATGTGGAAGGCTAACAGTAGGGCATGGGTCACTAGGGAAATTTTCCTGGAATGGTTCAATGAAATGTTTGGCCCGAATGTGAAGAAATACTTCCTGGATAATAAATTGCCACTCCAGTGCCTCCTCTTAATGGACAATGCTCCTGCTCATCCTCCAGACTTGGAAGACCAATTGTGTAAGGAATTCAGTTTTGTAGCAGTGAAGTTCCTGCCTCCTAACACTACTACTCTCCTCCAGCCCATGGACCAGCAGATCATTGCAAACTTCAAAAAACTGTACACCAAAGTGATGTTTCAAAGGTGCTTTGACATAACCTCGGACTCTGAATTGACCCTATTTGAGTTCTGGAAGAATCGCTTTACTCTCTTCCATTGCATAGGCCTTATAAATAAAGCTTGGTAGGGAGTGACTTCCAGTACAATGAACTCTGCTTGGGGAAAATTGTGGCCAGATTGTGTCCAAAAGAAGGGTTTTGAAGGGTTTGAGGCTGAATGTGTCAACCTTACACCTGTTATGCAATCAGTTCTGGCATTGGGGAATTCCATGGGGTTGGATGTGAGTGGCCAGGATGTGGAAGAGTTGGTGGAGGACCACAATGAAGAGGTAACCACTGATGAGCTGCAAGAGCTTCATCTGCAACAGCAACAGACCACAGCTGAGAAAATTGCTTCAGAGGAGGAGGAGAGATGGAAGAAGGTGTCATCTTCAAAGATTAAGGAGATTTGTGCAATGTGGACTAAAGTGCATTCATTTGTGGAGAAACATCACCCTGAGAAAGCTGTTGCAATCTATGCTGGTGACTTTTACAATGACAATGCCATGTCCCATTTTAGACAAATCTTAGAGACACCAGAAACAGACCTATCTGGACAGATATTTTGTGTGACAGGGGTCCAGTGGCTCAAGCTGGTCTTAGTGGCATTAAAAAACGAAGGAGGGAAGTGACCCCAGATAAGGACTTGGTACCTAGTGTCCTTTTGGAGGGAGATTCTCCTTCCAAACAATAACCTATCTTCCCTTTCTCCTCCTCCCTGTCTTCCTTCCAGCAACAACAGTCTTCAATAAAGGTAAGTGTCATGTGTAATGTTCATTCTTTTGTGCATGTAAAACTATCTTTAAGGTAAAAAAAAAATTTTTTTTTGTTGATACTTCTGGGTGTCTGGAATAGATTAATTCCATTTATATTATTTCTTATGGGGAAAATGGTTTTGGTTTTGGCCGATGGCTCTGGAACGGATTAAACACGAAAACCGAGAGTCCACTGTATACACAAATACAGTCCCCTCAAGGAAGGTTCCTTGATGGTGAGATGCTCTTGATCAGGGGAATTTTATATATATGCTCCAGTTCCCTGAATTAAACCTGAATGCCTTCCACATCCCCCCACAGGCACTGTATAATCCTATGGGTTTAGTGCTTACCCTTGATTATAATAATTATAATACAAATACAATTAAATAGATATCATACATAGTAGTGTATGTGTAGATATACCTTTGAAGAGTTTTGAGAGTTTATCTACTGTCTGACCCTGGCCATGGGCCAGGCTTGTCTGGTGCTTGCCTGGTCAACCAGGCTGTTGCTGCTGGAGGCCTGCTGCCCCACATATCCATCACATCCTGGTTGATCTTGCACCTGGTGAAGATACTTGTCCTACACTACAAATAAATACTACTCACCTCTTGCCCTACATTAAGACTACAAATATTTTAAGGTAAGTAATGAATGTACTGTGTATGTATTTTACTTTTTAATGTGTTTTTAATGCCTAGTTCTATTACTAACTTAATTTATTTTTTGTTAATATTTTTGGGTGTCTGGAACAGATTAATTGGATTTACAGTGGACCCTCGCATAATGCTATTAATCTGTTCCTGAGAGCTCAATGTTATGCGAAATTATCGTCATACGAATTAATTTTCCCCATAAGAAATAATGGAAATCAAATTAATCCGTGCAAGAGACCCAAAAGTATGAAAAAAATTTTTTTTACCACATGAAATATTAATTTTAATACACACAAACTTAAGAAAACATGCACAGTTACATGACACTTGCCTTTATTGAAGATGTGGTGATGATTGATGGGATGGGAGGAGGGGAGACTGGATGGTTTTAGTGTTTAGAAGGGGAATCCCCTTCCATTAGGACTTGAGGTGTCAAGTCCTTTTCCGGGGTTGCTTCCCTTCTTCTTTTAATGCCATTAGGACCAGCTTCAGAGTCACTGGACTTCTGTCGCACAACATATCTGTCCATAGTGGCCTGTACATCTCGTTCCTTTATGACTTTCCTAAAGTGTTTCACAACAGTGTCAGTGTAATAGTCACCAGCACGGCTTGCAATAGCTGTCTGAGGGTGATATTCATCCATGAAGGTTCGCACTTCAAGCCACTTTGCATAGATTTCCTTAATCTTTGAAGTAGGCAACTTCTTCAATTTCTCTCTCCCCTCCTCCGAAGCAATTTCCTCAGGTCTGGCCTCTTGCTGTTGAAGTTGATCTAGCAGCTCAACAGTGGTTAGTTCTTCATTGTCCTCCTCCACCAACTCTTCCACATCCTCCCCACTAACCTCCAACCCCAAGGACTTCCCCAATGCCACAATTGATTCCTCAACTGGCATAGGATTCTCAGGGTTAGCCTCAAATCCTTCAAAATCCCTTTGGTCTACACATTCTGGCCACAGTTTCTTCCAAGCAGAGTTCAAGGTCCTCTTAGTCACTCCCTCCCAAGCCTTACCTATAAGGTTTACACAATTGAGGATATTAAAGTGCTCTCTCCAAAACTCTTAAGAGTCAATTGAGTTTCTGAGGTCACTACAAAGCACCTTTCAAACAGAGCTTTTGTGTACAGTTTTTGAAGTTTTCAATAACCTGCTGGTCCATGGGCTGCAGGAGAGGAGTGGTATTAGGAGGCAAAAACTTCACCTTAATGAAGCTCATGTCCCCACAAAGTCGCTCTGCCAAGTCTGTAAGATGACCAGGGGCATTGTCTAACACCAGGAGGCACTTAAGGTCTAATTTCTTTTCAGTTAAGTAATTTTTCACAGTGGGGGCAAATGCTTGGTGTAACCAGTCATAGAAAAAGTCCCTAGTGAACCATGCCTTATTGTTTGCCCTCCACAGCACACACAAACTA
The DNA here is from genome assembly GCF_038502225.1 of Cherax quadricarinatus. Taxonomy (NCBI): domain Eukaryota; kingdom Metazoa; phylum Arthropoda; class Malacostraca; order Decapoda; family Parastacidae; genus Cherax; species Cherax quadricarinatus. The sequence goes on along the minus strand of NC_091374.1, from coordinate 4,566,355 downwards.
GCCTTGAGGATATTCTTTTGTCTGAATGCTCTGGGAGTTTCAGAGTGATACACTAATAAAGGCTTCACTTTGCAATCACCACTAGCATTGGCACACATCAACAGAGTAAGCCTGTCTTTCATAGGCTTATGTCCTGGGAGTGCCTTTTCCTCCTCAGTAATGTAGGTCCTGCTTGGCATTTTCTTCCAAAACAGGCCTGTTTCGTCACAATTAAACACTTGTTCAGGTTTCAATTCTTCACTGTCTATGTACTCCTTGAATTCATGCATATATTTTTCAGCTGCTTTTTGGTCCGAACTGGCAGCCTCAGCATGCCTTATCACACTATGTATGCCACTACTATTTATTTATTTATTTAGAAATTTTAGCATACATACAGAGGTACAAAAAAAATACAGGTAAGAGCAGCATGCCAAAGCCACTTATATGCATAGCATTACGGGCTGGCTTAAAATTAACTTAAGATTAACTAAGCAATGATGAAATCAGTGATAAGACATTATTGTAAACAGATATCTATAAAGCACAAATGAGTATTACAAAGACAGGTCATATGGTTGCATGCATTGCTGTTCATTCAGTAGAATGGAGTACAGTGGACCCCCGCTTAACGATCACCTCCAAATGCGACCAATTATGTAAGTATATTTATGTAAGTGCGTTTGTACGTGTATGTTTGGGGGTCTGAAATGGACTAATCTACTTCACAATATTCCTTATGGGAAAAAATTCGGTCAGTACTGGCACCTGAACATACTACTGGAATGAAAAAAGTTCGTTAACCGGGGGTCCACTGTATTCTGTTAGGTAGTGTATTTAAAAAAATAACAAAGTTAGATTGGGTCCTAGGTTTAACATTTATGTGATATAATTGTGAGTAACATTTTGGATATACAATTTATAAGGTTCAGTTATTCAGTATTTATTTGGTTTTGAGTGAGTAAGTGAACTTTGAGAAGAGACTTGAATTTATAAACAGGTAGTGTTTCTTTTATATTTACAGGTAATGAATTCCAGATTTTAGGGCCTTTTATGTGCACTGAGTTTTTGCATAGCGTGAGATGGACACGAGGAACATCAAAGAGTGATCTGTGCCTTGTGTTATGGTCATGTGTTCTGTTGAGGTTGGCAAGGAGATGTTTGAGGGGAGGGTTAATATCAGAGTTAAGTGTTCTATGTATGTAATAGGTGCAATAATATGTATGGATGTTTTGTATGGTGAGTAGGTTGAGTGTTTTGAATATTGGTGGAGTGTGTTGCCTGTAGTGAGAATTTGTTATCATTCTAACTGCAGCCTTTTGTTGGGTAATTAGTGGTCTGAGATGGTTAATTGTTGTTGAGCCCCATGCACAAATTCCATAGGTGAGATAGGGGTAAATAAGAGAGTGATAAAGGGCCAGGAGGGCTGACTGTGGAACATAGTACCGTATCTTCGATAGTATGCCTACAGTCTTGGAAATTTTCTTAGAAATTTGTTGTATATGTGTATGAAATTTGAGTCTATTATCGAGGTGGATTCCTAAGAATTTTCCCTCTGTTAGCTTTGTGATAGGTGATCCGTTTATCGTTATGTTAAGAGGTACATCTGTAGCTCTGTTACCAAACTGAATGAAGTAGGTTTTGTCAATGTTTAGTGTAAGTTTGTTAGTCCTCATCCAGGTAGATATTTTCTGTAATTCGGTGTTTACAGTATTGGCTAGCGTGACTGGGCTCGGGTGAGAGAAGACGTATGTAGTGTCATCTGCAAAAAGTGTGGGTTTGAGTAATTGCGAAGCATTTGGTAGGTCATTTATGTATAGGAGAAAGAGAAGAGGGCCAAGGACACTTCCCTGTGGGACACCAACTGTAATTGGTTGTGCGGAAGAGCTTGCCCCATTTGCGTACACATATTCGCTTCTGTTGTTGAGGTAAGACTTGAGGTAGTTGAGGGAGTGCCCTCTAATACCATAGTGTGACAATTTTACGTGGAGCAAGTCATGGTCAACTGTATCAAAAGCTTTACGTAAGTCAATGAAGATCCCCAGTGGGACTTCTTTTTTCTCTATTGCAGTGTATATATGTTCTAGCATGTGTATAATAGCATCATTAGTATTTTTATTAGGCCTGAATCCAAATTGGCAGGGGTTGAGAATGTTTTGGGAGATGAGGTAGGAGTAGATTCGTTTATGAATTAATTTTTCGAAGATTTTTGAGAGAGGGTGTAAATTGGATATTGGCCAATAGTTATTCAACTCTGTTTGGTCTCCTCCTTTATGGATCGGGGTGACCCTTGCTATTTTGAGAACTGTAGGGAAGGTGGAGGATTCAATGGATTTGTTAAAGAGTGTTGCAATGATTGGTGATAGTACTTGTGACGCTTTTTTGTATATAAAGGGTGGTAAGGTATTTAAATCTCCTGCCTTGTTTTTCAGTGCGTTGATAATAAGGGAGACTTCGTATGGGTTAGTCGGAGCTAGGAACAGTGTGTTCAGGTAGTTGCCAGTGAGGTAGTCATTTGGTGGGGTATCTGAGCTTGGGATTTTATTGGCAAGGTTTTGACCTATAGTGGAGAAGAAATCATTGAGTCTGCTGTTTCTGTTGGTGGGAGTTGGGGTTCATCTGATTTTGCTAATTTTATTTTGCTATGTCATGATATCTTTTTTGTTCCCAGAATTTCTGATAGGGTCTTCCAGGTCTTTTTTATATCACCTCGTAAGTTGGATAATCTGTTCTCATAATACAATTTTTTTGCCCTTCTTATCAGGCTGGTTAGGATTGACGAGTAACGTTTTGTTTGGTCTCTGGTTATGTGACCCATTCTGTACTGTTTTTCATATCGGTGTTTTGTATTTATGGATTTGAGAATGCTGGGTGTTAGCCAGGGACTGTTCAGTCTCTTAGCTGTCATCTGTTTAGTTTTTTTAGGGCAGTGCTTGTTATAAAGGTATTGGGTCTTTTTTAGAAAATTATTAAAACATTCGTCAATATCTGTATAGATTTCTAGCTCAGTGTGCCAGTCAATGTTTGTTACTGCTGTTGTGAAGTTATTAATGGCTGCCTCATTGTGAAGTCTGAAGGTGACTTTAGTAGTGTCTTGGGGTATTTTACCAAGAGTTGTTATGAGGAAAGTAGGGTAGTGGTCTGTGGTATTATCTGTAATTATGCCTGATTTTAAAGGGGATATGGTGTTGGTCCAGATGTGGTCACGTAGGGAAACACTAGTCTCTGTAACTCTTGTAGGTTTTGTTACTGTTGGTAGCAACATGCAGTTACTCATTGTGTTTGTGAATTCAGTAACGTGTGGGTCCTGGTCTTGCAGGAGATTTATATTGAAGTCACCTGAGAGTAGTAAGTGATCTTTGTTCATGCGTGCATCAGTTATCATACTTCCTAGGTTTTGACTAAATTGGCTAATGTTTGATTGTAGAACTCTGTAGATGTTTATCACTGTGAGAGGTTTTTGTAGGTATTTGGATTTGAATTTAGCTATTATATATTCCCCATGTTCATCCCTTGTGCAAGTATTAGTGATACATTCTAGTTGGTCTGAGTAGTATATAGCAGTGCCACCCCCTTGTTGGTCTGGCCTACAGTTGTGTATGGCTGTGTAACCAGGAATGGCATAGACATCTGTAGTATCAGGCTTTAGCCAGGTTTCAGTTAGTGTAATGATGGACATATTGGCATGCAAGGAATTTAGTAATGCTAGGAGGTCATCATAATGCTTGCTTAAAGATCTGATATTGTAGTTAAAGATAGTTATGTTGTTGTTGGCTCTGAGAAGTGCCTTTGATTGTTATGCTGTGTAGTAATTACAGTAACTGTTTGAATCATTTAAGTCATTAAATAAGAGGTTGGTATCAGGATCAATGCTTGTAATCATAAGATTTGTAGTGAATCTATAGTTAGAATTAAGTAAAAAAATAAAGTAAATATTCTAAAGCTAAAAAAAAAAAAAAAAAAAAAATAGCACCTGAATTATTTAACAAATGTAAAAATAATGAGCTAAGGTAGTTTTTTAAAGTTAAAATAAATGAGACAATATAAAAGGGACTAAAATAATTTGTGATGAACAAATAAAGTGATGATCAAATAATGGAGCTTGGGAATATGATAGTAGGTAGTACTTTAAAGGTAATTCTTTAAAGTTAGAATTATAATAAAAATTATAATATAAAAGGGACTAACATAAGTTGTGGTGAACAATAAAGTGGTAATCAAATAAATGAGCTTTGGAGTATAATGGCAAAATAGTGAACTTATTAACTTTAGCACCTGAGAATAGCACCTTGATTATTTTAACAATTGTGAATATATGAGCTAAGGTAGTTATATAAAGCTAAAATAAAGGAAAAAAAAAATATATATATAAGGGACTACAATTAAGTAATGGTAAACAAGTTAAATGGACAGATAGTCACTATGAAATAATATTGGTTTAGGAGTAAGATCTGATTTGTAATATTAAATAAGTTGAGCAGTTTATTGCACAATAAAAAGTAAAAAAAAAAAAAATGAAGTAGTTGGTACTAGCTAGCAAAAGATAGTTTTGGTACTTGCAAAAAAGTAATTGGAATATACACTAATTGCACACACAATAAAAAGTGACTAAAAAAACAAGTACGTAGTGGTAAACAAAATTAAATGGACAGGTAAGAACAATGAATAATATTAATTTGGAGTAAGATTTGACTTGTAACATAAAATTATGAGCAATTAATAGTAGTAAGAAAGAAGTAAAAAAGTATTGGAGGTAGTTAGCATTAGCTTGTGATGAAAAAATAATAAAAATAATAATGCACAATATAATAGTAAGGTACACTATATGCACCACACGTATGTATGTATTAAGGGCACTTATCTAATCTGTTACAGAAATGACAGCTTTTCTAAGGAAGGTAGAGAAATCGTGTTCGTTTGAGATAGTATATTGTTGTCCTGTTGATGTTTTCCTTACTCTTAAATATCTCAAACCAACCTTTGCTGGCCTCAAATTCACTCACATCACAACTAGTTGCAGGCATTTTTCTAATTAAATCCTCGTGCAACTTCCTAGCCTTTTCACTTATGATCGCTTGAGAGATGCTATCGCCTGCTATCTGTTTTTCGTTTATCCACACCAATAACAGTCTCTCAACATCTTCTATCACTTACGATATCTGTTTCGAAAGCACAGTTAAACCTTTGGCAAGAACAGCTTCCTTGATTGTCGTTCTATTGCGGCACTTAGTTCCATAAAACGTCGCTGCCAGCGCCTTTGTCCTTTCACCCGCAACTACATCTCTCAATGCCCATGATGTGAACATGAAATCAATCACCAGATATGCCACCGTGTTTTTAACCTGCGCTCCCACCCCATCAATGTCTAAACTTAACATTCACAATACCTGCAACCCACCCCCTCCCATAAACCGAATTACCCTTCCAAACCATTCCCCGACCCTCCCTATGCGTTCACAAAAATATACATGAAAAATGGTTTCCAGTTCACCACACACTCGACACTCCCCACCTTCCCTGAGCTTTCGATTAAATAAGACAATCCCAGACGGCAAAATTCCATGTAAAAAGCGATACATCACCTCTCGTACACCTGGACTGATGCGCAACTTTCGGAGACGTTCCCATATGTTGTGCCAAGCATACATCGGGTATGCTCCTTCCACAGCAGCCACCTCCGACCCCCCCCCAACTCTCTCGATTACACGCAGCTTGATTCGAGCTGGATCCCTCGCCACCATCAAAACTCTCAACATTGCCTCCCCTCCTCGTAAATCCTTCCCTGCCCATCAACGTTTTATATCCTCATGCACTTTCTTGATGCCCCCTTATCCCCACCCTCCCACAGAAAACTCCGTTTCACATAAATACTCATAATCCTTTGTTCCAGCGGTATGAGCCCCAGCCCTCCTTGGCCAATTGGCAATGTAATTACCCCTCTGCTTAACCACTCGCAGCCAGATCCCCAAATAAACTGATAAATCATATGCAACAATTTCGTGACCTCTTGGCACATTAACTGATACATGACCACCACATGCCATAATTTACTATATAATAGTACATTTGTCACGATTACTCTTTGGTGCAACATGAGATGTGCAGACCTCAATCCTCCTAGTCTTTCTAACACACTATCCACAACCCTCACTGAGTTCACCTCACATGCCACCATCAGATCACAAACATACACAATCCCACATATCTTAAGCTGGTCCACCACGCTCCACCTACCCCTCATGCCCCCACTCGTTTGGTCCCAATTTCCCACTGCCATGAACTTAGTCTTGGTGGCATTAATTCTCATCCCTGTCGCCTCTCCAAAAACGTCCACAACTTTCCACCTGCTGCAAGTCTACACCACCTCCTACCAAGACCGTTGTATCATCTACGTAACCCACAATACCAGGCCACTCATCACTCTCAAAACCCCCTAAACTCCCCAAAACACTAGCCCGCACCGCCCTATAAAAAGGATCCTGAAAACACGCAAACAATAATTGTGAAAGGGGACAGCCTTGCCTCAAACCCCGACCCATCTGAACTGGCACACCTAATCGACCATTGACCTGTACACGCAAAGTCGCCCCCTTGTATAAAGTCTGTGCCCAAAAGATTTCATTCCCATAACCCTGCCAACACATAAACTGCCACAATGCTCCCCTTTCTTAAATCACAAATTAAGGTAGCACAAGTATAATAAATGGCACTGATTTGGTTGTACTATAATAGTAAGATGGTAAACAGGATAACGAAAAAGTTGGAGTTGAATATACAAACTTGAAAAATTTGGCAATAATAAGTTAAGAAAAGTATAAAATAAAGTTGGGTAAAAAAAGTCTAAAATAGAATATGGCAAAATAAAAAGTTTATAATAAAATTGGGTAATAAAGTCTTAAAATAAAATGGGGCAACAATAAAAAGTTTAAAATAAGATTGGGCAATAAAGACGAGGGTTTTTTGTCTGCTGGGTGGGGGTAATGTAGCGACCCTGCGAGCTTTAACATTAGAGGTGAAAGGGGTATCAAGGGAGGTAAAATGGGCGATTATGTTCAAGGGAGGTAAAATGGGCGATTATGTATGTGGTAGTGGATTTTCTGTATATTTCCTGGGGAATGAGAGATGCTGGGGGTGGGATTCAAATTAATGTATGTGGTAGTGGATTTTCTGTATATTTCCTGGGGAATGAGAGATGCTGGGGGTGGGATTCAAATTAAGGCAATTGCAGCACGTATATAGAGGACTGCTGGTAGGAACAAACTTATTTATGGGGGTCAGTGGGGAGCTTGTTTTCCAGACAACTACCGTGAGCTTACGGTCAGTCGTCTCCTGTAATTGGCGCAGTGATAATCATGTAGTCGGTTTTTCAAGGGTTTTAGGTGGTGTTGGTGTGTATGGGGACGGTTTTAGCGAATGAGAGGGTGGATGGTATGGAGTGCATGGGATTATGATAGGGTGATAACTTGACTGATTCCAGTGTGCAAGGTTTTTTCTTCTGGTTATGAATGTATAATTCAAGGCCTTGTTAAAAAATTTGGAGATTAATAATGCTAAGTTACATGTGGCATGCAAGTCTAGAGATTGGTTGAGACCAATGTTACAGTGTGCATGTTAACATCAGCGAGACCGTGTTATTGGTGGTCATTGTTTAGGCCTTCTGTATTTTACCTTATTCCTAGTAATGACCCTCGTATTGTAGATAGTCTTAATGACCCTCACATAGTAGATAGTCTTTTTAGTATAATATGTTATCTTCATTATAGAATAATAAGAAAATATTATAACCTTTATATTATAATAATAATATTATAATATTATATTATATTATATTATTATTATATTATATTATTATTATATTATATTATAATAATAATGTGGCCCGGAGGCCTGGTGGCTAAAGCTCCCGCTTCACACACGGAGGGCCCGGGTTTGATTCCCGGCGGGTGGAAACATTTCGACATGTTTCCTTATACCTGTTGTCCTGTTCACCTAGCAGCAAATGGGTGCCTGGGTGTTAGTCGACTGGTGTGGGTCGCATCCTGGGGGACAAGATTAAGGACCCCAATGGAAATAAGTTAGACAGTCCTCTATGATGCACTGACTTTCTTGGGTTATCCTGGGTTATCCTTGGGTTATCCGGGGTTATCCTTGGGTTATCTGGGGTTAAAAATCCGAACGAAATCTTATCAAATCTTAACTTAAAAGGACCCCAATGGAAATGTCAGTCTGACTTTTTTGGGTTATCCCAGGTTCTCTACACATATGCTGCTATATATGATAATCTATGTAACTGTATTTGTGTATACCTGAATAAACTTACTTACTTACTTGTTATAGTCGAGTGGCCTTGGTTGGTGGGTGAGGGAGAGTCGGCCATTGTTGTTGATGGTGGCAACGGCGTCCTGCAGGGGAATACTCGATTATTAGGTGCTGCCTTGTTCTTGGTGCAGTTTCTTCTATAAGTTGGTCTCATAGTAGTACAGGAGTTGCTGTGGTTAGTTGGAGAAACTAAAATAGTTGACAGATGGGAGTTGGTAGTCGTCTGGCAGCGGGGCTGTGCTTGGAGTTTGAGGGGGCAGTCTTCGCTTCAATCGGTAATTTATCGGTTTGTAAGTATCACTGTTATTTATCTTGGGTCATGCTGGGTTCTACGTACCTTAGTGCAGTTATGGTTGCAATTAGGCCACTATTGAAGCGTTGATCAGCTCTGCATGTGACAAAAATGACAGCTTGCTGCCTCAGCTGCACCTTGAAGGCAGTATTATTATTTACTACGTCTTATGTGTTATTATTTGCTTTATGGAAGTTTAGTAACTGTATTTCACAATAGTTAGTCTTATATTGATATGATGACGTTGTCTTTGGTGTATTAAATGAGGGAATTTGAGAAAATGGCTTTGAGGACAGATATTTTTCCATGGAAAGTTCTAGATTATTATTATTATTATTATAATGATGGGGGAGCGCTAAACCCGTAGGATTATACAGCAGGAAAGTTCTTACCTGGAGTTTACCGGGAGAGAGTTCCTGGGGTCAACGCCCCTGCGGCCCGGTCTGTGACCAGGCCTCCTGGTAGATCAGAGCCTGATCAACCAGGCTGTTGCTGCTGGCTGCACGCAAAACAACGTACGAGCCACAGCCCGGCTGATCAGGAACTGACTTTAGGTGCTTGTCCAGTGCCAGCTTGAAGACTGCCAGGGGTCTGTTGGTAATCCCCCTTATGTGTGCTGGGAGGCAGTTGAACAGTCTCGGGCCCCTGACACTTATTGTATGGTCTCTTAACGTGCTAGTGACACCCCTGCTTTTCATTGGGGGGATGGTGCATCGTCTGCCAAGCCTTTTGCTTTCATAGTGAGTGATTTTCGTGTGCAAGTTCGGTACTAGTCCCTCTAGGATTTTCCAGGTGTATATAATCATGTATCTCTCCCTCCTGCATTCCAGGGAATACAGGTTTAGGAACCTCAAGCGCTCCCAGTAATTCAGGTGTTTTATCTCCGTTATGCGCGCCGTGAAAGTTCTCTGTACATTTTCTAGGTCGGCAACTTCACCTGCCTTGAAAGGTGCTGTTAGTGTGCAGCAATATTCCAGCCTAGATAGAACAAGTGACCTGAAGAGTGTCATCATGGGCTTGGCCTCCCTAGTTTTGAAGGTTCTCATTATCCATCCTGTCACTTTTCTAGCAGATGCGATTGATACAATGTTATGGTCCTTGAAGGTGAGATCCTCCGACATAATCACTCCCAGGTCTTTGACGTTGGTGTTTCGCTCTATTTTGTGGCCAGAATTTGTTTTGTACTCTGATGAAGATTTAATTTCCTCATGTTTACCATATCTGAGTAATTGAAATTTCTCATCGTTGAACTTCATATTGTTTTCTGCAGCCCACTGAAAGATTTGGTTGATGTCCGCCTGGAGCCTTGCAGTGTCTGCAATGGAAGACACTGTCATGCAGATTCGGGTGTCATCTGCAAAGGAAGACACGGTGCTGTGGCTGACATCCTTGTCTATGTCGGATATGAGGATGAGGAACAAGATGGGAGCGAGTACTGTGCCTTGTGGAACAGAGCTTTTCACCGTAGCTGCCTCGGACTTTACTCTGTTGACGACTACTCTCTGTGTTCTGTTAGTGAGGAAATTATAGATCCATCGACCGACTTTTCCTGTTATTCCTTCAGTACGCATTTTGTGCGCTATTACGCCATGGTCACACTTGTCGAAGGCTTTTGCAAAGTCTGTATATATTACATCTGCATTCTTTTTGTCTTCTAGTGCATTTAGGACCTTGTCGTAGTGATCCAATAGTTGAGACAGACAGGAGCGACCTGTTCTAAACCCATGTTGCCCTGGGTTGTGTAACTGATGGGTTTCTAGATGGGTGGTGATCTTGCTTCTTAGGACCCTTTCAAAGATTTTTATGATATGGGATGTTAGTGCTATTGGTCTGTAGTTCTTTGCTGTTGCTTTATTGCCCCCTTTGTGGAGTGGGGCTATGTCTGTTGTTTTTAGTAACTGTGGGACGACCCCCGTGTCCATGCTCCCTCTCCATAGGATGGAAAAGGCTCGTGATAGGGGCTTCTTGCAGTTCTTGATGAACACAGAGTTCCATGAGTCTGGCCCTGGGGCAGAGTGCATGGACATGTCATTTATCGCCTGTTCGAAGTCATTTGGCGTCAGGATAACATCGGATAGGCTTGTGTTAATCAAATTTTGTGGCTCTCTCATAAAAAATTCATTTTGATCTTCGACTCTCAGTTTGGTTAGCGGCTTGCTAAAAACTGAGTCATATTGGGACTTGAGTAGCTCACTCATTTCCTTGCTGTCATCTGTGTAGGACCCATCTTGTTTAAGTAGGGGCCCAATACTGGACGTTGTTCTCGATTTTGATTTGGCATAGGAGAAGAAATACTTTGGGTTTCTTTCGATTTCATTTATGGCTTTTAGTTCTTCCCGCGATTCCTGACTCCTAAAGGATTCTTTTAGCTTAAGTTCGATGCTTGCTATTTCTCTGACCAGTGTCTCCCTACGCATTTCAGATATATTGACCTCTTTTAGCCGCTCTGTTATTCTTTTCTGTCGCCTGTAAAGGGAGCGCCTGTCTCTTTCTATTTTACATCCACTCCTCCTTTTTCTTAGAGGAATAAGCCTTGTGCATACATCGAGTGCCACCGAGTTAATCTGTTCTAGGCATAAGTTGGGGTCTGTGTTGCTTAGTACATCTTCCCAGCTTATATCGGTTAGGACTTGGTTTACTTGGTCCCACTTTATGTTTTTGTTATTGAAGTTGAATTTGGTGAATGCTCCCTCGTGACTAGTCTCATTTTGTCGGTCTGGGGCTCCACGCATACATGTCTGAACCTCAATTATGTTGTGATCTGAGTATATTGTTTTTGATATGGTGACATTTCTTATCAGATCATCACTGTTAGTGAAGATGAGGTCTAGTGTATTCTCCAGTCTAGTAGGCTCTATTATTTGCTGGTTTAAATTGAATTTTGTACAGAGATTTAAAAGCTCGTGTGAGTGTGAGTTTTCATCAGAGCTGCCTCCTGGTGTTATTACTGCAACAATATTATTTGCTATATTCCTCCATTTTAGGTGCCTTAAGTTGAAATCCCCCAGGAGCAAGATGTTGGGTGCAGGAGCTGGAAGATTTTCCAGACAGTGGTCAATTTTTAACAGCTGTTCCTGGAATTGCTGGGATGTTGCATCCGGAGGCTTGTAGACTACCACAATGACTAGGTTTTGGTTCTCGACCTTTACTGCTAAAACTTCCACTACATCATTTGAGGCATTAAGCAGTTCTGTGCAAACAAGTGACTCTGCAATGTACAGGCCAACCCCCCCTTTTGCCAGTTCACTCTGTCACATCTGTATAGGTTGTAACCTGGGATCCATATTTCGTTGTCCAAGTGATCCTTTATGTGGGTCTCAGTGAAAGCCGCGAACATTGCCTTTGCCTCTGCAAGCAGTCCACAGATGAAAGGTATTTTGTTGTTTGTTGCTGGCTTTAGACCCTGTATATTTGCAAAGAAGAATGTTATCGGACTGGTGGTATTGTTGGTACTGGGGGGGGGATTTTTTTTCCGGCATTAGTATCTGTATCTGTTGGTTTGGAGTGGAGGCCATTGACTGTGGTTCCACTTCAGGAATGACTGGATTTGGTGTACGATTTCTGCCATTTCCTGCCAGTTTTTTTCCTTCCTGGCACTAAAAACACCTCTCCCTCTTGAGTGGCTGTGGCTACCCAGGTTTTCCCATGGCCTGGATGTTTTGTATCTTTTTGTCCCCTTTAGATGGTATGCCTGGCAATTTAAGTTATAGCACAGTCTTTCCTGTACTGAAGAGGTACACAGTTCAGGGTGAAAAAGCTTACAGGAAGGGAGTTTGCATTTTCCTGTTGTCATATGTGCATGGCATTTTCTAGGGTGGTCATAGTTGCACGTCCCATCTGTTTTTCCAGATTTCCCATGCCAGCAGATACCAAGTGCATAGTATGTGCACAGGCTTGGTTTCTGCTTGCCTTGGGTTTCTGTGACTGTATTCCCTGTTGGTGCATGTTTCCCTGTCTTACTTCTATCCTCCCTAGCACCAACAATGGAGCTCCCACCAGTTGTTTTTGGTAATATATCCTCACTATTGCTATTGGAGTCCTCTTGTTTGCTATTTCCTGCGGTATTTCTAGTTTGCAATATTGGTTTTATCTTATCTTTGACTACACTTGTTTCCCTACTATGGCTCCTGTCCCCTGTGAGGTCACTTATATGTATTCCTTCCTGCGTATAATTCCCGACTACCTGTACAAAATCTCCAGCTTCACCATTACTGTCTCCCAGGACAGCATCTCCAGCTTCACCATTACTGTCTCCCAGGACAGCACCTCCAGCTTCACCATTACTGTCTCCCAGGACAGCACCTCCAGCTTCACCATTACTGTCTCCCAGGACAGCACCTCCAGCTTCACCATTACTGTCTCCCAGGACAGCACTATCAGCCCCACATTTACTGACTACCAGGACATCATCTCCAGCCTTACAGTTTCTGACTACATGGCCAGTATCAAGGGCAGTACCATTCAGCCCAGACTTTTTATGTTCCCATCTGTTGTAGAAAGCTTCCAGGTTTTCTATGAAAGCAGCTTTGATGTTGACCTCTTTTAATACCCTTGTGATTTTAGTCCACAGATTTTTCTCATTTGGGCATACCCAAAAACACTTCTCTGTTTTAATACTGCTTGTAGCTAGTTCTTGGATATCTGCACAAGGGGCGCTGTATAGTCCTTGTGGCTTAGCGCTTCTTTTTGATTATAATAATAATAATAATGCACAAGGGGCGTGACACCAATTTCCACAAAAATGACAATTTATCCATGTGCTTCTGAACTGTCAATCCCTATTGCTCACATAATAAATCTATCAATCACCACTAATACAGTACCGGAGGGGTTCAAGGAGGCCAGAGTTACTCCTATCTTCAAGAAAAATAGTAGGTCTGATGTAAGCAACTATAGGCCTGTTAGTATACTCAGTATAATATCTAAAATTCTAGAGAGGGCGGTGTATTCTCAAGTAGTTAAGTACCTTAATGACAACAACATTCTCCATAGCTATCAATCGGGCTTTAGAAGATCCTACTCAACCGACACCTCCCTTATTAATCTGATGGATTACCTGAGAACTGAAATGTCAAAGGGGAACCTCATAGGCATGGTAACCTTAGACCTGCAAAAGGCCTTCGATACTGTCAACCACAATATATTATGTAATAAACTTCAAACTATCGGTATAGGTTCTGTAGACTGGTTTAAGTCCTACCTTAGCAACAGGAGACAAATAGTCAAAATCAACAAAACAGAATCAGAACCCCTGCCGATAACATGTGGAGTTCCCCAAGGTAGTATTCTGGGTCCCTTATTATTCTTATGTTATGTCAATGATATGCCTATCAGTGTCAAGTGCAAACTCCTACTGTATGCAGATGACAGTGCTCTGTTAGTGTCAGGTAAAGACCCACAAGATATTGCTAATGTCTTAACACTGGAACTGGAGTCCTGCAGCAAATGGTTAGTAGACAACAAACTATCATTACACCTAGGGAAAACTGAAGCCATTCTCTTTGGCACGAAACATAAACTGAGAAGGGTAAATAATTTTAATGTTCAATGTAATGGGGAGCCCATCACTTTGGTTTCATCAGTAAAATATTTGGGAATCCCCTTTGACCCATGCATGTCAGGAGAATTGATAGGGAACAGTGTAGTAAAGAAAGCGAATGCCAGACTGAAGTTCCTGTATAGACAAGCACAGTGTCTACCTACTGAGGCTCGCAGGACTCTATGTCTAGCCCTTATACAATGCCATATGGATTACGCTTGCTCTTCTTGGTACTCTGCCTTGACAAAAAAACTGAAAGATAGACTGCAAATCACCCAGAACAAAATCGTAAGATTCATCCTGGGGCTGGGACCAAGAGAACATGTAGGCCAGGATGAATTACAGCAGTTGGATATGCTGAATGTTGAAGACAGAGTAAAACAACTGAAGCTAAATCATGTTTATAAAATTGCTCACAAGCAATGTCCAGAATATCTTGCTGTCAATTTTGTCAAGGCTGGGAACCAAAGCAATCATAGAACTAGGGGGAGAGAGCACAACTTTGTAGTACCCACAGTCAGTGGCCAGGCTTCAAACACCTTTTATTGTACAGCAATAAAGGAATGGAACAGACTACCCGCACATGTCAAAGCCAGTCATAGCGTGAACCAGTTCAAGAAGAGTGCCAAAAGGTGTCTGATGAATGTAGCTACAGAAAGGGAGGGGAATGATTTTCTATTTTTTAGCTAACATACGTGTAAATTTTACCTTATTCCTTGTAATGACCCTCGTATTGTAGATAGTCTTAATGACCTTGGTGTCGCAGATAGTCTTTTTAGTATGATAATAAGATGTTATCTTCATTGTAGAACAATAAGAAAATATTATAACCTTTATACTATAATAATAAGGCAAAAGGACCCCAATGGAAATAAGTCACTCTGTCTGACTTTTTTGGGTTATCCTAGGTTCTCTACACATATGCTGCTATATATGATAATTCTATGTAACTGTATTTGTGTATACCTGAATAAACTTACTTACTTACTTATGTGGAAGCCCGTTTGTTTGACTGACCACAGACTACACACAGCTTCATAATGATTTGAATGGTTGATTTACTGCAATTCTACTAGCAACCTCTTGAATATTCTATTAATAACCTCCTTAAATGAAGCTCTAGCTATATGTATTTCTGTTTCTAACTGTTTTTGTATATTGGACAGCTTACCGTGCACGTTCCTGATTTTTAATGTTTGTGTTTATAAGGGCGCCTACAACCCCATCCGTTTACAGTCTGCTTTATTGTCCAACGAAACCGTTTGAAACCAGTCAAGGGTTCGGACCATCAAGGGTTTGGACCAGTCAAGGGTTCGGACCATCAAGGGTTTGGACCAGTCAAGGGTTCGGACCATCAAGGGTTTGGACCAGTCAAGGGTTCGGACCAGTCAAGGGTTCGGACCAGTCAAGGGTTCGGACCAGTCAAGGGTTCGGACCAGTCGGACTAGTTTCTTTCGCGGAGGGAAAATAAAAAAAAATTCTCGGCTATATAACCCAAGTGCAGTACAACATGTAAACAAACTGAAGCTATGGACTGCCGCACACAAGAGAGAAGAAGAAGATCCTCTCCATCCGGAAGACGGAAGACCACCAGCATCCCACACCCGCGGGGCCAGCTGGAGAAGACCCGGGCCAGAAGTACGGCTAAAAACTCTTATCAACTTGATATATTTACTTGGAATATAGCATCGCTTAAAAAAAGAGCTTATGTTCTTCACGGCATTATCAAATATAATTCCATTGACGTTATATGTTTACAAGAGTGCGGTGTCTCTGAAGAGTACCAGCCCCCTGAATTACCATCATTTATTACATATAACTTGGAATCTACTAACTCGTGTGTGCTCTATGTTAAAAACTCACTTCACCATATACTCCTTGAAGATGAGAAAACAGACGGCCTTCAATATCATGGAGTTAAGATTTATTTTAAGAACTCTGCTCTTAAGTTTCTCAATATATTTAACTTGTATGCCCCTCGTAATGAATTTAATTACTCGGAGCTCCCATTATGTGCTACGTTTCAACCTACTTTTATCCTAGGAGATTATAATGCAAGGCACACCAACATTGGAGACTCAGAGTTTACTAATCGTAATGGCAGACAACTGTTGTCACTTTTAAATAAAAATGATAATGTGCAATTTGTAGGTGACTTGGAGCCCACACATGTCTATGGAGGCATCCTTGATCTGTGTCTTGGTTTTAACCTTGATAATGTCCGCTGTGAGAGTTACATTGTAAAGATTTTACCATCATATATGTTATCAGATCATTACCCAAGATTAACCACTGTATATATTGATAATAACTAATTATTGGTGGTTCCAATATTTTCATTAAAATTTTTTTGTTTAGTTGTAATATAGTGTTTAAAATTCAGTTTTTCGTGTATGATTATTTTTATGGTGTTAGTATTCAAGGTAAAAATTATTGTGAGGGGAGAGATATATTGGATGTTTAGTCAGTTGTAAGATTAATGATAATTTAAGGTGGAAATGATTGTTTATGTGTGTGTGTGTATGAATTTGTATGTGTGTGTGTGTGTGTTTATGTGTGTGTATGAATTTGTATGTGTGTGTGTGTGTGTTTATGTGTGTGTGTGTATGAATTTGTATGTGTGTGTGTGTGTGTGAGAGAGAGAGAGAGACTCAACAATCAACATTTGCACCAATAACTCACTACAGTTGTGACCGGGTGTGGAAGTGTGAATTGCTCATTACTCTAAAATTTGTTCATGATTGCACCCATGTATAAACGTAAGTAACCATTCTTACAGTATTCATTACCTTTGTAACTTGTGAGTTCATTACCTTTGTAACTTGTGAGTTCATTACCTTGTACCTAGTTCAGCCATCAAAACTTTGGAGCCCGGTCCCTGGACCCATTGTGTACCTCTGTAATCTGTAAATACCTTTGTAACTTGTCATGATTGTGACTAGACCTACCTGGAGTTCATTACCTTTGTAAATTGTGAGTTCATTACCTTTGTAAATTGTGAATTCATTACCTCTGTAACTTGCTCAGCTATCAAAACTTTAAGGCCCAGTCCCTGGACCCATTATGTACCTCTGTAATCTTTTGACTACCGCCCACAGGATGGGTATGGGGTGCATAATAAACATATTAAACTAACTAACTGTTTGGCCATGACTACCCTATGCCAGTCTTATTCTCATCTTTATACTAGCCTATTTTAAAGTAATTATTATTAAATCTATTTTTCTTTTAGTATTTTACAAGATTTCTGTTATTAATTATAATAGAGGTGGAGTAAGACTGGTAAATCTTTTCTTAACCTTTGATCTACCTTAATATTCTTTATTTCTAACCTATAACTTCTCTAAACTCCTTTATACTAATACTGTTTTATTAATTATCTACTACTTATGCATAACTATGTGTTATTTTTCTGTAGTTTACCTTCTACCTGTAACTTACCCTTAATTACTTAATTACTCAACTTAACCTAGCTTATACCTATCTTCGCTATCTTTAACAACTATTTCATTTTTTGTTTCTTATCATATTCATGGTAGTCCATGTTTCAAATCTTGTTCTGTGTATTTGCCCAGTTTTTATATATATGATTTGTACTGAATATGTTCATTATTTTGTCTTATAAGTTCATTAAGTTTTGTTGGGTGTTTACTTTATTTCAGCTACCTGTCTTAATTTTTTTGTTACTATAATCTTTTGAGTTTTATAAGTGAATTATATGCCATTTAAGTTTTATAAGTGAATTATGTCATTTTATTGTTTTACGAATGTGGACTACCGTTTTGTTAATTACATAATTTTGTAAGGTCTTTCAGTATTTACTGTAGTAGTTCTTGCTTCTGTATTTTGTGACTAAACCAGAAGATACTCTTATAGGTTTAGCAGCAACCAAGCAACCCTTAATAGATGCCTAAGAATTAGTACTGTATAAGTTTACAGGTTGGCCAAACCAGGCACCCCTGAAGAGATGCCTAAGAGTTAGCAGACTCAACCAGATATACTGAGGAAAGGATATACGTATAGTTACAGTACTAGAGACCTTAAAACTCTAGTCCTGGAGGATCAGACTAGGCTTGTAATTTTGGATTCGGAAGATCTCAGTGGCTGCCTGAAGAAGGAATGTATTAAGGCACTGAACCAAGGGAGGTAACCCAAGATAGTAGATTAAGGTAAGGGAGTTCCTTGGGAACTCTGTGGAGTGGGATTTATAGTAAAAGTTAGGCATGTTCTAATACTTTTTATGTATTTGATGCTGGTAATTTTTTTCATCGGGACCAAATTTCAGATTCCCTTGTAATGCATGTCTGTTTATTAAATTGTAAGTTGTTTTATTTGGTTGTTTTACTTTTCCCTTTGAGCCATGTATATAAGATCCATTTGTCAGAACTTAAATTGATTTACATTTTTGTTCCTTCTGGAGAGTCAAGCCCCTGATTAGCTGCTTACTGCTCAATTTTCATGGCAAGCTACCTCTTAACCAGTACTTATCAGGATCACTACCTTGTTATAGCTATCCTGTATTAGTTCTCACTGGATTTATCCTGCTCTAACCCAAATTCCACGTCTTCCCTTATCCTATGACTAGCTACTTTTACCTCTTCTACTGTTAAGAATAGGTGGTGGCAGCATATTTCTCAGAGAATAGTGCTACCTTCTTTTCTCTCAAATCCTAGTAATTTTCCCTTTTAAGTGTTTCCCATATTCTCATATCTTTGTCCACTTCGAGTCTCTACCTGAGGGAACAGACAATATGGTATCATCTGGTGCTCTGTCGACCCTAGGGTGGGAGCTGAATTTAACTATGAGTGTTCCTCTGTTGAAACCTTTAACAATGACCCTGTTTACCTGGAGAGAGTTCCGGGGGTCAGTGCCCCCGCGGCCCGGTCTGTGACCAGGCCTCTAAGTAGTTCTGTGAGCAGCATTCAGAACTACTTAGAACCCAACTCCTTTCAAGGGAGGTTCCTTGATGCTAGTTAGGGGCTCTTGATCTAGAGAATTGGATCTGCACTCCTGTTCCCTGAATTAAGCTTAAATACCTTCCATTCCCCCCCACAGGTGCTGTATAATCCTATGGGTTTAGCACTTCCCCATGATTATAATAATCTAAACCCAACTTCCATAATGATCATACCTCCTATAAAAATCATACTTATTACAATGATCCTGAACTTCGAACACAATCTGTGTCAGGGGCCCAAGACTGTTCAACTGCCTCCCAGCATACATACCCCTGGCTGTCTTCAAGCAGGCACTGGACAGGCACCTAAAGTTAGTACAGTGGAACTCCTGTTTTCATACTTAATCCGTTCCAGAAGGTCGGTCTAAAACCGAATCGTACAAAAACCGAATTAATATTTCCCATAAATAATATAAATACAATTAATCTGTTCCCCTCAAAAATATTAACAAAATACATTTTTTCAAGAATAACTATAGTTTTACATACAGAAAACAATGAGAAATAAATATAAATGACTAATTTTAATGATAAATGAACATTACATACCTTTATCGAAGACTCTTCCTCTTCAAGGGGGGCTCCTTGTTGTGGTGAAGAGGCTCTTGGTCTGAGGAATTAGACCTGTCGGTCTCCTTCCTCAGACCGAACCTAATTACCCCTCAATCCCCCCTTCCCTATCCCATCCTCCCCTTTTTCCTTTCCTCCTCCTCCTCCTCCTCCCCACCCCTTCCTTTTGGCCTTGGGGATTTTTTCCCACAGGCACACTAGTTCCTAGGTACAAGAAAGGGTACCGGGGTCCATCCCATTCCTTTGAGGTTCTTGGCAGTGGCGTAGTTTGCCGTGGAATATGGATTGCCTGGGGATGTCCCGATCCCTCTCCGGTATCCCGGAGGGTGGCTTTGGGTGTCTCGGGCGACAGGTGTATCTGTGGAAGCCACCTTTCGGATTCCAGGGGTGGTGGCCGAAGGAGGTATGCTCTGTGGCAGATATCCGGCCGCCCTCTCTTTTGTCCACCGAGGTAGCTTGGCAGATGTGAGGTTGCTATCCCGAATTGCTGGTTTACTGGCATGATGGGTAGGGTATGGCACGGGTTCCATGCTGCATCTGCGCTACTTGCGGTGCTGAGGACCTCTTGGGCATGGAGGGAGATTTCTGGCCCTTTCATTTCTCCTAGGAACTATCCCTCCCTGGTCTCCCCTTTTTTTACTCTTTTTTTATTTCTATTTTCTTTTCTTTCTTTTTTTTCTTAAAAACAAAAAGAAAGAAGTAACCTAACCATGGCAGCCCTAATCCATGAACCTGCTACCCCTGGGCCCCTTCTTGATACTGCACCCCGTTCTGACCCCGCCTCATCTTTGGACCACTCCTCAGACACTCCTCATGCCTCTGTGTCTTGCCGGTGCTGTTTCCTCACCCGCTTCAGGTACTGAGGTCTCGACTGACTCCTTCGATTTATCTGACCTCCGCTCTCCTTTGGCTATGCTTCTGGCCTCTCCCTCTACGGTGCGGCAATTTTCGAATCGCCGGCCCGTTCCACATCGGACCAACTCTGGTCCCACGCCTAAACGTTAACAACAATTACCTGCTGATGATACTTCTGCGCCTTCTCCTTCTTCTCAGAAAAGATCGACACGTCCTGCACTCCCTTTCCACGCTCAGTTTCAGAATGCACAATGGACTAAATTCTTCACTTTACGACCGACTTCCTCTCCTGCCTATCTTTCTGACCACAGTATTGGCAAGGCACTCCTACGCCATATTAGTAAAGATATTTCTTTTCATGCTCTTAAGAGCGGTACGTGCATCATCACCGTACAGAATGCTACCCAAGCTCATGATCTTTCTCTTCTTTCCCATATCGATACTGTTCCTGTCACTATTGAAAAACATCATTCGCTCAATTCTTGTAGTGGTACCGTCATTCTGCCCCATACCATAGTTCAACAAAATTTCCAAACATGTGGCAATGACATTCTTGAACAGCTGGAACTCCAAGATCTCCCAATCCTCAAGGTAGACACTTATGTTCTTCCTGCCCACGGGCAGAGATGATACCCTAGCAATGTGGCTCGTTTAACTTTTGACAGCCGTGAACTCCCATCCTCAGTTTATGTAGCAGGACATCGGTTACAAGTTCGAAAGGTGATCCCTACACTGCAACAGTGTAGAAATTGCTGGCGATTTGGCCATCCAGCAAAATATTGCAGATCTATAGCTGAATGCCCAGTCTGTGGTGCCAATGGCCATTCTAATACGTCTTGCAATCGACCTCCCTTTTGCCTTAATTGTCATGAAGCTCACCCTTCGTACTCTCTCCGTTGCCAAGTCTACTTAAATGAGCGGGAAATCCGTTACCTCAAAGAGGCAGAAGGTTTCCCTTATGCCATGGCAGTTTCTCATCTCCGCCTCCAAGGGAGACTACCTCGTGTTTCTTATTCCCGTGTTTCAAAATGTCCCCCCACTTCTGGGGTCCCATCTTCTGCAGCCTCCTCTGTGGTTACCTCTCCCATAGTCACTCCTGTATCTAATTCTTTTGCTGTCCTAGGCTCAGACGTCCCTACTTCAACGCCTCAGTCTGTTCTCGCTTCTTCGTGTTCTCCCTCACAAGCCTCAGTATCGACGAGATCTCGTATGACACCTCCTCCCAATCGTCCCTCTACTTCTCAGAAGTCAAAAAAAAGGTCCTTTAACCCCTCCTTCCCTTCTTCCACCTCCTCATTTTACCTTCCCTGTCTCTGTACCTGGTTCTTCCCCTCTCACTGGCTCTGTTACAAGTGTAGAGGTTCACCCTCCTCCTCGTACTGTACCTTCCTCCCCTGTTCCCTCCCAAGTTTCTTCCTCTTCTGCCACCTCCCAGGTTTCTGCCTTTTCTGTCCCCTTCCACATTTCTTCTCCAGTTCCCTCCACCCTTTCGCCCCCCCCCTACCTTGGTACAGTCCATTACAGTTCCAATCTTTACTCATCCTCCCCCTACCATCTCCAATATTGTCTCCATACGACATCTCTGAATTCCGAAACACTTGAAGCAATCTCTGAATACAGTGGACCCTCGACCAGCAATATTAATCCATTCCTGAGAGCTCATCGTTCATCGAAATTATCGTTAGCCGAGTTAATTTTCCCCATAAGAAATATTGGAAATCAAATTAATCCGTGCAAGACACCCAAAAGTATTGAAAAAAAAAAATTTACCACATGAAATGTTAATTTTAATACACACAAACTGAAGAAGACATGCACAGTTACATGACACTTACCTTTATTGAAGATCTGGTGATGATTGATGGGATGGGAGGAGGGGAGAGTGTTGATGGTGTTAGTGTTTAGAAGGGGAATCCCTTTCCATTAGGACTTGAGGTGGCAAGTCCTTTTTCGGGGTTACTTCCCTTCTTCTTTTAATGCCACTAGGACCAGCTTGAGAGTTACTGGACCTCTGTCGCACAACATATCTGTCCGTAGAGGCCTGTACCTCCCATTCCTTTATGACATTCCTAAAGTGTTTCACAACATTGTCAGTGTCACAATTAAACACTTGTTCAGGTTTCAATTCTTCACTGTCTATGTACTCCTTGAATTCCTGCGCATATTTTTCAGCTGCTTTTTGGTCCAAACTGGCAGCCTCACCATGCCTTATCACACTATGTATGCCACTACAATTCTTAAATCTCTCAAACCAACCTTTGCTGGCCTTAAATTCACTCACATCACCACTAGTTGCTGGCATTTTTCTAATTAAATCCTCATGCAACTTCCTAGCCTTTTCACATATGATCGCTTGAGAGATGCTATCTCCTGCTATCTGTTTTTCATTTATCCACACCAATAACAGTCTCTCAACATCTATCACTTGCGATCTCAGTTTCGAAAACATAGTTGCACCTTTGGCAAGAACAGCTTCCTTGATTGCCATTTTCTTGGCCACAATAGTAGCGATGGTTGATTGGGGTTTTGTGTACAACCTGGCCAGCTCGGAGACACGCACTCCACTTTCATACTTAGCAATGATCTCTTTCTTCATATCCATAGTAATTCTCACCCTTTTTGCTGTAGGTTTGGCACTAGAAGCTTTCTTGGGGCTCATGGTGACTTATTTTGCAGGTGCAATCACTAAAAAGGCTGTGATAATATGAAATGTTCTGATTGTATGCTTGGAAGCGACTGCGGTGGCTGGCTGGCTTGTAAACACTGGCCAGAAGTGGACGCATCTCAGATGGAACGAATAGTGTTGGTCGAGTTTTTTAGAGCTAGTCGAGGCAAAATTTTTGCGTTAAAATGTATCGCTGGTCGGATTTATCGTTAATCGATGCCATTGTTGGTCAAGGGTTCACTGTGTATATTGCAGAGACCAAACCATCAATGGACACTGATCCACCCTCTGTTCCTTCTCTCTTCTCTCCTCCATCTGCGCAACTCCTTTCTTCACAGCGCACCGTTCCTTCGCTGCTTGAACGTTTTCCGCTGCCTCCGCATGTGGGCTTTTCTAACCCCTCTAGTCCATAGGAACCCTTACCTGCGGATTTCAGGTATCTTTATCATTGCCAATCATGGCCTATTTACAATGGAATATACGCGGCCTCAGGGGTAATCAGGGTGAGCTTCAGTTGTTACTCTCCCAGTTTTCCCCTGTTGGTGTTTGCTTACAGGAACAAAAATTACACTCTGCTGTTATCTATCCCATCTCAGGCTATAATTTATTGTATTCTTCAGATCCTTTTCCTGATGGGACCTTTAATGAAAGTGCCCTTCTACGCACTGATATTCCGTACCATCAGCTATTTGTTCGTACTTCGCTGCATTACACAGCAGGCTGTATCCACTTGCACAAGTGGTATACGCTCTGTTTTTTATATCTCTCTCCTTCTCGGGCATTATCTATTCCGGATATTGCCTTTCTTGTTTCGTCATTACCGCCACCGCTTCTGTTACTTGGCGATTTTAATGCCCATCATTTCCTCTGGGGGGTCTCACTGTGATTCCTGTGGCATTCAGTTAGAGGCTTTTCTTACTACCCACCCCCTCCATGTTTTAAATACAGGTACTCACACCCATTTTGATCCTCGGACTCACACTCTCTCTTGCATCGATCTCTCAGTCTGCTCTTCCTCCGCCGCATTAGACTTCACCTGGTCTGTTCTCCCGGATTTACATGACAGCGATCATTTCCCAATCATTCTTACTTCCCCTTCATATTCACCACCTCTTCGTATCCCACGCTGGCAATTTGATCAGGCAAATTGGAGCCTTTACTCACAACTAACTGTTTTTAGTGAGGTTCCTTCTTCGTCCTCCATTGATGAGCTTTTACATCTCTTCTCGTCCTCCGTTTTACCCGCAGCTTCTCATTCTATACCCCAAACTTCGGGCAGGCACTCTCAGAAATGCGTGCCTTGGTGGTCTCCTGCTTGTGCTCGTGCAGTACGTTTGAAACGCACTGCATGGGGCAGGTACTGGTACAATAGAACCTCGGAGAGACTTCTTGATTTTAAGCAGAAGCGTGCGATCGCTCGCCATGTCATCCGTGACGCTAAACGCACTTGCTGGCGAGATTATGTCTCCACCATCACCTCTGCTTCCTCTATGAGTGCAGTCTGGAAAAAAGTACGAAAACTGAGTGGTAAATATTCTCCTGACCCGGCTCCTGTTCTGCGGGTTGCTAGTGTTGATATAGCAAACCCACTAGATGTTGCCAATGAAATTGGCAATCATCTGGTCCGTATTTCTCAGGGGCTCCATCTATGCCCCTCGTTTCTTTCTTCAAAGTCTGCCAGAGAGTTAGCACCCTTGGACTTTTCTTCTCTCAGAGAAGAACAGTATAATGTGCCTTTTACACTTCAAGAACTGGAGGCAACACTCTCAGCTTGCCGATCATCGGCAGCTGGGCCCAACGACATTCATATTCGTATGCTACAACATTTACATCAGTCAGCCCTTGCAGTCCTATTATGCCTTTTCAATCTTATTTGGTCACAAGGAGTTCTTCCACAGCTGTGGAAATCTGCCATTGTTCTCCCTTTCCGCAAACCAGGCACTACGGGACATGAAGCCTCCCACTATCGTCCCATTGCTCGTACCATTGCAGTTTGCAAAGTGATGGAACGCCTGGTAAATAGACGTTTAGTGTGGTATTTAGAGACACACAACAGTCTCCACTCGTCAATATGGCTTTCGTAAGGGACGTTCTACCATAGACCCCTTACTACGCTTGGATACGTATGTTCGTAATGCCTTTGCGAATAACCGCTCAGTTATTGCCATATTTTTTGACCTTGAGAAGGCATATGACACAACCTGGAGGTATAATATTTTGGCCCAAGCCCACTCCTTAGGCTTCCGAGGCAATCTACCATCCTTCCTTAAGAACTTTTTAACTGACAGGCATTTCCATGTTCGGGTTAATAATGTGCTCTCCCCGGACTTTATCCAAGCTGAAGGTGTCCCCCAGGGATGTGTTCTGAGCACAACACTTTTTCTCCTTGCTATAAATGATTTGGCCTCTAGTCTTCCATCAAATATTTGGCCATCACTCTATGTTGACGACTTTGCTATTGCCTGTGCAGGCACTGACTGTCACCTCATTACAGTTTCTCTCCAGCATGTGGTCGACCGTGTTTCCAATTGGGCCACCACACATGGGTTTAAATTTTCCAGCACCAAAACTCACCAAATTACTTTCACTAGACGCTCTGTCATCTCCAATCATCCTTTGTACCTCTATGGCTCCCGTATCCCTGAACGTGATAGTCAGGTTTCTGGGCCTCCTCTTTGACCGTAGGTTATCCTGGAAACCTCACATTACCTCTCTGAAGGCAACTTGTCACAGCCGGCTGAACCTTCTTAAAACCCTTTCTCATCTTTCATGGGGAGCTGATCGTCGAACTCTCCTTCGCCTACATTCCACCCTCATTTTATCGAAACTTGATTATAGTGACCAGATCTATTCAACGGCCTCTCCTGCTACTCTCTCTAGCCTTAACCCCATTCATCACCAGGGATTACGTTTATGCCTTGGCGCTTTTCGCTCTTCCCCTGTTGAGAGCCTCTATGCAGAAGCGAACGTTCCACCCTTATCCGATCGCCATGATGCCCATTGCCTTCGCTACTATGTATGCTCTCATGATCTCCGCAATCCTTCCATTTATAGAATGGTCACTGATATTAGTAGACATTCTTTATTTGTTCACCGCCCCTGTTTACTCCGTCCCTTCTCTCTTCGCCTTCATTCGCTCTTGTCTTCTCTTCAATTACCACCTTTCTATGTTCATGTAGCATCTCACTTTTCCCTACCCCCCTGGGAAGTTCCAGCTGTTCGAGTCTGTTCTTTCTCTCTCCCTTGCTCAAAAGCCCAACTGTCTATGGTCGCTTCCCGCTCTCTTTTTCTTGACCACTTCTACTCTCATTCTCATGCCATTGCAGTGTACACAGATGGCTCTAAGTCTTCTGACGGCGTAGGGTTCGCAGCAGTGTTTCCGGACAGCGTCATACGAGGGCATTTACTATCTTCGGCTTGTATTTTTATTGCTGAATTGTATGCCATTCTTGCAGCACTTATCTGTATTGCATCTATGCCTGTGTCATCATTTGTGGTTGTCTCAGACTCCCTTAGTGCTTTACAGGCTATACAGAAATTTGATACACCTCACCCCTTAGTCCTCCGTATCCAACTTTGGCTACGCCGCATCTTTACCAAGCAAAAAGATATTGTTTTTTGTTGGGTCCCTGGTCATGTTGACGTACAGGGCAATGAACAGGCAGACACTGCTGCGCGGTCAGCAGTACATGACCTACCAGTTTCATATAGAGGTATTCCATTTACGGACTATTTTGCTGCAATAGCTACCCACCTTCACACCCGTTGGCAACAACATTGGTTTACTATGCTCGATAACAAACTTCAATCTATTAAACCGAGTATAGGTTACTGGCCGTCTTCTTGTCATCAGTGTTGAGGTTGGGAGACTACTCTCTCCCGTCTTCGCATTGGCCATACTCGTCTTACTCATGGATATCTCATGGAGAGGCGCCCTGCTCCTCTCTGTGAGAATTGCCAGGCTCCATTATCAGTCAGCCACATTCTGTTGGACTGCCCACTTTATCAACGAGCACGCAGAATTTACCTCCGTCGTCGTCTTCGCTCTGCTGCTCTCTCTTTACCTTCCCTTCTCGATGATGGACCCACCTTTCATCCGGACTCTCTCATTGACTTTTTGACAACAACTGACTTACTTCACAAACTCTGATGCCTCCAGCCCTTTCTACCTCAATCTCTTGCTACCCTCTACCCCTGCACTATCCCCTGCCCTGCTGTTTTCTGTAACCTACTGATCATCCCTCCCCCCTTCTGCCACCCAATACCCTCTCTTCCTTCCCTACCCTGCAGCGCTGTATAGCCCTTGTGGCTTAGTGCTTCTTTTTGATTATAATAATAATAATAATAATAATCGAAGACTCTTGTAGGCATATGGAAGAAGACGAGGAGGGAAGAGGGAGTTGAGGGTATTGTTTCAAAGGAGAATCCCCCCTCCATAAGAAGGGAGGATTACTTCCCTTCTTTGTCTTTTATTGACACTAGGACCAGCTTGAGAGTCACTGCACCCTGTCTCGCAAAAAATCTGTCCCAGGAGGCCTGTTTCTGTCATCTCTAAAGATTTCCCTAAAATGGGACAAGACATTGTCATTGAACATGTTGCAGAAACGGCTTGCAACAGTGTTGTTAGGGTGATAATTCTCTACAAAACTTCGGTTCAATTCCCGGCGGGGTCTACCTGCTACCTGGAGTCTACCTGGAGGGTATTCCAGGGCTCAACACTCCTGTAGCCTGGTGCACGACTAGGCCTCCTGGTGGATCAGGGCCTGATCAACGAAGCTGTTATTGCTGGCCGCATGCAGTCCAACATACGAACCACAGCCTGGCTGATCCAGCACCAACTTTAGGTATCTGTCCAGCTCCCTCTTGAAGACAACCAGGGGTCTACTGGTAATGCCCCTTATGGCTGGTGGGTGGCAGTATTGGGCCCCAGGCGCTTATTGTATTTCCTCTTAGTGTACCAGTGATGCCCCTACATTTCAGTGGGGGTATATTACATTGCCTACCAAGCTTTTGCTTTTGTAGGGAGTGACTTCTGTGTGCATATTGGGAACCAGTCCCTCCAGAATCTTCCAGGTGTAGATTATGACATATCTCTCTCGTATGCACTCCAGTGAGTACAAGTCAAGTTCTTCCAGGGGTAGAAACATTTTGACACGTTTACTTACACATAACAGTAAATAGGTACCCGAATGTTAGTCAACTGGTGTGGGTCGCATCCTGGGGGACAAGATTGAGGACCCCAGTGGAAATAAAACAGACAGTCCTCAATGGCACACTGCCTCTCTTGGGTTATCCTGGGTGGCTAACCCTGAGGGGTTAAAAATCCGAACGAAATCTTATGACCCAGAATGCTACCTTGGGGAACTCCACATGCTATCGGCAGGGGTTCTGATTCTATTTTGTTGATATTGACGATTTGTTTCCTTTCATTTCTCCCAGCATTAGTTGGCCAATGATATTCTGGGACGTGGGTCTTAGTGAATCTGTGGGGTCTTGAGCAGACGGACACCTGAAGACCAAATAAGTCCCTCACTGCATGTAGTGTCCTGAGGGTGAAGGACCAGACGACTCTACACCATCAAGTGAGTTAGTCCTTCATTCGTGCATGCATGTAGTTAAGAATTTCTTGCAAGAGCAGTTGCATGTGGAAATGTGTTATAAAAGTCACTTGTGAGCCTGGGATGACTAATCTCAGGGTGTCTCTGTCAACATATGACCATATGACCTGTCTTTGTAATACTCATTTGTGCTTTATAGTTATCTGTTTACAATAATGTCTTATCACTGATTTCATCATTGCTTAGTTAATCTTAAGTTTATTTTAAGCCAGCCCGTAATGCTATGCATATAAGTGGCTTTGGCATGCTGCTCTTACCTGTATTTTTTTGTACCTCTGTATGTATGCTCAAATTACTAAATAAATAAATAAACAGTACTTGCCAGGGGAGCAGCTCACAATATGGCAGTGCCTCCTGTTAATGGACAATGCTCCTGCTCATCCTTCCAGACTTGGAAGACCAATTGTCTTAGGAATTCAGTTCTGTAACAGTGAAGTTCTTGCCTAATAAGAACATAAGAAAGAAGGAACATTGCAACAGGCCTACTGACCCATGTGGAGCAGGTCCATGTCCCCCCCTCTGGATTAGACCAATGACCCACCCCCCTCTGGATTAGCCCAATGACCCACCCAGTCTGGTCACCTCCACTCAAGGATGGAGCACTGCACCAGACCCAGCAACACAAGCTAGTCAGGTCCAACTCACACCCACCCACACACACTCATGTATTTATCTAACCTATTTTTAAAACTACACAACATTTTAGCCTGAATAACTGTACTCGGGAGTTTGTTCCACTCATCCACAACTTCATTACCAAACCAGTGCTTTCCTATATCCTTCCTGAATCTGAATTTTTCCAACTTGAAACCATTTCCACGAGTCCTGTCTTGACTGGAAATTTTCAGCACGCTATTTACATCCCCTTTATTTGTTCCTGTTTTCCATTTATACACCTCAATCATATCCCCCCTAATTCTACGCCTTTCGAGAGAGTGCAGATTCAGGGCCCTCAGTCTATCCTCATAGTGAAGATTTCTGATACATGGGATCATCTTTGTCATCCTCCTCTGTACGTTTTCCAGAGCATTTATATCCATTCTGTAATACGGTGACCAGAACCGAGAAGCATAGACTAAATGAGGCCTAACCAAGTATTTCTCCAGCCCATGAGCCAGCAGATCATTGCAAACTTCAAAAAACTGTACACCAAAACAATGTTTCAAAAGTGCTTTGACATAACCTCGGACTCTGAATTGACCCTATTTGAGTTCTGGAAGAATCACTTCAATATCTTTCACTGCATAGGCCTTATAGAAAAGGCTTAGCAGGGAGTGACTTCCAGGATGATGAACTCTGCTTGGGGAAAATTGTGGCCAGATTGTGTCTGAAAGAAGGGTTTTGAAGGGTTTGAGGCTGACCCTGTCAACCTTACACCTGTTGTGCAATCAGTCGTGGCACTGGGGAATTCCATGGGGTTGGATGTGAGTGGCCAGGATGTGGAAGAGTTGGTGGAGGACCACAATGAAGAGGTAACCACTGATGAGTTGCAAGAGCTTCATCTGCAACAGCAACAGACCACAGCTGAGGAAATTGCTTCAGAGGAGGAGGAAGAGATATGGAAGAAGGTGTCTTCTTCAAAGATTAAGTAGATTTGTGCAATGTGAACAAAAATGCATTCATTTGTGGAGGAACATCACCCTAAGAAAGCTGTTGCACTCTATGCTGGTGACTTTTTCAATGACAGTGCCATGTCCCATTTTAGGCAAATCTTAAAGACACCAGAAACAGACCTATTTGGATAGATATTTTGTGCGACAGGGGTCCAGTGACTCAAGCTGGTCTTAGTGGCATTAAAAAACGAAGGAGGGAAGTGACCCCAGATAAGGACTTGGTACCTAGTGTCCTTATGGAGGGTGATTCCCCTTCCAAACACTAGCCTATCTTCCCTCTCCCCTCCTCCCTGTCTTTCTTCCAGCAACAACAGTCTTCAATAAAGGTACGTGTCATGTGTAATATTCATTCTTTTGTGCATGTTCGGTACTAGGTACCAAACTACGGTACTAGTCCCTCTAGGATTTTCCAGGTGTATATGATCATGTATCTCTCCTGCCTGCGTTCCAGGGAATACAGGTTTAGGAACCTCAAGCACTCCCAGTAATTGAGGCGTTTTATCTCCGTTAACTAAGGTAAAAAAAATTTTTTTTTGTTGATACTTCTGGGTGTCTGGAATAGATTAATTCCATTTATACTATTTCTTATGGGACTATTTCTTATAGGACTTGGTTTACTTGGTCCCACTTTATGTTTTTGTTATTGAAGTTGAATTTGGTGAATGCTCCCTCGTGACTAATCTCATTATGTTGGTCTGGGGCTCCATGCATACATGTCTGAACCTCAATTATGTTGTGATCTGAGTATATTGTTTTTGATATGGTGACATTTCTTATCAGATCATCATTGTTAGTGAAGATGAGGTCTAGTGTATTCTCCAGTCTAGTAGGCTCTATTATTTGCTGGTTTAAATTGAATTTTGTGCAGAGATTTAAAAGCTCGTGTGAGTGTGAGTTTTCATCAGAGCTGCCTCCTGGTGTTATTACTGCAACAATATTATTTGCTATATTCCTCCAAAGACCTCTTTAGCCTTATCTAAATACTGTTCACTTATATGTTTCACTGTAAACACCTGGTCCACACACCCCCTACCTTTCCTAAAGCCTCCTTGTTCATCTGCTATCCTATTCTCAGTCTTACTTTTAATTCTTTCAATGGTAGAGTTATTATTGAAAGAATTAAAAGTAAGACTGAGAATAGGATAGCAGATGGACAAGGAGGCTTTAGGAAAGGTAGGGGGTGTGTGGACCAGGTGTTTACAGTGAAACATATAAGTGAACAGTATTTAGATAAGGCTAAAGAGGTCTTTGTGGCATTTATGGATTTGGAAAAGGCATATGACAGGGTGGATAGGGGGGCAATGTGGCAGATGTTGCAGGTGTATGGTGTAGGAGGTAGGTTACTGAAAGCAGTGAAGAGTTTTTACGAGGATAGTGAGGCTCAAGTTAGAGTACATAGGAAAGAGGGAAATTATTTCCCAGTAAAAGTAGGCCTTAGACAGGGATGTGTGATGTCACCGTGGTTGTTTAATATATTTATAGATGGGGTTGTAAGAGAAGTAAATGCGAGGGTCTTGACAAGAGGCGTGGAGTTAAAAGATAAGGAATCACATAAAGTGGGAGTTGTCACAGTTGCTCTTTGCTGATGACACTGTGCTCTTGGGAGATTCTGAAGAGAAGTTGCAGAGATTGGTGGATGAATTTGGTAGAGTGTGCAAAAGAAGAAAATTAAAAGTGAATACAGGAAAGAGTAAGGTTATGAGGATAACAAAAAGATTTGGTGATGAAAGATTGGATATCAGATTGGAGGGAGAGAGTATGGAGGAGGTGAATGTATTCAGATATTTGGGAGTGGACGTGTCAGCGGATGGGTCTATGAAGGATGAGGTGAATCATAGAATTG
Organism: Cherax quadricarinatus; assembly: GCF_038502225.1. Taxonomy (NCBI): domain Eukaryota; kingdom Metazoa; phylum Arthropoda; class Malacostraca; order Decapoda; family Parastacidae; genus Cherax; species Cherax quadricarinatus. Next base: position 4,534,105 of record NC_091374.1, on the reverse strand, counting down.
ATGAGGGGAAAAGGGTGAGTGGTGCACTTAGGAGTCTGTGGAGACAAAGAACTTTGTCCTTGGAGGCAAAGAGGGGAATGTATGAGAGTATAGTTTTACCAACACTCTTATATGGGTGTGAAGCATGGGTGATGAATGTTGCAGCGAGGAGAAGGCTGGAGGCAGTGGAGATGTCATGTCTGAGGGCAATGTGTGGTGTGAATATAATGCAGAGAATTCGTAGTTTGGAAGTTAGGAGGAGGTGCGGGATTACCAAAACTGTTGTCCAGAGGGCTGAGGAAGGGTTGTTGAGGTGGTTCGGACATGTAGAGAGAATGGAGCGAAACAGAATGACTTCAAGAGTGTATCAGTCTGTAGTGGAAGGAAGGCGGGGTAGGGGTCGGCCTAGGAAAGGTTGGAGGGAGGAGGTAAAGGAGGTTTTGTGTGCGAGGGGCTTGGACTTCCAGCAGGCATGCGTGAGCGTGTTTGATAGGAGTGAATGGAGACAAATGGTTTTTAATACTTGACGTGCTGTTGGAGTGTGAGCAAAGTAACACTTATGAAGGGGTTCAGGGAAACCGGCAGGCCGGACTTGAGTCCTGGAGATGGGAAGTACAGTGCCTGCACTCTGAAGGAGGGGTGTTAATGTTGCAGTTTAAAAACTGTAGTGTAAAGCACCCTTCTGGCAAGACAGTGAAGGAGTGAATGATGGTGAAAGTTTTTCTTTTTCGGGCCACCCTGCCTTGGTGGGAATCGGCCAGTGTGATAATAAAATAATAATAAATTCCTCCATTTTGGGTGCCTTAAGTTGAAATCCCCCAGGAGCAAGATGTTGGGTGCAGGAGCTGGAAGATTTTCCAGACAGTGGTCAATTTTTAACAGCTGTTCCTGGAATTGCTGGGATATTGCATCCAGAGGCTTGTAGACTACCACAATGACTAGGTTTTGGTTCTCGACCTTTACTGCTAAAACTTCCACTACATCATTTGAGGCATTAAGCAGTTCTGTGCAAACAAGTGACTCTGCAATGTACAGGCCACCCCCCCCCCCTTTTGCCTGTTCACTCTGTCACATCTGTATAGGTTGTAACCTGGGATCCATATTTCGTTGTCCAAGTGATCCTTTATGTGGGTCTCAGTGAAAGCTGCGAACATTGCCTTTGCCTCTGTAAGCAGTCCATGGATGAAAGGTATTTTGTTGTTTGTTGCTGGCTTTAGACCCTGTATATTTGCAAAGAAGAATGTCATCGGACTGGTGGTATTGTTGGTACTGGGGGGGGATTTTTTTTCCGGCATTAGTATCTGTATCTGTTGGTTTGGAGTGGAGACCATCGACTGTGGTTCCACTCCAGGAATGACTGGATTTGGTGTACGATTTCTGCCATTTCCTGCCAGTTTTTTTTTCCTTCCTGGCACTAAAAAACCTCTCCCTCTTGAGTGGCTGTGGCTACCCAGGTTTTCACATGGCCTGGATGTTTTGTATCTTTTTGTCCCCTTTAGATGGTGTGCCTGGCAATTTAAGTTATAGCACAGTCTTTCCTGTACTGAAGTGGTACACCTGAATTAAACCCGAATGCTTTCCACATCCCCCCACAGGCGCTGTATAATTCTATGGGTTTAGTGCTTACTTTTGATTATAATAATTATAACACAAATACAATTACATAGATATCATACATAGTAGTGTATATGTAGATATACCTTTGAAGAGTTTCGAGAGTTTATCTACTGTCTGACCCTGGCCATGGGCCAGGCTTGTCTGGTGCTTGCCTGGTCAACCAGGCTGTTGCTGCTGGTGGCCTGCTGCCCCACATATCCATCACATCCTGGTTGATCTTGCACCTGGTGAAGATACTTGTCCTACACTACAAATAAATACTACTCACCTCTTGCCCTACATTAACCCTTTCAGGGTCCAAGGCCAAAATCTGAAGTCACGCACCAGTGTCCAAGAAATTTTGAAAAAAAAAAAAATTATTTTTTCTTACAGAATTAAAGAGCATATTTTTGTGAAGGTAATAAAACAAAAAAAATTAGAATCTGATCAGTACTTACCGAGATACAGTGCCAAGAAGTTTGTAGAAAATGATGTGGTGGCGGCAACATCGACGAATTCCACATACGCGTATTATATTATTTTGTTGTTTTAGTTGTTTTTTCTTTTCTTTTCCAATTTTTTTCTATTCCTACTAACATTTGGGGCCTGAGAGACCAATACTGTATATAATTGATATATATATACTCACTGTATTGAACACAATAACCGCACTAAAGTTATTATCATATTATTGTTTACCACTGTTGTTTATTACAATAAACATGCACAAATATTGTATAATACTAATGTTCTATCATATATTTACATATTTACAATCACTGGACATGGTTTTAGAACTGCTGGAGCTTGTGGAACTCCTTGAAACAAGGCACCATGCACAGAGGCACCTTACATTCCTCACACATAAACCGAGTGTCTTTGCGTCTTTGTTGCCGTCATTTTGTTTGTGCACAGACAATGCATCTCTTCTGAGCAAATTTCTTTTGAGTTGAAGGAAGCTGTATTATGAAATGATCACCTTCTCTTCTCAAACGCTTGGGTATATTGTGATGAATTCGAGGACCATGTTGTATTGCAGGTGTTGTTGCCTGGTACTTCATTATGAGTTGTCTGACAACAGACAAACAAAATTCACCATACGGTGGTCTGTTACCAGTCTTTATTTGGTACATATTATATGCATTCAACATTGAAATGTCCATGAGATGGAAGAAAAGTTTCATGTACCACTTGTAACTCTTACGAACACAGTCAACAAAACCAATCTGCATGTCACACTTGTCAACCAAGCGCATGTTTTGTGTATAATCAATCACTGTCACTGGTTTTCGAATACGTTCATTGGTCACTCGATCAACTTTGCCACTGTCTTGCATTTCATTACGGTGAATGGTTGTCAACAATGTGACATCTCGTTTGTCATGCCACCGTAATGCCATGATGTCATTGGCAGTAAACACCTGCACGTCATCACCACGAACACCTGCGTTGAGCCTGGGCATATGTTTACGATTAGAACGCACTGTGCCACACACATCTGTCTTGTTCACTCGCATGAAATCACTGAGTAATGGGCTTGTGTACCAGTTATCGGTATATAATGTATGGCCCTTACCAAGATAAGGTGCCATCATGTTTCTCACTACGTCACCTGATATACCCAATAACATCTTGGTATCTTTCAATGTTTTACTACCCGTGTATACAACAATATCCAACACCAGGCCACTGTCACAATCACAGAGTACAAACAATTTTATACCAAAGCGGTTCCTCTTGCTCGGTATATACTGCTTGAATGACAGTCTACCTTTGAACAAAATCAAAGACTCGTCAATTACAAGATTCTTGAATGGATAAAAGTATATCCTGAACTTTTGTTTGAGATACATGAAAACATTTCTAATCTTGTATAACCTGTCACTTCTGTCAGGCCTGGTTTTGTCAGAGAAGTGCAACATACGTAACAGTAAGATAAACCTGTTCACTGGTATTATTTCACTGAAGGATGGGGTACAAATTAGCCGATCTGTGGACCAGTATGCTTTTATATTATGCTTATAGACGTGAGGCATAAGCATTATTGTTGCAAAAAGCAAATACATTTCTGCAACAGTCGTCTCTTTCCACCTGTGTAGTCTTGACTGTGGTGATAAGATCGTATTTGCCATGGTGTACTGAAAATACTTATTACTTTCCCTGACAATAATTTCCATCAATGGCTGGTCAAAGAATAATTCAAAGAATTCCAGTTCATTGGCCGTGGTTCCAAGGGGACAGGTAGGTAGAATTCCACTTTGCGAGTCATCAAAGTGGTGAGGGCTGGGAACAAAATTGGGATTTTGCTGCCAATCCCAGATACGGTTTGCTGGTGGATACTGGACATCATAGGCTGGTTGTACGGGTGGTTGTGGCGGGCTGGTGGGTGACGCTCCGCTTTGTCCTTGAACTGACGAGTCAGCAGCGTGGGTTCCCGCGTGGCACAGCGAGTCACGCATGGCGGTGTCACTACCACCACCAGCCCCACTAACACCATCCACTGATGTCTGTGGCCCATCCATGCCAAGTGTAGCCACATCATCCTCACTATCACTACCTAAAACGGGTGTAGGGCCACGGGATGTACTCCGGGATGTACTCCGGGATGTACTCCGTCCCCTGGGCACAGCATAGGGTACACTACCCGAGCGCATGCGGCGGCGGACATACCGACGCTTCACTGGTGAATATGTTTCCTCACTATCACTACTCGAATGATCGTCGAGCGCAATAAAATCACAATCCACGTCAGAATCATCGTCATTACTGAAGTCAGAGGCCAGGCCACGGGAAAATATTAGTTTTCTCTTACGTTTAGGAACACCCGACGGTGAGTCACGAGTGCCCACACCAGAGGTAGAAGGTCGAGGATCGTCGGGGTTTTCTGCACTATTATCGATATCCTGGTCATTATTTTCGGTCACTAACTTATCAAAGCCGTAGAATTCGTCTTCATTTCCACTTCCATCAGTGTCAGAACTATCAGACAGGAAGAGGAGAGTCCCAATTTTCCGGGGAGTGAGAGCTGACTTGCGACGAGGCATGGTGAACAAGGGTGACTGAGCCGGCGTTCCCACAATGCTATGCAGGCGCCTAGATTTTTTGTTTACGGCGCACACCCATGGCGCAGACCCATTCTCTCATATGTAGGCCTATGAGCGCTTTCGCACTAAATTTGACGGCGCTAGAATTTTGGCGTAGATCTACGGTTTGGACACTCACCGACCAGCCGTAGATCTACGGGACGGACCCTGAAAGGGTTAAGACTACAAATATTTTAAGGTAAGTAATGAATGTACTGTGTATGTATTTTACTTTTTATTGTGTTTTTTAATGCCTAGTTCTATTACTAACTTAATTTATTTTTTGTTAATATTTTTGGGTGTCTGGAACAAATTAATTGGATTTACATTATTACTTCAGTTTTCATCTGTTTCAGATTTCGACCAACCTTCTGGAACAGATTAAGGATGAAAAAGGGGGTCCACTGCATCTTCATAATCCTAGCATATTTAACATGAAATACTTTATATCCAAAACCCATACATTTAGATGTTCAGTATTTCTAACTAAATTGTTCATCACATGTATAATAGGAAAGAATGGATTTCATAGATTACCATTTGTTTAATTATACAGAAATGAGTGATACACAAAATGAGACCCTAATCACATTTTCCATACTTTTTGATACTCTATAGATTTTCCCAGGAGATGGAGACAACCCCCCCATAGATAAGTGAAACACAATAATTCAGGGATTCACAATATATAAAACTATCTCATTTACATTGATCAAAAAAAATAGTGAACAGTGGTAAATGACCAGTTTACAAGTTTAATATATGTGACAATTTGCATCAGTTACAGTTATTGCAACATGTGAAGCCAGTAGGGACTGATAACATTTGCAGTGAACACAAAACAATGAAACCTAGTCTTAAGATCCCCCCCCCCCCCAAAAAAAAAAAAAAAAAAAAAAAACTGAACCAGTGATGTTCAAACTGAGAAATAAGAATTGTAACAAAAATATATAGCTAGTACAGTTAATATGCATTACCTGTATGGAATTTGCATCACACATACAGAGGTTGACAAACTAGATTTTTACACCAAAAGCTGCATCACTGCAAATACATATACAGTGGTCCCTCGTTTTTCGTAATTAATCCGTTCCTGGAGCCGTTACTATAAACGAAATTTACGATTTACGAATCAATTTTCCCTATAAGAAATAATGTAAATACAATTAATCCATTCCTGACACCCAGAAGTATTAAAACAAAAAAATTTTTAACATGAAATATACATGTAGTACATAAACAATACAATGGGAAATGATGAATGAAACATTAACAGCATAACACTTACCTTTATTGGAGATTCTTCTTAGTGTATGGGAGACTGGAGGAGGAGAGAGAGTGGATTGTTTATAGTTTGGAAGGGGAATCCCCATCCATCAACACCTCAGGTACCATTTGCTTTTCTGGGGTTGCTTCTCTTCTCTGTTTCTTAATGCCACTAGGACCACCTTGAGAGTCACTGGAGTCCTGTCTCACAAAATAACTGTGGAGAGAGCTCTGTTTCTGGCATCTCTTTAACACTTCCCTAAAATGGCCCAAGACTTTGTCACTGAACATGTTGCCAACCTGGCTTGCAACAACCTTGTTAGGGTGATGTTTCTCCATAAAGCTTTCCATCTTACCCCACATAGTAAAAATCTCTTTAATTTCTAAAGAAGGCACCTTCTTCCATCTCTCTTCCTCCTCCTCTGCAGCAAGATTCTGAGCTGCGATGTGTTGCTCTTCCTGCTGAAGCTCTTGCAGCTTCTCAGTGGTGAGCTCTTCAATGTGGTCTTCCACCAATTCTTCCACATCCTCCAAACTCACATCCAACCCCATGGAACTCCCAAGTGCCACAATTGATTTTACAACAGACATAGGCTCATTAGGGTCAGTCCCAAATCCTTCAAAATCCCTCTTGTTGACACAATCTGGCCACAATTTTCTCCAGGCAGAGTTCAAAGTCCTGGTAGTCACTCCCTCCCAAGCCAGAGTGTCTGTGGTCACAGTCAAGCACCTGTGAAACATTGCTTTTGTGTAGAGTTTTTTAAAGTTTGCAATGACCTGCTGGTCCATGGGTTGGAGGAGAGGAGTGGTATTCGGGGGCAAGAACTTTACTGTGATGAACCCAAACTCCTCGAAAATTAGGTCATCCAAGTTTCGAGGATGAGCAGGTGCATTGTCCATTACTAGCAGGCACTTGAGATCCAATTTCTTTTCCAGGAGATACTCCTTCACACTAGGGCCAAACACTTCATTGAACCACTCGACGAAAATATCCCTCGTGACCCATGCCTTACTATTAGATTTCCAAAACACACACAATTTACTCTTCATAACATTGTTTTTCCTGAACACTCTGGGATTTTCAAAATGGCACACTAGTAATGGCTTCACTTTGAAATCCCCACTAGCATTTGCACAGAACATTAGCGTCAGCCTGTCTTTCATAGGCTTGTGTCCTGGCATTGCCTTTTCCTCTTGTGTAATGAAGGTCTTTGGCATTTTCTTCCAAAAGAGGCCTGTTTCATCACAATTGAACACTTGTTCAGGTTTCAGTCCTTCAGCCTCTATGTACTCCTGGAACTCATGCACATATTCTTCAGCCACCTTGTGGTCTGAACTGGCAGCCTCACCATGCCTTACCACACTGTGTATGCCAGTACGGTTCTTAAATCTCTCAGACCTGCCTTTGCTGGCCTTAAATTCACTCACTTCACCACTATTTGTAGGCAATTTCTTTACCAAATCTTCATGCAACTGCCTAGCCTTTTCACAAATAATCGAAGTCATAAGAGTATTTCCTGCTAATTGTTTCTCATTTATCCACACCAATAATAACTTGTCAACCTCTTCCAGTACTGGTGATCTCATTTTTGTCAGCATAGTTACTCCCTTTGCAACAACAGCATCCTTTATTTCCTTTTACTTGGCCACTATGGAACATAAGGTTGTGTAGGGTTTCTTATACATCCTGGACAGTTCGGCCACACTTGTACCACTTTTATATTGTTCAATGATGGTTTTCTTAAATTCAATCGTATTTCTCACCTTCTTTACCACAGCCTTGGCACTAGGAGCTTTCTTTGGAGCCATGGTAGCTTATTTAGTACTTGCAAGCACTAAAATAAATGGAATATTATGAAATACAGTGGACCCCCGGTTAACGATATTTTTTCACTCCAGAAGTATGTTCAGGTGCCAGTACTGAACGAATTTGTTCCCATAAGAAATATTGTGAAGTAGATTAGTCCATTTCAGACCCCCAAACATACACGTACAAACCCACTTACATAAATACACTTACATAATTGGTCGCATTCGGAGGTAATCGTTATGCGGGGGTCAACTGTATTTCGCTGGAGCACATGAGGGGACCTTCGCTCACTGGTAAACAATGCCAGACTGGCTGCTGCCCCGGCTCACACCATTGGTATGCGTCCTGGACGAATTACGACTCGCGAGTCAACCTATAAAAAGCGAGTCCATGTTTATATGAAAATACCCCTATGATTGGCGAATTTTACGATTGCCGGGAACTACGAAAAGCGGGGGACCACTGTACAGTGGACCCTCGCCTAACGCTATTAATCCGTTCCTGAGAGCTCAACGTTAGGCGAAATTATCGTTAGGCGAATTAATTTTCCCCATAAGAAATAATGGAAATCAAATTAATCCGTTCCTGACACCCCAATGTATGAGCAAAAAAAAATTTTTACCACATGAAATATTAATTTTAATACACACAAACTGAAGAAGACATGCACAGTTACATGACACTTACCTTTATTGAAGATCTGGTGGTGATTGATGGGATGGGAGGAGGGGAGAGTGTTGATGGTGTTAGTGTTTAGAAGGGGAATCCCCTTCCATTAGGACTTGAGGTGTCAAGTCCTTTTCCAGGGTTATTTCCCTTCTTCTTTTAATGCCACTAGGACCAGCTTGAGAGGCACTGGACCTCTGTTGCACAACATATCTGTCCATAGAGGCCTGTGCCTCCCATTCCTTTATGACATTCCTAAAGTGTTTCACAACATTGTCAGTGTAATAGTCACCAGCACGGCTTGCAATAGCTGTGTGAGGGTGATTTTCATCAAAAAAGGTTTGCACTTTAAGCCACATTACACACATTTCCTTAATCTTTGAAGTAGGCAACTTCCTCAATTTCTCTATCCCCTCCTCCGAAGCAGTTTCCTCAGGTGTGGCCTCTTGCTGTTGAAGATGATCTAGCAGCTCATCAGTGGTTAGTTCTTCATTGTCCTCCTCCACCAACTCTTCCACATCCTCCCCACTAACCTCCAACCCCAAGGACTTCCCCAATGCCACAATGGATTCCTCAACTGGCATAGGATTCCCAGGGTTAGCCTCAAACCCTTCAAAATCCCCTTTGTCTACACATTCTGGCCACAGTTTCTTCCAAGCAGAGTGTTCAAGGTCCTCTTAGTCACTTCCTCCCAAGCTTTACCTATAATGTTTACACAATTGAGGATGGTAAAGTGATCTCTCCAAAACTCTCTTAGAGTCAATTGAGTTTCTGAGGTCACTACAAAGCACCTTTCAAACATAGCTTTTGTGTACAGTTTCTTGAAGTTGGAAATGACCTGCTGGTCCATGAGCTGCAGGACAGGAGTGGTATTAGGAGGCAAAAACTTGACCTTAATGAAGCTCATTTCTGCAGAAAGTCGCTCTGCCACGTCTGAAGGATGACCAGGAGCATCGTCTAATACCAGGAGGCACTTAAGGTCTAATTTCTTTTCAATTAGGTAATTTTTCACAGTGGGGGCAAATGCATGGTGTAACCAGTCATAGAAAAAGTCCCTAGTGACCCATGCCTTACTGTTTGCCCTCCACAGCACACACAAATTAGCCTTGAGGACATTGTTTTTCCTGAACACTCTGGGAGTTTCACCTATAAAGGCTTCACTTTCACTATAAAGGCTTACACCTATAAAGGCTTCACTTTGCAATCACCACTAGCATTGGCACATATCAAGAGAGTAAGCCTGTCTTTCATAGGCTTATGTCCTGGGAGTACCTTTTCCTCCTGAGTAATGTACGTCCCGTTTGGCATTTTCTTCCAAAACAGGCCTGTTTCGTCACAATTAAACACTTGTTCAGGTTTCAGTCCTTCACTGTCTATGTACTCCTTGAATTCTTGCACATATTTTTCAGCCGCTTTGTGGTCCGAACTGGCAGCCTCACCATGCCTTATCACACTGTATGCCACTACGATTCTTAAATCTCTCAAACCAACCTTTGCTGGCCTTAAATTCACTCACATCATCACTAGTTGCAGGCATTTTTCTAATTAAATCATCATGCAACTTCCTAGCCTTTTCACGTATGATCGCTTGAGAGATGCTATCTCCTGCTATGTTTTTCGTTTATCCACACCAATAACAGTCTCTCAACATCTTCTATCACTTGCGATCTCTGTTTGAAAAACAAAGTTGCACCTTTGGCAAGAACAGCTTCCTTGATTGCCGTTTTCTTGGCCACAATAGTAGCGATGGTTGATTGGGGTTTTGTGTACAACCTGGCCAGCTCGGAGACACGCACTCCACTTTCATACTTAGCAATGATCTCTTTCTTCATATCCATAGTAATTCTCACTCTTTTTGCTGTAGGGTTGGCACTAGAAGCTTTCTTGGGGCCCTTGGTGACTTATTTTGCAGGTGCAATCACTAAAAAGGCTGTGATAATATGAAATGTTCCGATTGTATGCTTGGAAGCGACCGCGGTGGCTTGCTTGTAAACACTGGCACCCACGGAACAAGTGAGGTGGGCTCAGGCCGCACGTGGACGCGTCTCAAACGAACCGCATTGAGCGAGTTTTTTAGCACTAGCTGAGGCAAAATTTTTGCGTTAAAATGTATCGCTAGGCGGCAGCAACAGCAGCGACCTCCAAGCTCCGTACTTTTCTCCAACTATCAGAGCCACCAATGCTCCTATGATGACCTAGTGTTCAAGCAAAACTGCACTACCCAACGTAGCACCCAGAATGACCAAAGACTACCAACAGTGAAACCTACAAATCGAAAATAATAGAGATCAACGGAAGACTGCCCTCAAACCCAAAGCAACACCCCGCTGCCAGCCGAACAACGTAACCCTAAGCTTTGTATAACTACAACTTCTTAACTACAACAATTCCTGTAGTATTATGAGGCGCAATGTAAGAGGAAACAGCACCAAGGCCAGCAAGAAAACACCGAAAAATCAACCATTCAACAAGTGTAGCCAGGAAGACGCTGGCCCAGCTACCACCCCTCTCACCACCGCTCAAAGCGACACCACAACAATAACAACAAACATGGCTGCCACCAGCCCATCCTCCCCTCTCTTCCCCGGATTCAACCTACCAAGTAGTCTCTCAGGTATGACCAACGATCCAGATACCCTAAAGTCATGCATCTCCACCTTAGTTATTGAAAATATCAATCTTCGAGAGATGCTAACAAAACAAGACACCAGGATGACACAACTCGAGAACAAAATCCTCAGTCTTGAACAAAAGTTATCAACACCAGGAATGACTAACTGTGGCAAGACCATCCAAACAGTCATAGATAGCCATACAGAACAAATAATATCTCTTAATACAAAGCTTGAAGAAGCAGTAAAAGAATGGAAGAACAACTTAGATAACCAGTTCAGTGACTACTTTGCTCTCCAAGAAGATAAAACTGAACAAGATAAACTATCGGACGCAGTAATAGTTAACAGTCCACTTTTTCCCAGTGATGTGAACCAAACAAACAGTAAAGAAATTACTCTCCAGCTCATAAAGGACCAAACAAGTGTTATCATACCAGAGTCAGAAATAAAGGAAGCCAGGTTATTAGGATCCCATGGTAGAAAAAGTGTTATGCTTAGATTCCACTCACATAACAGGAAAAAAGACTTTAATAATTGCATCTATTAAAGTAAAGAAAGTGGTATACATAAACGAGTGTCTTACCAAAAAACACCGGAACCTCTTGTATAGAGTCAGAAAACTTAAGCGGGAGAATAATGACACAATACACCAATGCTTCACACGGGATGGGAAAATTCTAGTTAGGAAAACGAATGTAGGTCAACTACACAATCACGAACGAGAATGATCTATCACGATTTCTCAGGGATACTAATCTTACAGAGAATAACTAAACAATGTCCAACCTAAAAGCCTACGTAGTGTAGTGTATGTTTTGCTCCATTATTGTTCAAATTTCATAGTACAATCTCTTAGTAATTAAATAATCAACTACCTCATTTTGTGATTTTACTAGTAAGCTCATTCTAGCTCAATACATAGTCAGTACCAAATTCATTATATTAGACCATAGTGCAGTGGTTCCCAAACTGGGGGTAAATTACCCCCTGGGGGTAATTTAGCCATTTCTGGGGGTAATGGAGGGGTGACAGAAAAAAAGTTATGAATTCTGAAAATCAAGAAAACAATGCGGTACCCGGTATGAGGATTATTGTTAACTTTGTCTTAGTATATAAAGTTGTAAAGTAAACCTATTATAAGTAAGTAATAAAGTTAAACCAAATAACAATAAACATCAAAAACTAATATACAGTATTAGAAAAGAAGAAATATATAGCTAAGTGTGTGGAAACCCAAATGTATTTTGACAAGTATGCTTCAGGACAAAAGTCACTCAGTAGCCCAGATCGACCTGTCCAGTACGCGTCACTCACTTCCTGAGGCTGCCTCTATTTCACACTGTCAGTTTATCTGTGAGCATCAGCCGAGGTAGACATAAGCTGGTATGTATGTGTACTGCCCTGTGCAGTATATAGTTAGTATTTACCCACTGTTACTGTGAATTTGTAGCTATTATTAATTTTATATATAATGCATGTGTGGTTCTTACGTTTTCAATGGTTTTGCTAGGATTAGCAGAGTATGCGAGGCTGTATACGTTCATGTTTAGCCATATATATCAATAATAACAACATTTTGTGAAAGGGGTAACATGCTTTATGTGGCATGTTAAATTGGGTAACAAGCTGAAAAAGTTTGGGAACCACTGCCATAGTGCAATTACTAGTGAGAGTCTGGTGCTATTTTTAATTTGTATTTTTATATTATTAGATTAAACCTAGTTGCACTATAGCTCATTCTAGCTCAATACATAGACTATACCAAAGTCATTATATTAGACCTTAGTGCAATTATAAGTGAGAGTCTTGTGCTATTTTTAATTTGTATTTTTATATTATTAATTTATACCTAGTTGTACTTTAGCTCATTCCAGCACAACACATAGACAACATCAACTTCATTATGTGTATTAGTGGCTATGCTCTATATGACCAAAATGCTTTAGCTATGTACTTGTCCAAACTTCCCACCACTACAGATATCAGTACTAGAACTCAACACACAACTCAGGATATAAATAACCATAATTTAAACCTAGAAGATGATTGATCATGTTGACCCTGATCTAAACCTCCATAATCTGACACCCAGTCAAAACCTATTGGAAAGTAACTGCCTTTATTACACAGCATCACAAGCCAGCACTATCCTAAACAATGCTAAAAGTCTATCAGTGCTTAACTACAACATCAGGTCTTTAAGCAAACACTATGATGACCTCCTGGCACTCCTTGAATCACTAAAGACACCCTTCTCCTGCATTATTCTTACTGAGACCTGGCTTAAGCAGGACACAGTAGATATCTACCCTCTACCAGGATACACAGCAATCCACAACTGCAGACCATACCAAGTTGGGGGTGGTATTGCAATCTATTACTCTAACCAATTATCTTGTATTAGCACCACTTGCTTTAGTGATGAATATGGGTAATACATTTTTGCTAATTTTACTGTAAAAAACCTTAAGACGCCTATAACAATCGGTGCCATTTACCGGATACCTCACACAAACATCCCAAATTTCAGTGAGAAATTAAAGGCACTAATAACAAACAGACAAATGAATAAGCACCACCTTCTCTTAGCTGGAGACTTCAACATCAACCTTGGCCTACTAGATGATCAGCTTGTAACTGATTTCATCAACAATATGAACAACACACTTCTCATACCAACAATAACTAAACCAACCAGAATCACTGAGACAATTGCAACCATAATAGACCACATATGGACCAATATACTAGCCCCCCTTAAATCAGGGATAATCACAGATAGCACTACAAACCACTACCCTACCTTCCTCTTGACAAACATTAGTAAACCACCACTTGAATACAACAAAGTTTCATTTAGACTCCGTGACGAGGCCTCAACAAGGAAGTTCACAGCTGACCTAGAGACTGTTGACTGGCCTACAGAATTCTCCAAGGCCAATGGTATTAATGACTGGACAGACATTTTTCTTAACAAATTACTTAGACTATACAAGAAACATTGTCCAATAAAAACGAAACAGATCACAAACAAACGGCTTGGTTGCCCATGGCTAACCAGCACCATTCTGAAATCCATTGATAAGAAACACCAATATGAAAAGCAATATAGACAGGGCTTAACAACCAAGACCAACATGCTACGGCTACAAAGGGTCCAGAATAGAGCTCTTCGCTTCATTACCGATACCAGGAGGAGAGACAGAGTTAAAAATGGCAGATTTACACATACAAGATATTACTGCTATAAATGTACGCCTCGACACTCTAAAAAAGAAACAACTCTATTCAATGCAAGAACTATACATGCCAGATAGAGAACATCCTATACAAGTGGTAAATACCACGGATTATATAATCAATACTCCTCCTCACAGGACTCAAAGAATGACTCTCCCACAACTCCTCCTCACAGGACTCAAAGAATGACTCTCCCACAGAGGGTCCGTCGTTTTATACATAAAGATGATTACCATCGACCCATGATATTGAGCAACCTCCCTGATGTAGAATGGGTAGCCCCAGAACCCTTCTATGTATACTAAGAAAATCATCGCCCCCAGTTAGGGAGACATCTTATATAACAATCTAATGTAAAAATTATGCTATTTACCATGGCTGGACACCACCTGTAAGAAGCCATTGTCACATAATTCTATAAACTGGCCAGAAAATTATTGCCTTCATTGTCGCATAAATATCCGTTGTGCAATCGCAAAAAAAAAAAAAATTGCAACTTGTATAATTACTACCAATTCAGAGTCATGTACTTATATATCTATTATATCTATGTGACTCTGATGGGTTAGTATTATACCCCTTAAAGAATATCTTATTTCACATACACTTTTTAAATTACACCAAAGTGGTTGGGCCACTTACCTTTTATATCCTACCTCTCTCCCCCCTCACACCCTTTTCCAATATTTCCATCCTTACCCATCCTTCTTCCTTACCCATCTTACCAAAGCTCTGGTCATAAGAAGAAGAAGAAGAACACTTTTCTCACATAAAGTATTAATATGCTGAAGGCACATATCCCTTTATGGCTCCTAAGTACCGTCTATTACATTGTCAGTAATTATAAACATAATACTAATATCTACAAGTGTGTGTGTATATGTGTAAGTGCTCTAGGTAGCTCGTTATGTCTCAAGATAAGACTCGACTTAACCAGTGACTAAATGTCCTCACATAATCTATCTTCCTGATCAACCTGGCAATAAGAACAGCTTGCTTGAACAGTAGGACGTCTGATTTGCCAAACAGCAATATAACAAGCAGCAGCAACACAGTCAGGAACAAGGAGATACAACAATGACCTTAACCGGGGACCATCTGCAGATTATTATAATCAAGGGGGAGCGCTAAACCCGTAGGATTATGCAGCGCCGGTGGGGGAGATGTGGAAGGTATTCAGGCTTAATTCAGGTAACTGGAGCACAGATCCTATTCCCTAGATCAAGAGCCAATCACCAACGTCAAGGAAGACCATCTGCAGATCCTCCACAAAAGTCACAAAACTCCCTTAATACTGAATCTAAGTTCAGCATAACAAAATCCCCGACTGTGACTGCACAGATACCAGAATAAATTAGATCAGAAGCTACAGCTCAAGACCTGAGATAACAGTGTCAGTGGGACACAACCTCAGTAAAACGTCGAAAATCACTAAGTCTAGGCTATGCTTTGAGAGTTACGAGAAGTATGATTCGTCTCACTACCGAAAACATACTCTACCAGAGTCTAAATAACGAAGGAACAGCCAGAGTCAAGATAGAAGGAGAGGGAGGTGTTGATTGAGCCAGCAAGGAGAGGCAGGCAAGGTAGTCTCCCTCAGCTGTGATCACGACACTTATCATGTGATTCTCCTGTGGACTGATCCTGCCCAGCAACCACAGATTATTATTAGTATTATTAGTTTTATCATGGGAGAGCGCTAAACCCGTAGGATTATACAGCGCATGGGGGGGTGGAAGGTATCCAGGCTCAGTTCAGGGAACCAGAGCACAGATCCAATTCCCTAGATCAAGAGCCCCTCACCAGCGTCAAGGATTATTATTATTATAATCAAGGGGGAAGCGCTAAACCCGGAGGATTATACAGCGCCTGGGGGGGGGATGTGGAAGGCATTCAGGCTTAATTCGGGGAACTGGAGCACAGATCCAATTCCCTAAATCAAGAGCCCCTCACCAACATCAAGGAACCTTCCTTGAGGGGCAGCGACAAGGAACCTCCCTTCAGGGGCCAGCAACTGTAGAGAAGCTGGCAGTTACCAAGGTAGTTTGCTAATGCTGGCAGCTACTCAACACTCGAGCAATAAGCACAGAATAATGCGTCAGTGTTACATCCTACCTAATTTTTTTTTATTTATTTATTTATTTATAATTTGAGCACACATACCTAAGTCAAACAATAATATAAAGCAATATATTTACGATTTAGCTAATATCGCAAATATCAGCAATATAAAATTATATGAACAGGTAATATACATTATATACATTGAATAGACATTGTGACCCATTCATTATTATTATAATCAAGCCCCTATCACGAGCCTTTACCATCCTATGGAGAGGGAGCATGGACACGGGGGTCGTCCCACAGTTACTAAAAACAAAATCTGTTATATTTATGTGACTCTGATGGGTTAGTCTTATACCCCTTAAATAAATATATTATCATTTCACGTACACTTTTTAAATTGCACCAAAGTGGTTGGGCCACTTACCTTTATTAAATCCTACCTCTCATCCCCCTCCCACCCTTTTCCAATATTTCCATCCTTACCCATCCTTCTTCCGTCCCCATCTCACCAGAGCTCTGGTCTGAACAAGAACAAGAACAGACATAGCCCCACTCCACGAAGGGGGCAGTAAAGCAACAGCAAAGAACTACAGACCGATAGCACTAACATCCCATATCATAAAAATCTTTGAAAGGGTCCTAAGAAGCAAGATCACCACCCATCTAGAAACCCATCAGTTACACAACCCAGGGCAACATGGGTTTAGAACAGGTCGCTCCTGTCTGTCTCAACTATTAGATCACTACGACAAGGTCCTAGATGCACTAGAAGACAAAAAGAATGCAGATGTAATATATACAGACTTTGCAAAAGCCTTCGACAAGTGTGACCATGGCGTAATAGCGCACAAAATGCGTGCTAAAGGAATAACAGGAAAAGTCGGTCGATGGATCTATAATTTCCTCACTAACAGAATACAGAGAGTAGTAGTCAACAGAGTAAAGTCTGAGGCAGCTACGGTGAAAAGCTCTGTTCCACAAGGCACAGTACTCGCTCCCATCTTGTTCCTCATCCTCATATCCGAGATAGACAAGGATGTCAGCCACAGCACCGTGTCTTCCTTTGCAGATGACACCCGAATCTGCATGACAGTGTCTTCCATTGCAGACACTGCAAGGCTCCAGGCGGACATCAACCAAATCTTTCAGTGGGCTGCAGAAAACAATATGAAGTTCAACGATGAGAAATTTCAATTACTCAGATATGGTAAACACGAGTTAGTTTTAGTTTAATATGTTTATTATGCACCCCATACCCATCCTGTGGGCGGTAGTCAAAAGATTACAGAGGTACATAATGGGTCCAGGGACTGGGCCTCAAAGTTTTGATAGCTGAGCAAGTTACAGAGGTAATGAATTCACAATTTACAAAGGTAATGAACTCACAATTTACAAAGGTAATGAACTCCAGGTAGGTCTAGTCACAATCATGACAAGTTACAAAGGTATTTACAGATTACAGAGGTACACAATGGGTCCAGGGACCGGGCTCCAAAGTTTTGATGGCTGAACTAGGTACAAGGTAATGAACTCACAAGTTACAAAGGTAATGAACTCACAAGTTACAAAGGTAATGAATACTGTAAGAATGGTTACTTACGTTTATACATGGCTGCAATCATGAACAAATTTTAGAGTAATGAGCAATTCACACTTCCACACCCGGTCACAACTGTAGTGAGTTATTGGTGCAAATGTTGATTGCTGAGTCTCTCTCTCTCACACACACACACACACACACACACACACACACACACACACACACACACACACACACACACACACACACACACATACAAATTCATACACACACACACATAAACACACACACACACACACACAAACTCATACAACAACAGGCCTAGTGTCTAATCGACTTGTGCCTAGGACAAAATGGTAACACCTACACACCTACAACAGGCCTAGTGTCTAATCGACATGTGCCTAGGACAAAATGGTAACTAACTAACACACACACGCACACACACTCATACACACACACACACTCATACACACACACAGTGGGTGCCTGTGACCAGCAGGGTCCCACAGGGGTCAGTCCTAAGACCAGTGCTGTTTCTGGTATTTGTGAACGACATGACGGAAGGAATAGACTCTGAGGTGTCCCTGTTTGCAGATGACGTGAAGTTGATGAAAAGAATTGATTCGATCAAAGACCAGGCAGAAGTACAAAGGGATCTGGACAGGCTGCAGACTTAGTCCAGCAATTGGCTCCTGGAGTTCAATCCCACCAAGTGCAAAGTCATGAAGATTGGGGAAGGGCAAAGATGACCGCAGACAGAGTACAGTCTATAGGCTAGAGACTACAAACCTCGCTCAAGGAAAAAGATCTTGGGGTGAGCATAACACCAAGCACATCTGAAGTGCACATCAACCAAATAACTGCTGCAGCATATGGGCACCTAGCAAACCTCAGAACAGCATTCCAACATCTTAATAAGGAATTGTTCAGGACCCTGTACACCGTGTACGTTAGGCCCATATTGGAGTATGCGGCACCAGTTTGAAACCCACACCTAGCCAAGCAAAAAAGAAACTAGAGAAAGTGCAAAGGTTTGCAACAAGACTAGTCCCAGAGCTAAGAGGTATGTCCTACGAAGAGAAGTTAAGGGAAATCAACCTGACAACACTGGAGGACAGGAGAGATAGGGGGGACATGATAATGACTTATACAAAATACTGAGAGAAATTGACAAGGTGGACAAAGACAGGATGTTCCAGAGATTGGACACAGTAACTAGGGGACACAGTTGGAAGTTTAAGACACAGATGAGTCACAAGGGTGTTAAGAAGTATTTCTTCAGCCACAGAGTAGTCATGAAGTGGAATAGTTTGGGAAGCGATGTAGTGGAGGCAGGATCCATACATAGCTTTAAGCAGAGGTATGATAAAGCTCATGGTTCAGCTAGGAAGTCCTCTCTCAATGTGAACAAGGAAAATGATAATAACCAGCAACAATTAATACGTAAATCCAGAAAGGGCAATAAGTGGAGAGAGTAGCATAATTGGGAAAGATAAATGAGACTAAATTTGTGCCTACACGATGGATCTTTCAACCACACCACCTACCCCCCCATAACCCTCCCTCCCTCACACACAAGCACACACTAATCGACATGTGCCTAGGACAAAATGGTAACTAACACACACACACACACAACAACAACAACAACAGGCCTAGTGTCTAATCGACTTGTGCCTAGGACAAAATGGTAACACCTACACACCTGCAACAGGCCTAGTGTCTAATCGACATGTGCCTAGGACAAAATGGTAACTAACACACTCATACTCACACACACACACACACACACACACACACACACACACACACACACACACACACACACACACACACACACACACACACACACACACACACAAACTCATACACACACACGCACACACACTCATACACACACACACACTCATACACACACACACACACTCATACTCACACACACACACACACACACACACACACACACACACACACACACACACACACACACACACACACACACACTCATACACATACACACACACACACACACACACACACACACACACACACACACACACACACACACACACACACACACACACACACACACATGCACATATGTGGTAATGCTTTATTTACAGCTAGCAAAGTCAGGGTATTTCTCCAGAATGGTCTGTAATATACCACTGTGGATAAAATACTTAGCCATTTCTTGAACACTTCTGAGTGAGTTGTTTCTAAATTCATTAATTTTATCGCACTCCAGTACATAATGACGCAGGGTGTGACAATAATCCATCTGGCAAAGTTTACATTTCGTTTGGTCTACATCTGGTGGTGGTGATTTAACCTGCCAAAGATACTTGTAACCCAGCCGGAGCCGGGCGGTAGTGACATCCAAGAGTCTGCTTATTTTGTTGGATGCACCATAGACATGTGGCTCCTCCTGCATGATAGAATGATGACTCACTGGTGTCAATCTCCCTGAGCCTTAAGTCCATAAAATTCAGCTGAAGTTCTTTTCGTATTATTGTTCTCAAACTACTACCTGACAAGCCAAGATTGTAATCTACTCCCTCTTTGAAAGCATACAGCTTAGCCAATTTATCAGTTCTATCATGCATCTGAAGACCAATGTGAGATGGAATCCACAGCATGTGCACTCTGACTCCACTGTCCACAATCCTACCATACCTGTGTCTGGCTTCTGACACAAGCATGCCACAATTTATGCTTAATGAGTTGAGAGCATTTATGGATGACAGAGAATCAGTTACAATTAAACTGCCAATCTTTGATACATAGATGCATTTCAGTGCAAGGAGTATGGCAAACAGTTCTGTCTGAAGGGTAGAGGCCCAATTATTGATGCGTGCTCCAATTTCTTTAACCGAGCCATCACTCTGTACGACAACAGCAGCACTACCAGCTGCACCAATGGATTGGTGAACAGAACCATCAACGTAAATAATTTGCGAGAGTGTGTGCTGTGTGACTAAGTTTTCAATACAGCTTAAGGCCTCATGTTTGGCTTCAAGGCGAAGTTTTGGTTGTGATTTAAGAAGTAGTTTGGGGGGAAATGGAGGAATGGTAGTTTGGAATGGGGTAATATTCCATGGAGCGGAGAAGTGCCGCTGTTGCCTTACTTGACATAGATCATGTATCTGATTCATGCGGAGGTCGGTTCCAGTCTTTTCGATCCATCTGGAGGAGTGTTCACCAGTGCTGAGGAAAGTTTGGAGGGCTTCTGTGCAGGGGTTTGAATGAGCTTGCCTGAGCATATTAACCCCAATTAGGATATTTCTTTCAGTAACACGATCTCTGATGCTTGGAATATCAAGTTCTTTTTGCATATTTAAAATTTTGGCAGTACGAGGGCATCCTAGGATGATCC
This sequence comes from Cherax quadricarinatus, assembly GCF_038502225.1. Taxonomy (NCBI): domain Eukaryota; kingdom Metazoa; phylum Arthropoda; class Malacostraca; order Decapoda; family Parastacidae; genus Cherax; species Cherax quadricarinatus. Next base: position 4,512,861 of record NC_091374.1, on the reverse strand, counting down.
TCATTGCTTCGTTCTGCAGTTTTTCCAGCCCTCCAAGCTTCCAGTCAGACACAAGAGCAAGTAGTGGTGCAGCATAATCAACAAATAATTATGTGATTAGTTTTGCTGATGATATAATGATTCACACCACCGGATTCTCCAACACCCAAAACATTCTTAATCATGTACTAGCCTCGTGTCAGGACCTGGGGTTGATAATCTCTACTGATAAAACAAAGATACTCAATAGGCGTCCTCCTAGACAGAGAGGCACAGTTCGTCAGATCCAATTGCATGATGGGTCTCTTCTAGAATATGTAAACACGAGGAAATTAAATCTTCATCAGAGTACAAAACAAATTCTGGCCACAAAATAGAGCGAAACACCAACGTCAAAGACCTGGGAGTGATCATGTCGGAGGATCTCACCTTCAAGGACCATAACATTGTATCAATCGCATCTGCTGGAAAAATGACAGGATGGATAATGAGAACCTTCAAAACTAGGGAGGCCAAGCCCATGATGACACTCTTCAGGTCACTTGTTCTATCTAGGCGGGAATATTGCTGCACACTAACAGCACCATTCAAGGCAGGTGAAATTGCTGACCTAGAAAATGTACAGAGAACCTTCACGGTGCGCATAACGGAGATAAAACACCTCAATTACTGGGAGCGCTTGAGGTTCCTGAACCTGTATTCCCTGGAACGCAGGCGGGAGAGATACATGATTATATACACCTGGAAAATCCTAGAGGGACTAGTACCGAACTTGCGTGGACGGTTACAAAGCATGGCTTGCTTCTGCAGTGTTTTAAAAACTGAGTTTGGAGAGTTGAAGGAGGAGGTCTTGCTTCTCCAGGAGGAGATTAGGAGGCTGAAGGTCCACCTCAATGGGCCTGGGAGAGTGTGTGAGGTGGTTGGAGATGTGGGGAATGAGGCTTCTAGCAGTGAGGTGCAGTCTGTCTCTCACTGTGAGGAGGCTGTAGGTGGGGAGGTAGCAACGGGTACCAGCAGTGAGGTGCAGCCCAGCACCTGCTACAAGTGGCGAGTTGTTCACAGTAATGGGAGGCGCATCAGAGTAAGGAAAGTTAAGAGTGAAGATCTGAAGGTAGGAAATCGCTTCTCTGTTCTCCAGGATGAATGTACTTCAGTGGCCAGTGAAGGTAAGGGTACTACTGCCCCTGCTAATGAAGGTAAGCGCATTCTTGTGGTTGGTGACTCTCTGGTAAGATATGTTGACCGTGCTTTTTGTAATAGGAATAAGAAGATGAGAGATAGAGTGTGCTTCCCTGGAGCTGGTGTTGGGGACATTGTCAACAGACTGGATAATATCATGTCAGGTAATGGGAACAAGCCCATTATCTGTCTCAGTGCTGGTGGAAATGATATTGGGAAGGGTAGGAGAGAAGAGCTGCTAGATAAGTACAGGTCAGCTATAGATTTCATTAAGTCTAAGGGAGGGATCCCAATCATATGTAGCATCTTGCCTAGAAGGGGAGTAGGAAATGAATGGTTGTCTAGGGCAATTGGTGTAAATTGCTGGCTAGACAGATACTGCAAGGAACTTGCAATCCCATTCATTGACAACTGGAACAACTTTTATGGCAAACATGATATGTATGCAAGGGATGGGGTTCATCTCTCTGGGGCAGGGGTGGTAGCACTTGCAGACTCGATTGAGAAGGCCATTGGTGAAATGCCTATGATTTTAAACTGATGGAAGATAGAGGTATGGGTGTGTGTGGGAAACAAGCAGGTTGCAACACTAGGGTTGGAAACAGTAAATGTATAAAAGGCATTCAGCATGAAGTTATAAATAAAGACAATAGAACAGGTCAGAAAACAAAGGGGGACAGCAGAGGGCAGCAAGGGACTAGCTCCCTTAAGGTTTACTATACTAATAGCAGGAGTGTTAGAAATAAGATAGATGAGCTAAGATTAATTGCAAGTGCAGGAAACATAGATATTATTGCTATAACAGAGACCTGGCTCAATCTGAAAGATAGAGAGATGCCATCTGAATGTCACATACAAGGCTATAAATTATTCCACACTGACAGGGTCAACAGGAAAGGTGGTGGAGTAGCGATGTATGTCAGAGACAATTTAAATTGTTGTGTTAGACAAGATATTAAATTAGAAGCGTCAGCCACTGAATCTGTTTGGTTACAGCTTCTCGAGGGCCGAGAAAAACTAATTTTGGGTGTGATTTACAGGGCCCCAAATCTTGATAGGGAGTGCAGTAAACTTCTATGGGACGAAATTCGTAAGGCATCTACATACGAAAATGTTGTGCTAATGGGAGACTTCAACTATAGACAGATTGACTGGAGCAATTTGACAGGAAATTTAGAGTCGGGTGACTTTCTTGATACGATCCAGGATTGTTTTTTAAAACAGTTTGTGACAGAGCCAACTAGGGGAAATAACCTCCTTGACTTGGTTCTTGCCAGTAGGGAAACACTAATTAATAATCTTGAGGTTAATGATGAGCTTGGGGAGAGTGATACAAATCACTCAGTTTTAACATATCATGGAATTCCCCTAATAATGGCAATCAAGTCTCCGTCCCTGACTTTCGCTTGGCTGATTTCATAGGACTGAAAAATTACTTAGGTGGGCTGAACTGGAATGACCTGACTAGGGGTCAGGTAGGTGGTGATGGTTGCCGATATGATGCTTTCCAGGGCATAGTTCTAGCTGCTCAGTCAAATTATGTTCCAAATAGGGAAATCAGATCAAACAAAAATGATCCTAAATGGATGAACAATAGATTAAAATATCTGATTGGTCAAAAGAGAGGCATATATAGGCAAATCAAAAGAGGAGAGGGGCAATTAAGAAATCGATATATTCAGTTAAAGAGAGAAATAAAAAAGGGAATTAGAAAAGCAAAAAGAGATTATGAGGTTAAAGTTGCAAGAGAATCGAAGACTAACCCAAAAGGATTCTTTCAGGTATACAGAAGTAAGATCAGGGACAAGATAGGCCCACTCAAAAGTTCCTCGGGTCAGCTCACTGACAGTGATAAGGAAATGTGTAGAATTTTTAACACATACTTCCTCTCAGTTTTTACACAGGAGGATACCAGTGATATTCCAGTAATGATAAATTATGTAGAACAGGACGATAATAAACTGTGCACTATTAGGGTCACAAGTGACATGGTCCTTAGGCAAATAGATAAATTAAAACCTAACAAATCCCCAGGCCCTGATGAACTGTATGCAAGGGTTCTAAAGGAATGTAAAGAGGAGCTTAGCACACCTTTGGCTAATCTTTTCAACATATCACTACAAACTGGCATGGTGCCAGATAAGTGGAAAATGGCAAATGTGATACCTATTTTCAAAACAGGTGACAGGTCCTTAGCTTCGAACTATAGACCAATAAGCCTAACCTCCATAGTGGGAAAATTTATGGAATCAATAATTGCCGAGGCAGTTCGTAGCCACCTTGAAAAGCATAAATTAATCAACGAATCTCAGCATGGTTTTACAAAGGGACGTTCCTGCCTTACGAATTTATTAACTTTTTTCACTAAGGTATTTGAGGAGGTAGATCATGGTAACGAATATGATATTGTGTATATGGACTTCAGTAAGGCTTTTGACAGGGTCCCACATCAGAGACTATTGAGGAAAATTAAAGCACATGGAATAGGAGGAGAAATTTTTTCCTGGATAGAGGCATGGTTGACAAATAGGCAGCAGAGAGTTTGCATAAATGGGGAGAAATCAGAGTGGGGAAGCGTCACGAGCGGTGTTCCACAGGGGTCAGTGTTGGGCCCCCTGCTGTTCACAATCTACATAAACGACATAGATGAGGGCATAAAGAGCGACATCGGCAAGTTTGCCGATGACACCAAAATAGGCCGTCGAATTCATTCTGACGAGGACATTCGAGCACTCCAGGAAGATTTGAATAGACTGATGCAGTGGTCGGAGAAGTGGCAGATGCAGTTTAATATAGACAAATGCAAAGTTCTAAATGTTGGACAGGACAATAACCATGCCACATATAAACTAAATAATGTAGATCTTAATATTACGGATTGCGAAAAAGATTTAGGAGTTCTGGTTAGCAGTAATCTGAAACCAAGACAACAGTGCATAAGTGTTCGCAATAAAGCTAATAGAATCCTTGGCTTCATATCAAGAAGCATAAATAATAGGAGTCCTCAGGTTGTTCTTCAACTCTATACATCCTTGGTTAGGCCTCATTTAGATTATGACGAAAGCAAAAGACTTGGCAGACGATGCAACATCCCCCCAATGAAAAGCAGGGGTGTCACTAGCACGTTAAGAGACCATACAGTAAGTGTCAGGGGCCCAAGACTGTTCAACTGCCTCCCAGCATACATAAGGGGGATTATCAACAGACCCCTGGCAGTCTTCAAGCTGGCACTGGACAAGCACCTAAAGTCGGTTCCTGATCAGCTGGGCTGTGGCTCGTACGTTGGTTTGCGTGCAGCCAGCAGTAACAGCCTGGTTGATCAGGCTCTGATCCACCAGGAGGCCTGGTCACAGACCGGGCCGCGGGGGAGTTGACCCCCGGAACTCTCTCCAGGTAAACTCCAGGTCCAGGTAAGGGGGAGCGCTAAACCCGTAGGATTATGCAGCGCCTGTGGGGGGGGGGGATGTGGAAGGTTCACAATATGATGGCACGTCATAGGGGCTTCTTGCAGTTCCATGAGTCTGGTCCCCTCAAGGGAGGTTCCTTGATGTTGGTGATGGGCTCTTGATCTAGGGAATTAGATCTGTACTCCAGTTCCCTGAATGCCTTCCAACCCCCCTCCCCACATGCGCTGTATAATCCTATGGGTTTAGCGCTCCTCATGATTATAATAATCCATGAGTCTGGGCCTGGGGGCAGAGTGTATAGGCATGTCATTTATTGCCTTTTCAAAGTCTTGTGGAGTTAGGATAATATCCGAGATTTTTGAAATGACCATCTTATTATTATACTATAAAGGAGATATACTAGGAATAAGGTAAAATGAGTTATTTATATTTAGAAAGTAAGTTTATTTAAGCAATTATCATACATAGTGAAAATTACTTAAGATAACCCCCAAAAAAGTCAGACAAAGTAACTTATATCCTTTATCCCTACATAATGCTCCAATGTATCCCTGAGGTGGTATACAGTTAGGTGATACTGCAGCTTATTAATGATCCTCGTGGAGGCCATAAGCTTTAAATTTGATAAAAGAAGCAGTGTAGTGTGCACACTCACTCCCTCTACGAGGCTCCACCAACACTACTACTCACCAGCTGAAAATAAAGGCAGTATATAATGGCTTAAAGGAGCAGCCTGGCGCTTCATTACCCTCCTCATCACCAAGATGGCAACACTACACTTGGGACTCCGTGTTAACTCCACAAAACTAGAAAAAGTAACGCTTAATAATGTTAATTTAAGCGACACAGTGGATACTATCAGGCAGCAAGCGGCTTCCAAGAGTAAAACCTCAGCAGACAAGATACGTGAGTATTTTAATACAGGGAATTGTTATTTCGGGGATAACTTCGCCATTTTATGGACGTGTGTAATAGTGTTAATCAAATATAAATTGTTGATTGTTCGGCTTTGATTTTCCCCGAGGATTGAGGTGACCTTAGTCTGAGATTTAAAGCATTTTGATGAGGGAGAGAAGGAATCTTTCAGGCATTGTCAGTTACTTAGGTACTGGTACATAAGTACAGTTACACGAATTTAGGTGATGACAGTTATCATATTTATAGTAACATGCGTAAATTACCCACCAGAATAACCCAGGAAAGTTTGATGAAGTGACTTACTTTCATTGGGGTACTTGTAATGTATTTATATCTTAGCAGTAAAGAAACCTCCCTGACATAATCATGTCACAATTAGTACAAACTTATGACGCAGTGTCAGTCAATCTTTCCTATTATCAAGGCATAGATCAAGATAAAGCACATTAAATCAGAAGACAAGTTTTTAATATTAATATTTAATTGTAATAGTATCATGTAAATAAGTTTATTTATCTACAGGTACACAAGTAGTTATACAAATTTGGGTGATTACTATTATCATGCATAGTAATATGTAAATTACCCACCAGGATAACCCCAAAATAACTCAGTGACTTGTTTCCATTGTGGACCCTGAAGTTCAGCTGAAGTTGAAAACTGTTAAGTATTAGGCTAAGGAAAATATTACTGGTTTTGATTATAAGTCAAGAATCTTTGGAAATGTATGCATGTAGTTGGACAAATGACAATTTTCTCTTATTATGGAATTTGAATAAAGATCAAAAATTGTAATGCTCGTGGCTGTATTTAAGGTGACACAGCAATTGCTGTATTTTTTGTTTCTGTCCGAACCTTACTTAACCTAGCTGGAATGTGAATTATTCTAGTTGGGGTTGAACTACAGTTCACCATTTCGTAGACTAATGTATTTATTATTGAAGGCTATTTTTGAAGGATCAGCTTCCCCATGGCCAGTACCAGTACATGTACAAGGTATACAGATCATAGCTGACATCAGTGACATACTACTATATAGAAAGTTCCTTGTTATGCTGAGCATTTCCCGCAAATTAGATCAGTTTTGTCTCAGGGATGCGACCCACACCAGTCCACTAGCATCCAGGTACCTATTTTATTGATAGGTGAACATGGACAGCAGGTGTCTTAAAGGAAACCACATCCTAATGTTTCCACCCATACCGGGGATCGAACTACGGACCTTAGTGTGTGAGCTCATTGCGCTACCAACCGAACTACTAGATACCTTACTCTCCTATACCAGGCCTCCTGAACTTTCAGTTCTACCAATACAATAAAACCCTATTTCCAGTGTTCATTTGGGCATTAAGTTTCAAGCTGCAACCTCTTGTTCTCTTCCGTGCAGCACTGTATAGCCCTTGTGGTTTAGCGCTTCTTTTTGATTATAATAAAAATTTTCTCTTCCATCCAAATGTAGATTAGTCTCCACTTTGAAATAATTCTGAATATCTTGTAGTATTGTGGTCACTTTCACTCCTGATGCAGAACCTGAAATTGACTTTAAATAAGAAATCTGTGGGCCCTTCAAAAGTATAGTATATACAGTACCTACTGTAGTAGGTGTATATATAATAATTAATTCCACAGTTCTCTTGATAAAATGTAGTTATGAAAGTAGCATTCTGCATTATTTTTGTATACCGGTAATCTTGCCGACATTCTGAAGTCAACTTTTGGTCAGGTCTGATATTTTCCTACAGAAGAGTTCTATTGTAAGATTATTGGCAAGCACTGACCTATCCAAACCTGAATTATATTTTTGGATGACTTGTTACATTTTACGTACTTCTATTTTTTAAAATTTGTAATTTTTTACATAATTTTATCAAACTTATCATGGATGTTAAATGACAATAAAAAATATACTCTATCAGCAGATAAGCAATACTTCACTTTTTGTTATAATCCATAACATTATCCTTATAGATCTTATTCTTTATGTGGATAATTAATATGTGCCCAGAAACAATTTTGGTCTATCTACGAAGATTTATTAATTTCTCAACATTCTTCCATTCTCTAAAGGAATTTGTATCCTTTAGTAAAACATTTAAATGTCAATGGATGCAGAGGATCTTTTGGTTTTTGTTCTTTAAAAGCTCAATGTAATCTGAGAAATATGCCTTATGAGTTATTTGTATCTTTGCAGAATTAATTCACTGTGGTGTAGTTCTCAAAGGTTCTGATACTCTGAAGGATGCTGGAATAACATCGGGGGCTATAATTCACTGCTTGCCTAAGTATGGTAAGTCCAACATCATTGTTTATCTGAAGTGTTTATCTCACTCTTTAATGTTGATTTATGACTACTGTGTATTGTACTAAGTAATAGTGTTATGAATGAAGAAAATTCTAGCACGGGCAATGTTAGAAAGTATAAAGAATGCTACTGTATTGCAAATTTAGCAAGAACTGTTAAATTTTATGCTGATGAATTTTATTGTAAAGATGTGCAAGCATTTTAATACAGAGTACCTCAGGTTTATTAAATTAGTTTCAGCATGTAACTATATAAAAAGATGTAGAAATATTGAATAAACCTTGTTGCATGGTAAGAGGCAGTAATGCAACTTTTATCATTGTTTTGCTTGTCTTAATCCACTTTGCCCAGGACTAGTTTTCTTGCATTATTAATAGGAACAAAATCTCTTTAGGTGTATTTATATTCTTCATAAGTAAAGAACTTCAGTATTGTTATATACAAGGAATACATGAAAGTTATTTAAAGATACAGGAGGGCCCCACTTATACAGCAGGTTATGTTATGGGCTACTTCTGTAAAGTAGCCCAGCATTTTGTGTAATTTTCTTTTCTAAATACTATACATGCACTAGATTCATTTAGTAGGTTGGTAGACAGCAACCGCCCAGGGAGGTACTACCGTCCTGCCAAGTGAGTGTAAAACGAAAGCCTGTAATTGTTTTGCATGATGGTAGGATTGCTGGTGTCAGGTATGTCTTGCTACTTCTACTTACACTTAGGTCACACTACACATACATGTACAAGCATATGTATACACACCCCTCTGGGTTTTCTTCTATTTTCTTACTAGTTCTTGTTTATTTTCTCTTACTTCCATGGGGAAGTGGAACAGAATTCTTCCTCCGTAAGCCATGCGTGTTGTAGGAGGCGACTAAAATGCCGGGAGCAAGGGGCTAGTAACCCCTTCTCCTGTATATATTACTAAAGGTAAAAGGAGAAACTTTCTTTTTTCCTTTTGGGTCACCGTGCCTCGGTGGGATACGGCCGGTGTGTTGAAAGAAAGGTTTTTATAAATAAGTATATATGCATGAAATTCCTTTTAATATTTTCAGAGGAGACTACACCAACTGCAGTGCCACTTAGTCTTCCTGAGGTGCAGTCCTTGCTGGTCTCTCTAAGAAATGTTGCAGCTAGCCCAAATTTCCGTGATTTTATTCAGGTGAGTCTTTATTTTTTTATATTTTATCAGAGCCTTGTTAGGGCAGTTTTTTATTTGCTCATAGCTAAAATTTAATTGTGAAAATTAATAGAATGTCTGAATTATTTTTGTACTAGTACTGGACAGTATTCCTCAAAATAGTGCAGTAATCTTTTCACGAGATGTTCAGATTCAAATTTTTTATTTCGGCATGATACAATATTTACACATGCAAGGTTTCAGGTGCGTCTTGCTACTTCTACTTGCACTTAGGTCACACTTCACATACATGTACAAGCATATATACACACACCCCTCTGGGTTTTCTTCTATTTTCTTTCTGGTTCTTGTTTATTTCCTCTTGCCTCCTTGGGGAAGTGGAACAGAATTCTTCCTCTGTAAGCCATGCGTGTTGTAAGAGGCGACTAAAATGCCGGGAGCAAGGGGCTAGTAACCTCTTCTCCTTTATATATTGCTAAATGTAAAAGGAGAAACTTTCATTTTTTATTTTGGGCCACCCTGCCTCGGTGGGATACGGCCGGTGTGTTGAAAGAAAGATACAATATTTGTACACAGATGGGGGCGACATTTAGGTGTACATGCAGAAGCCCTTGTTATGCAGAGCATTGAATATGCAAACAAATTATGCTGGATATGCCAGGAGTAATGGTAGATGTAGAAAAATTAGGATGTATTCTATTTTCAGAAACTTCGTGGCCCAGAAATGGTAGAGAAGATCTTAGTCTCGTGTCCAGTTGCTCGAAGTGATCCCACAGCTCTGGCCATGCTCCAAGATCCAGAGCTCTTCATGGGCCTTACAAACCCTGATAATCTAAGCACGTAAGTTATATTTTGTTAGTGCATATATTGCAATATCCTTCAATACCATGTCTTCTAGGTGTCATTAAACTATATTGCTTCAAATTAGACCGCATGTCAGTATACTAAAATGGCCTCATTTTTAAGAGAAACCATATTATAACAGCCACTTGCTATTTCTCACATGGAAATACTTCTCAGTCTTGGGGAAGGGGAAGTGAGTTAGAGAATTGCAGAAAATATTTAACCAGGTTCAGCAACCATGACTCCATTAGATCATTTGGCCTGTTGAGAAGGCTTGAAATAGAAATACCACTATACTGTAAGAATATTTTTAATGAATAAGATTAGTTTATCATTTACTAGAAATTACTAATTATTAGAAATTACATACAGTATTTACCTTAACCCTTTCAGGGTCCAAGGCCAAAATCTGAAGTCACGCACCAGTGTCCAAGAAATTTTGAAAAAAAAAAAATTATTTTTTCTTACAGAATTAAAGAGCATATTTTTGTGAAGGTAATAAAACAAAAAAAAATTAGAATCTGATCAGTACTTACCGAGATACAGTGCCAAGAAGTTTGTAGAAAATGATGTGGTGGCGGCAACATCGACGAATTCCACATACGCGTATTATATTATTTTGTTGTTTTAGTTGTTTTTTCTTTTCTTTTCCAATTTTTTTCTATTCCTACTAACATTTGGGGCCTGAGAGACCAATACTGTATATAATGTATATATATAAACTCACTGTATTGAACACAATAACCGCACTAAAGTTATTATCATATTATTGTTTACCACTGTTGTTTATTACAATAAACATGCACAAATATTGTATAATACTAATGTTCTATCATATATTTACATATTTACAATCACTGGACATGGTTTTAGAACTGCTGGAGCTTGTGGAACTCCTTGAAACAAGGCACCATGCACAGAGGCACCTTACATTCCTCACACATAAACCGAGTGTCTTTGCGTCTTTGTTGCCGTCGTTTTGTTTGTGCACAGACAATGCATCTCTTCTGAGCAAATTTCTTTTGAGTTGAAGGAAGCTGTATTATGAAATGATCACCTTCTCTTCTCAAACGCTTGGGTATATTGTGATGAATTCGAGGACCATGTTGTATTGCAGGTGTTGTTACCTGGTACTTCATTATGAGTTGTCTGACAACAGACAAACAAAATTCACCATACGGTGGTCTGTTACCAGTCTTTATTTGGTACATATTATATGCATTCAGCATTGAAATGTCCATGAGATGGAAGAAAAGTTTCATGTACCACTTGTAACTCTTACGAACACAGTCAACAAAACCAATCTGCATGTCACACTTGTCAACCAAGCGCATGTTTTGTGTATAATCAATCACTGTCACTGGTTTTCGAATACGTTCATTAGTTACTCGATCAACTTTGCCACTGTCTTGCATTTCATTACGGTGAATGGTTGTCAACAATGTGACATCTCGTTTGTCATGCCACCGTAATGCCATGATGTCATTGGCAGTAAACACCTGCACGTCATCACCACGAACACCTGCGTTGAGCCTGGGCATATGTTTACGATTAGAACGCACTGTGCCACACACATCTGTCTTGTTCACTCGCATGAAATCACTGAGTAATGGGCTTGTGTACCAGTTATCGGTATATAATGTATGGCCCTTACCAAGATAAGGTGCCATCATGTTTCTCACTACGTCACCTGATATACCCAATAACATCTTGGTATCTTTCAATGTTTTACTACCCGTGTATACAACAATATCCAACACCAGGCCACTGTCACAATCACAGAGTACAAACAATTTTATACCAAAGCGGTTCCTCTTGCTCGGTATATACTGCTTGAATGACAGTCTACCTTTGAACAAAATCAAAGACTCGTCAATTACAAGATTCTTGAATGGATAAAAGTATATCCTGAACTTTTGTTTGAGATACATGAAAACATTTCTAATCTTGTATAACCTGTCACTTCTGTCAGGCCTGGTTTTGTCAGAGAAGTGCAACATACGTAACAGTAAGATAAACCTGTTCACTGGTATTATTTCACTGAAGGATGGGGTACAAATTAGCCGATCTGTGGACCAGTATGCTTTTATATTATGCTTATAGACGTGAGGCATAAGCATTATTGTTGCAAAAAGCAAATACATTTCTGCAACAGTCGTCTCTTTCCACCTGTGTAGTCTTGACTGTGGTGATAAGATCGTATTTGCCATGGTGTACTGAAAATACTTATTACTTTCCCTGACAATAGTTTCCATCAATGGCTGGTCAAAGAATAATTCAAAGAATTCCAGTTCATTGGCCGTGGTTCCAAGGGGACAGGTAGGTAGAATTCCACTTTGCGAGTCATCAAAGTGGTGAGGGCTGGGAACAAAATTGGGATTTTGCTGCCAATCCCAGATACGGTTTGCTGGTGGATACTGGACATCATAGGCTGGTTGTACGGGTGGTTGTGGCGGGCTGGTGGGTGACGTTCCGCTTTGTCCTTGAACTGACGAGTCAGCAGCGTGGGTTCCCGCGTGGCACAGCGAGTCACGCATGGCGGTGCCACTACCACCACCAGCCCCACTAACACCATCCACTGATGTCTGTGGCTCATCCATGCCAAGTGTAGCCACATCATCCTCACTATCACTACCTAAAACGGGTGTAGGGCCACGGGATGTACTCCGGGATGTACTCCGGGATGAACTCCGTCCCCTGGGCACAGCATAGGGTACACTACCCGAGCGCATGCGGCGGCGAACATACCGACGCTTCACTGGTGAATATGTTTCCTCACTATCACTACTCGAATGATCGTCGAGCGCAATAAAATCACAATCCACGTCAGAATCATCGTCATTACTGAAGTCAGAGGCCAGGCCACGGGAAAATATTAGTTTTCTCTTACGTTTAGGAACACCCGACCGTGAGTCACGAGTGCCCACACCAGAGGTAGAAGGTCGAGGATCGTCGGGGTTTTCTGCACTATTATCGATATCCTGGTCATTATTTTCGGTCACTAACTTATCAAAGCCGTAGAATTCGTCTTCATTTCCACTTCCATCAGTGTCAGAACTATCAGACAGGAAGAGGAGAGTCCCAATTTTCCGGGGAGTGAGAGCTGACTTGCGACGAGACATGGTGAACAAGGGTGACTGAGCCGGCGTTCCCACAATGCTATGCAGGCGCCTAGATTTTTTGTTTACGGCGCACACCCACGGCGCAGACCCATTCTCTCGTATGTAGGCCTATGAGCGCTTTCGCGCTAAATTTGACGGCGCTAGAATTTTGGCGTAGATCTACGGTTTGGACACTCACCGACCAGCCGTAGATCTACGGGACGGACCCTGAAAGGGTTAAAATGGCTTACAGTACAACTCGGAAATCTAAATTCTGAAAATTTAAAGAAACAAAGATGAAAATTTTCCCAAAATTTTTTAATTTCATTTATTACAAGCTTTGTGCCTTTTCCCTTTTTTTAATTTCAAATTCCCTCTTTTGTTTATATGTTAACAAGTGTTTGTTTCTTGCTTCCTCCATGCTCCTGCATCTGTTAATCCATAGTTTTTCATCTTGGAAATTTCTGATTTTTTCAGTTCCTTCTCTTATCTTGTATATACAGTGGGCCCCCGCTTTATGATCACCTTCCAATGCGACCAATTATGTAAGTGTATTTATGTAAGTGCATTTGTATGTGTATGTTTGGGGGTCTGAAATGGACTAATCTAATTCACAATATTCCTTATGGGAACAAATTCGTTCAGTACTGGCACCTGAACATGCTTCTGGAATGAAATAATATCGTAAACCGGGGGTCCACTGTACACTTAATTTCATAAACTGCACTTTCATGCTACTAGGATTTTCTTCTCTCCCAGGCCCTTTTCTCTAGTGAAGATGCCTGTGTTTTTGCTTTCAGTATGCAGTATTGTTCATTTACAAAATCATAGCACTTTGTGCTCTTGACATTTAATTTGCATTTCTTCAAACTAATACTTTGATGTAATCTGGTTGATTCATGTGGTATTTATTTTCCTCTTCTCACCCTTCCCATGATATTGGTTAAACTGGTCACTCTCTTCATTACTTAACCTAGTATGTAAATGGGTCTATATCATAATCATAATTATTGTGTTCTAAAATTTACTGCAAGATTTACTATTCATCTAAAAGATAAAATACTAGTTTTCCTTAAATGGGAAAGATTATACATAATAGGTATGGGTGACTTGCTAAAAATTTGAAGCGCCAGACTCGCTAACTCCTGGTGAATGTACAGTACCTTCTATTTTATTACATAGTACAGTGGACCCCCGCTTTACGATCAGCTCCCAATGCGACCAATTATGCAAGTGTATTTATGTAAGTGCGTTTGTACGTGTATGTTTGGGGGTCTGAAATGGACTAATCTTAATTCACAATATTCCTTATGGGAACAGATTCGTTCAGTACTGGCACCTGAACATACTTCTGGAATGAAATAATATCGTAAACTGGGGGTCCACTGTACATATACAATGATAAAATTGTGTTATTTTCTAATTGAGATATGTAGCACATTCAGGCTCTTACCTGAAGCCACTTAAAGGTATATACAACGTAGGTTGGCCAGTAAGTTAATTTAAATATTGTCAGACTGAAATAAGTTCATTTATTAAAGACTTGTGCATTCATAAGAGTTATTCTTATGGACATTTCATTGAAGTTAATTTTGTGATTTCATTTTTTGTGACTTGTGTAGAAATAATGTGAAACTTAATTCACTGTCTCTGAGTTCAGTGACTACATTGATGTTTTTTATAAAAAAAATTAAATACCATTTATGCTCCCATATGCCACACAAGTTTGCTTTTAAAAATTTATTTATGAAATAAGTTTTGAAGATACGTGATCAATTACATTTTTTTTTTTTTCACAGAGTAGTTGATGCTCAGCCAGCTGTTGGAAGGGTTGCCCAGTATGTAGCATCGCTAATGACCAATGAGAACTCCTCTCCTCGTCGCTCCCACCATGTTTCTTATTCTATGGATGCTCTCTCTGATGACGACGAAATGGATGCTGAGCAGGTTTGCTTTAGATTCCCAGTATGGCTTTTTCAAAGACTCCTCCAAACCATTCGATCATGTGATATTTCTTATGACTTTATTACCTGTGAAAAAATACGTACAGTTGTTTATACACTTGTATGTAAAAATGTTATTAATCCCACAAAATTTAGTGGGAGATTTTTCAATTTTGTTCAAACAAATGTTCATCTATCATTCTGAAGATACTTCACCCACTTCATATTTGCTTAAGAGAACTTCCATTGTACTAAACCACAAGTCAATTTCCTGGGAAAAGTAGGCAAGAGGATGCATTTGTATTTCATAAGTCAGATTTTATGTGGGGCTTATACTTTAATAGGACTTGATTCACGGAGTGTGGGCTGACCCAGCTCTAATTCCTTGAATTGGGAGCCCTTCACCTACCCTTGAAGGATGAAAAAATTAATGCCAGTATACAAAGTTGTGTAGTATTTATACAAGATGCTGAATTATGTCTTAAACAGTTTTGTTATAAAGAGGAGTAACCTAAATCTCTAATACTAATAGATTTTTCACTTACAACCTCATTTGTTACCAAATTTACAGTCCAATTACTGCTTGGAATCCTAAACCACTCCATTATTGCCATTTTCTCTTTGCAGTCTGGAGACTCTGCGGGTGGAAGTCGAGCTAGTGGCTCGATGCCTTTCCAGCCAATTACGCCTGCTCAGCTTGCTGCAGCTCTTGCTAGTGCCACAGGTTAGTTACAGTAAGGATAGAGCAAAATTAAATTTATTAAAAATTGTTGTAGCATGGCAGTGGGTAGAGTAATGTTTCAAGGAGTTTTACATACTGTATTATGTGCAATTTAGTGAATTCTCTAGAGCAAAAAAATTGTATTGTATCAGGGAAAAAGTATGAAGGGCAAATACTACATTCTCTCTCTGCAGGTAACAGCAACAATGGTAGCAACAACAGACTACCTTCTAGTGCCCCTCGTAGCATTCCCACTACACCATCTGCTGTTACCACTACACCTTTCAACACTCCAGCCCCATCAGCTGGTGCCCCTGCAGCACCAGGGCCCATCACCCATGAAATGTTTAGTAATGCCCTTCAGAATGCTCTGGCTGCTTCTGCAAGTCGGGTCAGTTCAAATCTTTATTTTTTTCAATTATTTACAATGACTTCATAAGGAATGGTAAGTGTGGTTCCCCCACATACTAAATTACAATTTTTTTGTAGGCTTCTGGTTCACCTGCTCCTAATAAATCATTTAAGGATAGTTCTCTTTTGTCACTGTTATTCTAGCTACCTTTGCCACCAAACCAGGGTAATTGAAGGAGAAAATTAATTTGCCATCACATTTTAATTTCCACACTAATAGATGTGTGGAACTGGGTAGCATTATTATCATCATAACTAAATGCTAAACCCATAAGGGTCATATAGTAACTAGGTAGCATGTGTCTCAAACTTGACAAAATGGATTGCAACTCCACTAATTACCCTGAATGACTATTGGGTTCAGCTGTTCGTACAAGTGCAGTATAATAATAATCCTTACCAGTAGAGTGTAGACATAGTCCAATGTTATTTCACTAAACTGACATGCCTACCCTGCTTTGGGTGTAGGCACTATATTTATCCTTCTGACAGTAGTCTGGATAGCAGGTTTCCTAAAATCCTTTTAGAAGTTTGATCTTACTCATATTTCAACATTTGGTTCAAACAGATTGCCCATTCACTCTAGTTGAACTGTTTGCATAAACCTGTTGAATGTTCAGTTCCTTACTTCTCAGCACATTGAAACTCTTGAATGCTGCATATGCCTTCCATTCCAGATTATACACCCTATTTGCAAACTTCTCTTAAATTTATTCTTTCTACCTTGACCAAACCAACTTGGCAGCTCTTCTTTCAATTTTTGAATTACGTATTTCATAACACTAGTCTTCTAATGCCTTAATTTTCTGCATAACATAGCAACAACATTCATCTCAGATGTGATATTTCCACTGCCTCTAACCTTTTCCTGCAACATTTAAATACCATTCTTCAAATACATACACAAGTAAAAAACAATATTAGGGCTGTTTTATTTAATTTCTTGTATGGCTACAGTATTTTTTCATGCACAAAATAGTGTGTATAATGTAGGTTTGTGTCTGTATTTTGTTGGATAATCTAAGCAGGGTTTGAAACTTGTGAAACGACTTTTAAAATATGCTCGTGGGCCCCCAGTGGGCCCTTGGCCCATTGAGGATCAGTGCATTATAGACATGAGTAAATGTAACCAGTTATTTTTTATATTTGTACCATATTTATTTGTAACTTGGGTTAACCCTTGTTGAAAACAGGAAAGCCTGTGCATGGCTTGACCCAAGAGTGTCTTCAAAAATATAATTAGCCATTCAGTAATTGGTCATATGTACATATATTTGTAATTATTAAAAGAAATAATTAGTTTTTATGTATTATATGTTTTGTAAATTATTAATAAGAATCCATGTACCATCACTGTCAGGTATAGTAATTATATCCTTCTACTATCTAGTTAGTTATTTGTAGACTTTACATAAGGGTTATTAATTGAGACAGCAGTCCACATAAACTAACCAAGGATAACTTAATATGTAAAGTAAAAGGACACAAGTGCAACTAATGTGATATTTTATTGTGGCAACATTTCACTCTCCAGGAGCTTTGTCAAGCCGAAACGTTGTCAAGCGAAACATTGCCACAATAAAATGTCACATTAGTTGCACTTGTGTCCTTTTACTTTACATATTGTCAGTAATTCTACCAACTTTATTACGATAATTTAATACCTGAAAAGGGATTAATGCAGGTTTGTGTAATATATGCTGAGAGATACACCTGTGTTTAAATGAGTAATTTATACTGTATACATGTACATATATTGCAGGTACTGTATTTGTATTATAGATGTATATTTTATGTATACTGTGACTGAAATGTTGCAGTGAAGTCTCTTAATTTCCTATGTGCATTTTATATAGCTTTGCTTCTTGATTTTTTTTTTTTAACAGGCATCTGGTCCATCTTCATCGTCGTCATCATCAGGTCCTCCATCTGCCAGCATCCAGATTCCCAATCTTGAAGAGTCTTTACAGCTCATGAGAGAAATGGGTATCCCAGATGAAGATCTTAGTCGTCAAGCTTTGCAAGCCACAAATGGAGATGTCCAAGCTGCAGTGAATCTCATATTTGCCCAGTGGATGGCTGATGATTAAATTTTTTAAACGTTTGTGAATTTTAAATTCAGTATATTTTTTATCTTCTGTTACTTAGTGTAGATTGCTAGTATTTTAATATTTCTTACTATAGTTATATTCAATATATTTATTCACTTAATATTATTTTGTAGTAATGTTTCTTGCATTGTTAAACTAAAGAAAACAGACTAAAATTTATTGATCTACAGGAAAAATAAAGAAGTTATAATAAATTTCTTATTTACCCCTCATTTTTCAGGCATTGAAATAGTGCACTGTAACAAATTCAAATTATTTTTTATATTGTAGTCTGAGAAAAGGCCATGTCCCCTGCAAGAGAACCATATTCCTTTATGCAGTGTTTTCAGAGGAGTTTGCCCTGAACATTAGAATGTAGAGACCCCCAGGAACAGATTATGTACTTCTGTATTTATTGAAAATGAGGTACAGTCAGTGTTGAATGTGAAGTATGGTAGAAAGCAAGGAGTTGAAGTATGTATCACTTCTAATGCATTTTGGAAATCCAAAACTTACAAATGAGCCAGATATGGTAGCAGTATGCATAGAGGTAATTAGTGCATATATGTAATTCTGGAGGGAAGGAGGGGTAAGGGTCATCCTAGGAAAGGATGGAGAGGGGGTATAAGAGGTTGTGTGTGCAAGGGGCTGGACATGCAGCAGGCATGTGTGAACGTGTTCGGAGTGAATGGAGACGGATGGGTTTTGGGACGAGCTGTTGGAGTGTGAGTAGGGTAATATTTTGTGAAGTAATTCAGGGAAACTGGTTAGCCAGACTTGAATCCTGGAGGTGAGAAGTACAGTGCCTGCTCCTTTTTGGAGAGGTTTGGGATATTGGCTGTTTGGAGTGACACCTAAACTGTCATATCTGGGCGCCTCTGCAAAGACAGTGATTGTGTGTGAACGATGGTGAATTTTTTTTTTTTTTTTGTCACCCTGCACTGTATAGTCCTTGTGGCTTAGCGCTTCTTTTTTATTATAATAATAATGTCACCCTGCATCGGTAGGAGACGGCCAACGTGCTAAAAAAAAAAAAAAAAAAAAAAAAAATCCTGCAGTCCAGTCTGAAATTGTATGAATAGTTTCCAAAGCTAAATACAATGTGAATCGAGTAATTAGTTAAATTCTAAGTCATCTTCAGCATTTGAATCATATGACACTTGTTATTCTACAATATTGTAGTTTACCTGGTGCTGTGGTCAGTTTTGCTAGTTCTATTATTGCAGCCCAAACTGAGGCAAGGTTGCCTTATGCCCTGCTCTGTGGATCTCCTTTTATACAAGAAAATGTTTCAAATGAGGTATTAACATGTGAAATATAGCTGAATAAAAAAAACTGCTTTAAAATAGTTCAGATATCAGCCAAGTTAATACAGGTAATGACCAGATATTAACCCTTTCAGGGTCCAAGGCCCAAATCTGAAGTCACGCACCAGTGTCCAAGAAATTTTGAAAAAAAAAAAATTATTTTTTCTTACAGAATTAAAGAGCATATTTTTGTTAAGGTAATAAAACAAAAAAAAATAGAATCTGATCAGTACTTACCGAGATACAGTGCCAAGAAGTTTGTAGAAAATGATGTGGTGGCGGCAACATCGACGAATTCCACATACGCGTATTATATTATTTTGTTGTTTTAGTTGTTTTTTCTTTTCTTTTCCAATTTTTTTCTATTCCTACTAACATTTGGGGCCTGAGAGACCAATACTGTATATAATTTATATATATAAACTCACTGTATTGAACACAATAACCGCACTAAAGTTATTATCATATTATTGTTTACCACTGTTGTTTATTACAATAAACATGCACAAATATTGTATAATACTAATGTTCTATCATATATTTACATATTTACAATCACTGGACATGGTTTTAGAACTGCTGGAGCTTGTGGAACTCCTTGAAACAAGGCACCATGCACAGAGGCACCTTACATTCCTCACACATAAACCGAGTGTCTTTGCGTCTTTGTTGCCGTCGTTTTGTTTGTGCACAGACAATGCATCTCTTCTGAGCAAATTTCTTTTGAGTTGAAGGAAGCTGTATTATGAAATGATCACCTTCTCTTCTCAAACGCTTGGGTATATTGTGATGAATTCGAGGACCATGTTGTATTGCAGGTGTTGTTACCTGGTACTTCATTATGAGTTAGTCTGACAACAGACAAACAAAATTCACCATACGGTGGTCTGTTACCAGTCTTTATTTGGTACATATTATATGCATTCAGCATTGAAATGTCCATGAGATGGAAGAAAAGTTTCATGTACCACTTGTAACTCTTACGAACACAGTCAACAAAACCAATCTGCATGTCACACTTGTCAACCAAGCGCATGTTTTGTGTATAATCAATCACTGTCACTGGTTTTCGAATACGTTCATTAGTCACTCGATCAACTTTGCCACTGTCTTGCATTTCATTACGGTGAATGGTTGTCAACAATGTGACATCTCGTTTGTCATGCCACCGTAATGCCATGATGTCATTGGCAGTAAACACCTGCACGTCATCACCACGAACACCTGCGTTGAGCCTGGGCATATGTTTACGATTAGAACGCACTGTGCCACACACATCTGTCTTGTTCACTCGCATGAAATCACTGAGTAATGGGCTTGTGTACCAGTTATCGGTATATAATGTATGGCCCTTACCAAGATAAGGTGCCATCATGTTTCTCACTACGTCACCTGATATACCCAATAACATCTTGGTATCTTTCAATGTTTTACTACCCGTGTATACAACAATATCCAACACCAGGCCACTGTCACAATCACAGAGTACAAACAATTTTATACCAAAGCGGTTCCTCTTGCTCGGTATATACTGCTTGAATGACAGTCTACCTTTGAACAAAATCAAAGACTCGTCAATTACAAGATTCTTGAATGGATAAAAGTATATCCTGAACTTTTGTTTGAGATACATGAAAACATTTCTAATCTTGTATAACCTGTCACTTCTGTCAGGCCTGGTTTTGTCAGAGAAGTGCAACATACGTAACAGTAAGATAAACCTGTTCACTGGTATTATTTCACTGAAGGATGGGGTACAAATTAGCCGATCTGTGGACCAGTATGCTTTTATATTATGCTTATAGACGTGAGGCATAAGCATTATTGTTGCAAAAAGCAAATACATTTCTGCAACAGTCGTCTCTTTCCACCTGTGTAGTCTTGACTGTGGTGATAAGATCGTATTTGCCATGGTGTACTGAAAATACTTATTACTTTCCCTGACAATAGTTTCCATCAATGGCTGGTCAAAGAATAATTCAAAGAATTCCAGTTCATTGGCCGTGGTTCCAAGGGGACAGGTAGGTAGAATTCCACTTTGCGAGTCATCAAAGTGGTGAGGGCTGGGAACAAAATTGGGATTTTGCTGCCAATCCCAGATACGGTTTGCTGGTGGATACTGGACATCATAGGCTGGTTGTACGGGTGGTTGTGGCGGGCTGGTGGGTGACGCTCCGCTTTGTCCTTGAACTGACGAGTCAGCAGCGTGGGTTCCCGCGTGGCACAGCGAGTCACGCATGGCGGTGCCACTACCACCACCAGCCCCACTAACACCATCCACTGATGTCTGTGGCCCATCCATGCCAAGTGTAGCCACATCATCCTCACTATCACTACCTAAAACGGGTGTAGGGCCACGGGATGTACTCCGGGATGTACTCCGTCCCCTGGGCATAGCATAGGGTACACTACCCGAGCGCATGCGGCGGCGCACATACCGATGCTTCACTGGTGAATATGTTTCCTCACTATCACTACTCGAATGATCGTCGAGCGCAATAAAATCACAATCCACGTCAGAATCATCGTCATTACTGAAGTCAGAGGCCAGGCCACGGGGAAAATATTAGTTTTCTCTTACGTTTAGGAACACCCGACCGTGAGTCACGAGTGCCCACACCAGAGGTAGAAGGTCGAGGATCGTCGGGGTTTTCTGCACTATTATCGATATCCTGGTCATTATTTTCGGTCACTAACTTATCAAAGCCGTAGAATTCGTCTTCATTTCCACTTCCATCAGTGTCAGAACTATCAGACAGGAAGAGGAGAGTCCCAATTTTCCGGGGAGTGAGAGCTGACTTGCGACGAGACATGGTGAACAAGGGTGACTGAGCCGGCGTTCCCACAATGCTATGCAGGCGCCTAGATTTTTTGTTTACGGCGCAGACCCATTCTCTCATATGTAGGCCTATGAGCGCTTTCGCGCTAAATTTGACGGCGCTAGAATTTTGGCGTAGATCTACGGTTTGGACACTCACCGACCAGCCGTAGATCTACGGGACGGACCCTGAAAGGGTTAACAAGCATTTAATTGGTAGTTTAATTCTCCACAGCTAACATTATCAATGAGAAGGCATTAAACCTACAAGGGTCATACAATGCCACATGAACAGGTGACAAGGATAGAGATGGTGTAGATGCTGAGGAGGTATGGTAATTGGTAGAATGAAAGGATAATGGAGGACCTTGTTTTCTAAGACCACCACCAGTGTTAACACTGGCATGAGAAGGGGCAGCATCGACTAGCATTTTCAGTAATGGTGATATCATTAACAGCAGCATCACAAAAATATTTGTCTGAAGCAAGTCATAAGTTACATTCTACAGCAAACCCTGACAAATGGGGACTATTAAAATAGGTGTGAGCACTAAACTCATGAGGTCATGCAGTACATGAGGAATGAGAGGCAATTAAATTCAATCCAAGGAAGGGGAGGTTAGGTTCACTTCCTCCAGATCAAGAGCCCCTTACCAGCATCACAGTACGGTACCTTCCTTGAGTGACAAATATGGAAATGTATCTGCTACTTTTGGGGGGGAAAGGGTACTCAGGTTTGGCCTGAGGGAAGCCTGAGATTCCTCCGACCAGAACCATTCACCTTGGCAAAGAAACCACTTGCATGGTCTCATAACCAAGTGACAAAACAACAAATTACTGATTATGGTGTGAACTGCTAAAACTATCTACCATTTACTAAAAATTGTGAAGTGTTAGTCTATAACAGTAGGTAATGAATGTAACCGGAGGAGATAGGCATTTGAGAAATGGAAATAAACTTAAGGGAACAGGACTAATATGCTACTCCAATATAAGGTAGCACTTGAATCTTATTACCCTCTCCTTGGATCAAACCTGATTACCTTTGCCCGGCATATTGCCGGGTACACATACACACTCGCATCTCCCTTGTCTTAGTTGACAGGTTCGAACCTGAAGCGTTAACTTTCCATTCCCCCCAGACACTTGTGTAATAAAAATAGTTACATAAACACAGGGTAGATTGTGTAACTACATGTACAGTAGTTCCATGATCAACACTAGGAAAAAATTTGCTGTATAGCCCTTGTGGCTTAGTGCTGCTTTGATTATAATAATAGGAAAAACTTGCTAGTTAAACTTGTATGTAATACTGTATTATATACAACTTTAATAGAATACAATTCAGTAAAAAATTTTTACCCTAAGTATTGTGCCAAAGTAATTGATTTGGGAACATTAATTACAAACCATTCACAGCCAAGTTTCCATATGATCATCTGTGAGGATAACAAGTGGGTACAGTAAATTTATTCTATGGCATTAAATAAACTCGCATGGAGACAAAAAAAAAAGAAAAAATATCCTGAAGATCGGTCACAGTGCGAGGCCAAAATGTGCATTACTCGCAGCTGTTGCTTTGTCATCTCTATATGGGTTAGTTTGTGACTGACCATTGTATAATATAATGAATTCGTGATATGCTTAAAATAAAATTTTTCCCAATATGTCAGAGCTTGAAAAACATTAAATCTGGATACTTTATAGTATTTCCGAGTCACTCACTGTAACAACACTTGCTGCCGTAAAGCTACACTACTGTGCTGTATAAATAGTACACTAAGTATTTTAAGTTTTTCAAAATAAAGTAGCTGTATAGTCCTTGTGGCTTAGTGCTTCTTTTTGATTATAATAATAATAATAATCAAAATAAAGTATATTGCTTTGATATGTACAGTACTGATTAACCCTTTATGAAGGTTCCGATTACAATTTTGGACAAGGTGAGAAAATATTCTTGCCCATAATTTATGTAGTCAATAGTTTTTCTGCACTATCCACTGCCCTGCTGCACTCCATGACAATCCCTCTCCCTCTTGCTACCCAATACCCCTGCACCTTCCCTGCTCTGATGCGCTGTATGACCCTCGTAGATTTAGCACTTCTTTTTTATTATAACAGTTTTTCTAATCACTTTCATTATATGGTGATGAGTCTTATCTTTGTCTTATCACTGCTGTTTATATATATTTTTTTCTGTAATTACTGTGTGTTGACAATAATTAGAATATTCAGTTGTGCAGTGCTGTATGACCCTTGTGGGTTTAGCACCTGGTTTTGATTATAATTACTGAGTGTCTTTGCCTGCTCTGTTCCCATACTCATTATCATAATATCGTCTTTTCAATGTCCTATATTTGCGTAGCATATACAATGCCTCTATCTCCTTGATCACAAACTCTCCTCGTCCAATCATCATCTTGATTTGCTCTGGATCAGTTGCATCCTTATTCTTGAGGAAAGATCTCTTGAGCTTCTCTCTGAAGTACTCATACCCCATGGGATACTCTCGGCCAAGATACAGCAACTGAGGTGTAATAGAGATTTATTAAGAAGTCATTTGTGTTAAAATCATTTTAAAAACTGCTGATAAGAAATTTACATACAAATTATACTTTATAACAATCTTCAGTACTTACCCTAGCAAGGACTAATATTCTAGACTGATGTATATCCTGTACTATTAATTTACTCTCCCTTGTCTTGATGCTGAAGGGCTCTTGATCCAGGAATTAGAGCTACCCTCCCACCTTTAGATCAGATATGATTACTTCCCATTTGCTCTTTGGGTTTACCATTATAATAAATATAATACTGTAATAATATAATGCAAGAAAATACACATTACAGTTGGGAAGAAATAAAATAATTGTTGCAAGCAAGCAAAATATAAGATAGTTGGTACACACACTACTGATTACTGCCCTTCAAATAGCTTTGCACTGATGCTAGGGAAGGGACCTTAAACCCAAACAGCTGAAGTTAACCTCCCCTTCCTTGGATCAAACTTGATTGCCTCCAATTCCCCAGGCACTGTGTAAGTTAGTTTAATATATTATACACCCCATACCCAACCTTTGAGTGGTAGTCAAAAAGATTACAGAGGTACGTAATGTTTCCAGGGGCTGGGCCCCAGAGTTATAATAGCTGAACAAGTTACAAAGGCAATGAACCATTCATAGGTCCACACCTGATAACAATTGCAATGAGTTATTAATGCAAATATTAGCTTTATTTACAACTAAAGCACTGTGTAACCAACCTGTGTTTGGTACTCATTAAATGCTTTGCTATGTAATAGTAATACATAACTGGCTTTCTCCTATGTTACAAACTTCTCTTCAGCTACCCCTCAAGGGAGGTTCCTTGATGCTGGTGAGGGGCTCTTGATCTAGGGAATTGGACCTGTGCTCCAGTTCCCTGAATTGAGCCTGGACACCTTCCATCCCCCACCCACATGCACTGTATAATCCTACGGGTTTAGCGCCCCCACGATTATAATAACTCTTCAGCTACACATTTAAGGGTACCAACCTCTGGCTCCCCATTCCTATAAACTATTTACTCATTCAGTAATAAGGTTTAGAAAAAATTTCCTCTTTCAACTCACATTTTTATACAGCTGTATTACTTGTGGTCTCAGTGACATGGCTGCTGCTAATTTTTGACCTGGCCGAGTTGTAGCTGGAAAAAAAGTGGAAATAAATATATACATTTTGTATGTGTGTATACTTATCTATATGTGGTTGCAGGAGTCGAGTCACAGCTCCTGGCCATGTATGTATGTACTCACCTGTATGTGGTTGCAGGGACCAAGTCACAGCTCCTGGCCCTGTGTATGTGATTGCAGGGGTCAAGTCACAGGTTCTGGCCCTGTGTGTATATACTCACCTGTATGTGGTTGCATGGGTTGACTCACAGCTCCTGGACTGAACCTAATTGCATCTCCTTCACCCAAGCACTGTATGACTCCTACGAGTTTAGCACTTCCTCTCTAAATACAGTAATAATGTAATCCCTGTAAATTTCTATGCTGCTAACCTTACTTAAAACTGAACATACTAGTAATACTTGACACCCAAAAATAAAATGATTTGTGCTAGATAATGGAATAAGTAAGTTTATTTAGGCACAGGTACACATAAGTACAATTATCCTACATAATGTAAATTACCCACCATGATAAAACAAAAAAATGTCAAAATGACATATATATGTATTTACAATGGGGTACTTAGAGTTGCAAGCTGTATGGCCCTTGTGGGTTTAGTGCTTAGTTTTGATTGCTGGAGATAGACTTTTCCACTCACTCTCACCTACCTCCCCCCCCCTCCCCCCCCACCCCCCCCTCTCTCTCTCTCTCTCTCTCTCTCTCTCTCTCTCTCTCTCTCTCTCTCTCTCTCTCTCTCTGGTAACATGGAAATACGCATTACTGAAGCTACAGAAAGGAAGGAGAATGATTTATTGTATGCAAGCTGATCCTCTCTTTAATGTAAATAATTCAGCAGATCTTATTCCTAATATATCTCATTTTGTTGTAACTGATTTTCACTCATTTAAGTTACTTAGCTGTTTAATATTAATAAATATTTCTACCAGTACATGTACAAGGTATACAGACCATAGCTGACATCACTGACATACTACTATATACAAAGCCCCTTGTTATGTAGAACATTTCCCGTAAATTAGGTCAGTTTTGTTCCCAGGATGCGACCCACACCAGTCCACTAATAAATAAAAATAAAAATAGGTGAACATGGACAGTAGGTGTCTTAAAGAAAGATGTTCTAATGTTTCCACCCGTACCGGGGATCGAACCACGGACCTCAGTGTGTGAGCTGAATGCGCTACCAATCGAGCTATAGGACTTTTAAGGTTTAAATAACATATTACAAGGACCACCATGAAAATAAATAACTTTTTCGGTTATCCTGGCAGCTAATTTACCCATATATTAATATGTATGAACCCCTCAAGGAAGGTTCCTTGATGTTGGTGAGGGGCTCTTGATTTAGGGAATTGGATCTGTGCTCCAGTTCCCCGAATTAAGCCTGAATGCCTTCCACATCCCCCCCCAGGCGCTGTATAATCCTCCGGGTTTAGCGCTTCCCCCTTGATTATAATAATAATATGTATGATAATTTATGTAACTATGTGTACCAGTACCAATGGAAATAAGTCACTCTGTCTGACTTTTTTGGGTTATCCCTTCCCCTCAAGGAAGGTTCCTTGATGTTGGTGAGGGGCTCTTGATTTAGAGAATTGGATCTGTGCTCCAGTTCCCCGAATTAAGCCTGAATGCCTTCCACATCCCCCCCCCCCAGGCGCTGTATAATCCTCCGGGTTTAGCGCTTCCCCCTTGATTATAATAATAATTTGGGTTATCCCAGGTTCTCTACACATATGCTGCTATGTATGATAATTCTATGTAACTGTATTTGTGTATACCTGAATAAACTTACTTACTTACTTATTCTTTCCGTCCAGGTTTGCTGTATAATCCTTCGGGTTTAGCGCTACCCCCTTGATTATAATAATAATAATCCGTCCAGGTTTTCCGTCCGTCTCTTGTTTGACGGAAAACAGCTGATGTGAGCCAGAGGTGCTGCTGCCACCTGGTGGTAACTTTCACAACCACCAACGAAAACAAGGCGTCGTCATGGCAACTATGACGCTAACGCTGCACTACTCGCCTACTCGTGGTTACTGGGGTCGAGACTCAGCTCCTGGCCCTGCCTCGCAGTAAAGGTTCTTGTGGGGTTATAGTAAATTTATTCATGTACATTACACAGGCTTAAATATTTACAATGATTTTTACATAGTAACATATTATATGTAAATTACCTAAGATTAGCTAATAAAGTCAAATTGACTTGTTTTCATTGGGGTTCTTGATGGGTAAACGTGTGAGTGATGGTGAGATATAAGCGTGAGTAATGGCGAGGCACAGATGTGAGTGATGGTGATATATAAGAGTGAATTAAGAGAAGGTAAGAAGTGGTGCTGGTGCGGTACAAGTGTGAGTGATGGTGACGTACAAGTGTGGGTGATGGTGATGTAAAAGTGTGGGTGCTGGTGAGGTACAGGTGTGGGTGATGGTGATGTAAAAGTGTGGGTGCTGGTGAGGTAGAAGTGTGGGTGATGGTGAGGTAGAAGTGTGGGTGCTGGTGAGGTACAGGTGTGGGTGATGGTGAGATACAGGTGTGGGTGATGGTAAGGTACAAGTGTGGGTGATGGTGACGTACAAGTGTGGGTGATGGTGATGTAAAAGTGTGGGTGCTGGTGAGGTACAGGTGTGGGTGATGGTGATATAAAAGTGTGGATGCTGGTGAGGTAGAAGTGTGGGTGATGATGAGGTACAAGTGTGGGTGATGGTGAGGTACAGGTGTAGGTGATGATGAGATACAGGTGTGGGTGATGGTGAGGTACAAGTGTGGGTGATGGTGAGGTACAGGTGTGAGTGATGGTGAGGTACAGGTGTGGGTAATGGTGAGGCACAAGCGTGAGTGCTGATGAGGTACAGGTGTGGGTGATGATGAAGTACAAGTGTGGATGATGTTGATACATTACTTATAATTTTACAGTTTACTCATTACTCATATTAACCAACCTCTCTCTCTCTCTCTCTCTCTCTCTCTCTCTCTCTCTCTCTCTCTCTCTCTCTCTCTCTCTCTCTCTCTCTCTCTCTCTCTCTCTCTCTCTCTCTCTCTCTCCATTAAAGTTAATCTATAGGAGAGTGTCCA
Source organism: Cherax quadricarinatus (assembly GCF_038502225.1). Classification (NCBI taxonomy): domain Eukaryota; kingdom Metazoa; phylum Arthropoda; class Malacostraca; order Decapoda; family Parastacidae; genus Cherax; species Cherax quadricarinatus. The sequence continues at coordinate 4,483,956 of NC_091374.1, read as the reverse complement.
TCAAGTGTTCCAGAGCTAGAGAGAACACTGCCCACCTACACCACCAGTGTCCAAGTGTTCCAGAGCTAGAGAGAACACTGCCCACCTACACCATCAGTGTCCAAGTGTTCCAGAGCTAGAAAGAACACTGCCCACCTACACCATCAGTGTCCAAGTGTTCCAGAGCTAGAGAGAACACTGCCCACCTACACCACCAGCATGCCACCCAAGGTCAGCTCATTCTACATAAATTTCTGTTATACTATCTACTACAAAAATTCATTTAGATACATCATAGAGATGTTGATATTCAAAGTTACTCTTCTTCTGTCCCCACATCCTCGCTCTCTCTTTACCAGCGAGTTAGCTATTATTATTATTATTATTATTATTATTATTATTATTATTATTATTATTATTATTATTATTATTATTATTATTATTATTGCATTCATGGAGGGGAGCCCTAAATCTGTAGGTGTCGTACAGCGCCCGGGAGAATGGAAGGAGTTCAAATTTAAGGAACTGGAGCACTGGTCTAGTTCCTATATCAAAAACCCCTCACCATTATCTAGGGGTGTCTTAAACTTAGATGTTCTTCAGTCTTTTAAAATATTACTGTATTAATCAGAAAACTGCAAACTTGTAAGAGTTATACCAGGTTTGATCCGAGGAAGGGTTGTATTCAGGAACTTCAGGTCAACTAGTCCTCTAAGCTTCTGATTTGCTTTTTGTAACAGGCGACTCCAGGCTGGTAAATATCGAGCAGACATTGTATCCTCTGCACCACCACTCTACAGAAAAGCATTTGACAATATATTTCAATTGATTTAATCCATTTCTCGAATGCATTCAGTGGTCGGCTGGTCAAACTCGCAGATCCCGTCAGGGATATCAAGTGCCCAATACCAGGAGGTATTGCCCAATACCAGGAGGTATTGCCCAATACCAGGAGTTATTGCCCAATACCAGGAGGTATTGGGTCCCTGACAATCCTGACGAGCCGCCATCATTTCAACCTTGTACCATTACACGTTCATACACACATTTTTTTATTATAATAAGACATGAGAGTATCTAAATAAATTATATTTTATGTTCCTTTTTATTGTTTTCCTTTTCGTCATGTTTAACGAATCTTTATATCATATTATTCCAAAGTTTAGGACAATGGAAATAAATTTTGATTATGTTCGCCACAGTCACCTTACTTTTCAGCAAGCTCAAGGTGCCACCAGGAAGCTCAGTAAGGAAGAGCGGGAGAAGCTGAGACAACTGGAGCTGGAGAGGAAGCAAAGGGAAGCTGAGGAGGCCAGGTGAGTGTGTTAGGTGAAAGGATTGTAGTGATTGTATGACTGGGAGGCGGAAAGACGTTCAAGTTGCGCTTGTCAGTGTTATAGAGAGATGCACTGATTTGTCAATAGAGTTGTAGATGAGTGGAGCAAACCCCCAGGTAGTGTCATTGAGACGAGAACTGGGTAGTTTTAAATGCAGGTTGGACGGGTTTATGAGTGGGTTGAAGTCATACCTATCTAGCATGGGTCAATAGGTTTGCTGCAGTGCTCCTTTATTCATACATTATGTTGATTTCCCCGTCAGGATCCGAGAGGAGGAAGAGGAAGCAGCGAGGAAGGAGAGAGAGGCGGAGGAGGCGGCGAGGCGGGAGGAGGCGAGGCTGGAGCAGCAGCGGCAGCGGCAGGTGCAACTCAAAGCTACCATCACCGTTACAACACAGCTCGATCTTACCATGGACCTCACAAGGGACCGTCTTAAGGACAAAGAAGAGGTAAACACGAGCAGAAAGGCAGGGAAGGTATAAACGATATAGGGGCATCATGACACGGAGGTACCCACTAGCAGGGCAGATTTTACTCGGATTATTAACCCGGAGAAATAGTAACTCAGGGGAGCTCAGTCAAGACACTATTTCCATTGATTCTCTTCCCCCATATTGCGACCCACAACAGCCGGCTGACACAGTTTCGTACTTACTGCTAGATGAACAGGAAAACAATGTTAGGAAACAGGCTCAATGTTTTCGCTTGTTTTGGAATCGAACCCAGGTGCTTAAGTTTTGAGCTGAAGGTGTTATCATGTAGTAGTAGTTCATGCAGTAGTTCACTCGAAATTGTGCGACACAGACAATACAAGAACTATTCATATTATGGGCTGTACATAAAATTATAATTCCATTTTTTTGGGGGGAGGGAATAAATTATTTAATGTTTTTAGTGCTTGTCACCCTTTTAATACCTAAGGGTGGTATTAGATCACGTAACACAGTTCTCATACCTAGGTATTCATACTAGATCATCTGGCACTATTCTATGCCCAGAGGACGACAATATATCTTCTACCGTCCTTATTATAAGGAGTAACAGGTCATTTGCCCCAAATGAAAATAAATACTACTGTCTGACTTGATTTGTTTATTATACTGTAAGTTAAACCTATATAACATACCATTGATGTAGACCTGCAACATATATGTGTGTCAGAACCATTGTACAAATATATACTACTATGTGTCAAATCATTACTGGATTTCCTGGATGAAGTTTCATATTTATACTCAGTGGGAGCGGATGATGAGGTGTGATGGCTTGCCTGACCCGACTAGTGTGCCAGAGATGAACAGGTACTTGAGCCTATGGCGGGCTGACCCAGACACAGCTACATTACATGGAGCTTTGGCCAAGACAGACCAAGTCATTCATGTGAGTACTCTCATAATTCATACCACTAATAAATGCTTCGATACTGTAAATTGCATATTTATATATGAATAACTCTCTGTGGTCAGGACCTGGGGATTGCCTTGAAGACTTTACGAGCGTCATTAATAGACCCTGTATTTCACGGTAACTCATGGACTAAATTTTTTACTCTTCAACCAACGGTACCTACGAACCCTATCTCAGACCACAGTATCAGCAAAGCACTCTTGCAACATGTCGGTATTGTATACCATTGCCATATTCACAGTCAGACACTGCAACACAGCGGTATCTTGGTATTGAGGACAATTTTTCGGTTGCAAGTGACATTTTCGATAATTTTGGCTGACCTCTGGTTGCGAAGAGACAAAAACCGGTGATGGACATTCTCCCACCTACGTATCGGACGCAACCATCTTAATCATGGGTATCTCATGAAGAAACACTTACCACCGCTGTCAAGTTCCGTTGTCGGGCATGCAGAATTTATCCCCGGCGTCGTCACCACCCTAACGCATTTGCTTCTGACCTTGCTGACAACCCCACCTTTGACACAGACTCCCTCTGTCTTTTTGTCAGCAATTGCTTTATTGCGCCAACTCTGATTATATTTTCCCTTTAGTGTTCCCCTGCCACCCCCAACTAACTCCGCCTCTTGCATAATCCTAACTCACTAGTCTCTGATCTTCGTATATTTCATCATTAGCACATACGATTCTGCAGCGCTGTATGACCCTTGTGGTTTAGCGCAACGTTTTATTGCAATTAATCTTATGTTCTGTAGCATATATTTAGTCACTTAAATCCATAACTTGATATGTTGCACATGTCAGGTGATCTCGGAGCTGGAAGGAGTTGTGGAGGAGACCAGAGACGCTACTGAGAAGCAGCTCAGGGACTGGAAGGAGGTAAGCAAGCATGGGAGATTATTAAGAACTTTATAAGTTCGACGTTCTACTTTCATAAGGCTTTACCAGGTACTTAATAACCACTAACTTGTAGGTACCTATGGCAGGCTGGGGGTTCTTTTTGATTATAATAATAATAATAATAATATGGCAGGCTGGTGGAGCTTCGCGTTACTAGAGGGAAATAAATATGAATTCCCAGCATAAATACGTCAGAGTATTAGGATTACAGAGAAGTGGGATGATTTGTAAGATTATACGAGGAAGCGAGGTGAATCGACACCATGCCCAGCCCTTCTAGGGTAGGGTAGGTGCCTGAGCCCGAGCCTTTAGCTCATAAGACTGTCATTCCCATTAGCCCCCTTGTGGCGGGGATGGCAGACCAGAGAGGCCTAGCTTGTGGCTAGGCCTGGGGACAGTTGGTCCCAAAGATGAGGAGGTACTTGTGCCTCCTCCCATGGGAGACTTAGGTCTCAGACACTCCCTAAAGAGGGAGCCAAGGCCGGGCCACCACTTGGACAAGGCCCGGGCTGGGAGAATACCGGCGAATCTTTAATAATAATAATAATAATAAGAAGCGAGGTGAGTTAGGTAATTTATCAGGCTGATTGAAGGTGAAAATACCATTTTCAGTAAAATTGTAGCCAGTCGCCAAAATTTTGGCAACCTATGTGTCAAAATTCTCTAAATTGTATGTGTGAGTAAATGTTATTTCATTATACTTAAGTTTGAGCTAGGCTATGTGCTGTGAGTCTGCGCTAGGCTAATTTCTGTGAGCCTGACCTAAGCTGAATGAACTAGGCTGTGTTGAATGTTGGTTACAGATCTGGTTGGAGCTACAGGAGGCGCAGAAGGAGAAGTTGAACGAGGCTACATACCACCAGCTGCTGGACCTCCGTCCTCATCTCGACCACGAAACTATGGTATTTCACCTGCTCTCCCTCCTACCTACCCAATCTCTTACATTTTTCCCTCCTTCCCACTGAAGTCTACCAACTCCGGCTGACATATTTCAACACCTTGTATGAGCCCCATCCTGCGTGATGGAATATGACAGGGAAACAGTTATTTTTTGTTCTCACTGTTTAATTATCATATAAAATAGGGCAACAGCATGCTGTTGATGTATCCATTCCAAATTCATGCCAAAAATAAAAAATAATAAAGTTCTTCTCAGCGAAAAAATCACGATAATGTAAATTGTGTCGTACAGTACTACTGCTACTGCAGTTTATTGGATTACAAGATAAATTAATCCATTGCTCTTGACAAAGAAAACACCAGACAGTCACCAAACTATTTATTTAATTATTAACCTGGTGTCACTGACAGGTGTATTCCTTCTTCACATCATCACCCCTGGTGTCCCTGGCTCTCTGGAGCAACACAACTCGTTCTCCCAAGAACAACTCTCATGAGGTATGTACCAAGACAGCAGAGAACAACTTAGCCCTTCACTTTCCAGTAATTTTCTAAGATATTTTTGACTGTGCTGTTAAGCAGTGACCAAAGGTAACACCTGACTGAAGAAGTCTGTTCACTTTGCAGCTGTCTTTTTCAACATATTGGATAACTTTAAAAATAAGATGGACAGATATATGCATGAGAAGGGTCGAGTTTGATAGAACTTGACTAATATGAACCAGTAGGCCTGCTGAAGTCCTCTGTTCTTATGTTGTAATTGTATGGTTCAGGTGACGGAGTTGGGGTTCACATTCACTCTACCAGGTGACCTCGTGGAGACAGAGTGTGTAGTGAGGGTGATGAGGACTGAATATGACCATTACTCAAAGTTTGCCAGGACATACAACCCACCAGTGGTGCCCGAGGAACAAACTACACTCCTAGGTGGGTGGACAACTCACTCACCCACAAGAATAGCCTGATAAACCAATGGAACCCAATGACAATAAGTAACTCTAACTTTTTTGGGTTATCCCAGGTTCTTTACACGTATGCTGCTATGTATGATAATCTATGTAACTGTATTTATGTATAATTGAATAAACTTACTATAAATGTTCAATTTTAAACATTCTTTGCTTTTTCTCGGCTACTTCGTTGTCACGTTTCATGGCAGTTTTTCCTAATTTGCTGCTCTGTAGCTAAATAAAAATTTTTATAGGTTTATTTATCTAAACCTAATCCAGTCTGATTAAAATTAACTTTTAACTTATATTATAGAAAATAATAGATGTAAAAAAAAGTAAAATCGTGTAGATATTGACGTTGGATACTACCAAAAAAATTAGCATGTTAAAATGATGAAGGTCTCTTGATCCAGGGAACTGGAGATTCTTTCCTTCGTTGAATCACATCTATTTCAAATTCTTCTTAAATATAATGTATAATAATAATTTACTGAGAATTCAGGTTAAAAATTCTAAACCTAAAATTCTTTCGCAAAATAGCCTAAATTTTCCGTATCTAAAATGTGGTTTATACATTCAGTAAAAAACTTTTATGGTCTTATGGATTATATTTATCCATTTCAGGTATATCTTGTTCTTTCTTAACTACCACAATGATTAATAATGTAACAAAAAAAGAGAAAGCTTAGTAGAGTAAGTCTTTACGATGTGATGTTCCACCCTATTGAGTGTTTTGTTTAGTTAATGTAAACCTGAGGAAGCATTAGTGCTTTCTCAGGTTTAGTGGTTTATTTAAACTTGACTGAGAACCATTTAGTGTTTTATGAAGTCTATATAGACCTGATATAACACTGCTTGCTTAATAAAGTCAATATAAACCCGATACAGTACTATTTAGTTAATAAAGTCAATATAAACCACAGTACTATTTAGGTAATAAAGAAATATAAACCCGATACAGTACTATTTAGTTAATAAAGTCAATATAAACCACAGTACTATTTAGGTAATAAAGTCAATATAAACCCGATACAGTACTATTTAGTTAATAAAGTCAATATAAACCAGATACAGTACTATTTAGTTAATAAAGTCAATATAAACCGGATACAGCATTATGTAGTGTTACAAAGTCAATGTAAATCTGTAACAGTACTGTGTCTAACAACAATATCTGGCTCTTGTTACTGTACCTGTGTTTAGATAATCGAGCCTCCACCATTCCTTGTGCGTAATGACCCCCATCCCCACAAGGGTTTAGCGCTTCACGTGAATATAATAACATTATTTCAGAGGACGGGGGAGAGGAAGAGGAGGTGGAGCCTGAGGAACAACCTCCTCCCAAAGAGGTGAGGTCCTTCATGGTATGATGTCAAAGAGGTGAGGTCATTCATGGTATTAAAATGATGTCAAAGAGGTGAGGTCCTTTATGGTATTATAATGATGTCAAAGAGGTGAGGTCATTCATGATATTATAAGGATGTCAAAGAGGTGAAGTCCTTCATGGTATTATAATGATGTCAAAGAGATGAGGTCCTTCATGGTATTATAATGTCAAAGAGGTGAGGTCTTTCACGATATAATTGTTAATGATGTTAAATTATATTGATTATATTCCACATAAAAACGGTAAACTAATAATATTAAATAGGTTTTTTGTGTCCTCAGGGCGGAGGAAAACCAGAGGGAAACTCCAAGGAAAAGATGGGTAAAGAAATCTTATTGTGTTTGTTATTGTTTCTGGAGATCAGTGGTATTACTTCCAATTATTATTTATGTGTGGGTGTTACAGGAGCACCGCCGGTGATGGCGATACAATGTGTGGGTGTTACAGGAGCACCGCCGGTGGTGGTGAAGAAACACAAGCCAGTGCACCTGACGGAGACGGCGCCGGGGGAACTCAATCTTCGACGGTACCGCATCCAGGGCGGCGTGTACACCATCGACCTGCTGGAGGTACCACCACAGCCTCGTGTTATGGCTGATTGTACCATCACACAAGGTCAGTACACAGCTGGAGTAATTTGCAATTACTTATTTTATCAAGCTATGGTTGTGGTGTCCCATTTTATTTCGTGCCGTCAGAGGCTAGGCTATAGTGGAACTACAAAATAGAAATAGGTCACAGAATTCACAATGGGTCTTGGTCAGGCACCACTGGGCAAAAGTCATCGTTATAACAAATGATGTACCCAAATTACAATTTTAACTAAATAGTTCAATCATCTACTTGGTGCAGTGTGAATATAGTGTCAAGATTTCAGATATATAGAGGCCTGACAATAAAACTGGAAGAACTTACGCAAAACTCAACTTCTAAGGTCATTAATGCATGAACAGATTTCGTTTCCTTGTGAACCATTCGTCCTGGATTCATTCCAATGCCTCAGATTCATTCACCGGTTCCCTGGATTCATTTGCAGTTCATTCTGCTTCCGAGTGGATATCCTTTAGACGTTTTTCACCACACTCATCATCTGCATAACTCCTAAAAATTATTATTTCAATGGCTGCGGCTGACGGTGGACATCATAGTGGAGGAGGTGTGCACTGTGTCGCGGGTTCACTGGGTGGCACAGTACAACCCGCCAGCGGCACCAGAAGCGGCTGGCCAGCGGCGCCGCGACCCCGAGGCTGTAGAACAGGAAATGAGACAACTGGAGAAGGAACTGCAGAAGCTTCTCCTCATTACCATCAAGTATGTGAATAGGATGGGTGCGTGGGTGGATAGAACCTGTAATTCACTGATATAGCGTTCGGTTCACAATCGAAAGGATTAGGGTTCGACTCTCGGGTTGTTGTCTGTTCACCTACTGTAAATCAGCATCTGAGTTACAATCACTTATTGTAGGTGGCATCCTGATGGGTGGGGTGATCATATACCTTAGATAGGTCTGGGCTTTAAAATAAATTAAGGTACATTAGCCGAATCCTGCTTGAAAAATTGTGTAGCTGACATCTACATATTGGGGATGAAATATGTGACGAAAGTTAATAAGATAATACATCTCTTACTGTTATGTGTTTTTTTTCCGTTACACATTTTTAAACATTTGGTTGTTGAAAGGTTACCGGATTCTGCGTTTTGGTTCGAGCCTCCGCAGATGGTGCTGTGGGATGAGAAGAAGAGGTGCTGGTCCAACGAGTACTTCCATGATGTCAAGTATAACGAGGACCAGTGTGTCATGCAGGTGTGTGTGTTTATCATTCAGATAAATAAGTGCAGCAAACTTTATAGCCTTCCAGAATGCAAATACTCTCATACATAACCAGTCTGTACTGAAAAATAGGCAAATTATCCCAACTCGCCGAAATTAGAAAATAATGGAATGACAAGCATGTTAATATAAAAAATATAAGCCAATAAACCCCTGGCTGCCTTCAAGAGAGAGCTGGACAGATACCTAAAGTCAGTGCCGGATCAGCCGGGCTGTGGCTCGTACGTTGGACTGCGTGCGGCCAGCAGTAACAGCCTAGTTGATCAGGCCCTGATCCATCGGGAGGCCTGGTCATGGACCGGGCCGCGGGGGCGTACATGCACAGAGGTGCATGTACACTTCACTCCTTGTGTAGGGGATTATAGTATTTTTGATGCTAGTGTACCCCTCAAGGAAGCTTCCTTGATGCTGGTGAGGGGCTCTTGATCTAGGGAATTGGATCTGTCCTCCAGTTCCCTGAATTAAACCTGAATACCTTCCACATCCCCCCACAGGCGCTGTATAATCCTGTGGATTTAGCCCCTCAAGGAAGGTTCCTTGATGTTGGTGAGGGGCTCTTGATTTAGGGAATTGGATTTGTGCTCCAGTTCCCCGAATTAAGCCTGAATGCCTTCCACATCCCCCCCCAGGCGCTGTATAATCCTCTGGGTTTAGCGGTTCCCCCTTGATTATAATAATAATAATGTGGATTTAGCGCTTCCCCCTTGATTATAATAATGATGCTAGTGTACACGTGAAATGCGGCTTGAATTATTCATATGCAGTTGATAGCAATAGCGCCTTCGGCTCACAAACGAAGGACCAGGGTTCAATCCTGCGGAGGGCAGCATACTGGGAATGGAGGGATAGTATGCTTGGACACAGATGAAGTAGAATAATGGCTTTATAGTGTAAATTCAGCGGTGTAAAGCACTACAAACTAAGAACGTGTGTGTGTGTGTGGCAGGTGCGGACGACACGGCTAGGTGTGATGGGACTGGCTATGAACAGGTTCGCCAATCTACCCTTCCAGAGTTGGGAACTGAAGCCTGAGGGAGGCCATGCTGTCACCCTCACTCTCATCGCAGCTGTGGTCGTGGCTGACTTCACTATCATGGTAAGCTCACTATTCATGAACTAGGACGGAGGTTCGAGCCTCCACCATTTCACTATCATAGTAAGTTCATTATTATTGTTGATGTTTCAGATGTAAACAAGCTTGCAGATGTTTGACTTGTAGGTGAAGCATTAATACTTGTGTTTGTTTACAGGAGGAAGGTCAAGTATGCTTGGCCAACCTACAGGATGGCGCCCGCACTGCTCTCTCTCACCTCTACGGCAAGCCTATGAAACCCAACGCTCTCATTAAGGTATATGCACACAAGCCTATAAACTCCAACGCAGTTAATAAGATAAGCACACACACTACTTGGTTGTTTTATTAGGTTTAAATTTTAGCTTGTCGACTACATAATGATCATTAGGCTACATGTCATTTGTACATTAGTCAAGGATACTTTAATGCCTAAAATAAGGATTACAGGAAACCCTCGGTGTATACATTGAAGAATACTTACCTTTAAGTATATAATGCTATCTTAAAAAAATAGAAACCATTTGGTGTAGGGGAGTGCCGTTGAAGGGCTCTTGATCCATAGAATTGATGATACTTTCCATTTCCATGGATCGAATTTAACTACACGCCAATCCTCCTGCGGATTTAGTGCTCTCATGAAATAAAATGAATATTTGTCTTGCGTAAATATTTTCAACGTAAGAGATCTTAGTGACAAATATACCTTCTGAAAACATTATTGTATTAAAATATATCTGGTGCTCTGAACTTCCACAGACGCTGCAGTTTTACGGGATCAACTTGTTTCCTGACCGCGACTCTTACTGTTACATGGACGGTCTGCCCACCAAACACAGGGTCACCGAGCAGCACTTGTACCGCTGTATGGCACTTGTGGCACCTGCTCTACACTTCGCCTGGAGTCGCTGGAACCTCCTGGCTGGCAAGACAAAACTGGTGTTCCAGATGAAGACAAAGATACTGTCTGCTGATGACACACAGGTCTGTCTCTCTCCCTCTCTCTAGGAATGTAGGCTTGATTTGTTGATATTAGGCTAGTTACTCGTAATTGAAGGTCCTTGGTTCGAACCCTGCAAAACTTTGGATGTGCTTTCTTACACTTGTTGCCCTGTTCACCTAGCAGTATGTATCTGGATGTTATCCGACGGTTGTGAGTCGCATCCTGGGGAAGAGAATCGAAGGATCCCAATGAAAAGGAAGTTATACTGGTTTTCTACAATTATCCTGGGTTACTAACCCTCCGGGTTATCCTGGGTTACTAACCCTCCGGGGTATCCTGGGTTACTAACCCTCCGGGTTATCCTGGGTTACTAACCCTCCGGGTTATCCTGGGTTACTAACCCTCCGGGGTATCCTGGGTTAGCAACCCTCCGGGTTATCCTGGGTTACTAACCCTCCGGGTTATCCTGGGTTACTAACCCTCCGGGGTATCCTGGGTTACTAACCCTCAGGGTTATCCTGGGTTACTAACCCTCCGGGTTATCCTGGGTTACTAACCCTCCGGGTTATCCTGGGTTACTAACCCTCCGGGGTATCCTGGGTTACTAACCCTCAGGGTTATCCTGGGTTACTAACCCTCCGGGTTAGTAATAACAATAAGCTCTTCTCGTTGCAGGTAGGTCAGCCGCTGGTTTTAGTGACGCCTCAGAGAACAGCAGTACTGGAGTGTTCGGAGATCTCTCAGTCTTTCTCCACTGCTGAGGAGGAACCAGAAAAGGTTAGACCCACCTCCCTCACCTCAGCTCAGGTCACTCGGCCTCTCCTGAGGAAAACGTGCGCTTTTCAACGAAGCAGATAATTTCTTGCCAAAAACTTGATATAGGTTCACGAAGAGCATATTATTTTTTAATGTTTTCGAGTTCATCGAAATTTGCTCTTTTCGTGTTTTTTTTTTTATGACACGTAATTTCTTTTACGATTTGACGTGCTATTGGAGTGTTCGATTTCATTAAGTTTAAATTGTTGTAGTTTATCTGACTAATTATTCCACGTTTTGGGGCCTTATAGCTGTGTTGAGTTTGTATAAAGATTCAGGCAGACATAAGGTCTGTCAGAGATGTGTGCTTCGAGGGTTGATGTCAGTGTTGATTCATATGTTGATGTATTGATACCTGTGTTGATATTCGTAATGAAGCTTGTATTGATATGTTGATGCCTGTATTGATGCTTGTATTGATGTGTGTGTGTGTGTATGTGTGTGTGTGTGTGTGTGTGCTAAGGGCATTGATTGATTAATATTGATGTGATAATGGCGTATATGAAGTGATTAATAATACGATGCTAACGTTCGTGATTAATGTGATGAAAATAACTTCGCGTACCGCCAGTGATGAGCTGTAACTCTGTTGATGTCTTTACAGTACTACGCTGATCTATACCAATTAGTGCTGGGAGAGGCTGATGACGGGGCGAAGCAGGTGCTGCAGGAGGCGTCACCAGTGTTCATCCACACCATTCATCACATGCTCAAGTCTGCCTCAGTCATTTCCTACTGCTGACCTGCCCTAATGCTGCTGCTGCTGCTGCTCCTGTTGGTTGTTATTTATGGTGCCGTTGCTGTTATTTATGGTGATAGCGGTGGTGGTGTTACTACCAGTGTTGCTATGCTTCTCAAGTCTCTATCACCTACTGTTGCTTGCACTTCTAGTGGATCAATAGCCCTTCACCATAATCAAGGCACTTCCTTGAAGGGACATCATTAGCAAAACGGAGAAACAGCCTCTGCTGTTGCTGACACATGATCTGACTCCTGTCAGATCATGTCTGTCAGCAACAGCAGAGTCTCCACTACAGAACCTTGCGTACCTCGCTTCCTTTTGTAATTTTTGCTGTGACCTAATTCATGTCTGTATAAATAACTCATGATTGTAACCAGATATAAACATGTATAGTTTATTACCACTGTAGCTTGCTTAGCTATCAGAATTTTGCGGTCCAGTCCCTTGACCTATTATGTGCCTCTGCAGTCTTTTAGACTACCTCCCACGGGATGAGTATGGGGTGCGTGAAAGATATCTAACTAACCTCGCTTCCTCCCTCAGTTACTCTGTCAGGTCTACCAGATACTTCCTCATCCACTTGGGTTCCCTTCCCTTTATTCCTGCCTGTTCTTCCTCTTGGGGATTAACGTCTGGTATATGTGTGCTCATCGAGTTGTTTCCGGGGGTCGAAACTCAGCTCTTGGCCCCGCCTCATAATATTCATTATTGGTTCCTGGCCTCTAAGGGCTGTATGATATCCGTTTTGAAACCGTGTATTAGTTTGTCTTTTCCACTTTCTCATATTAGTTCATTCTACATATTTACCACATTTTTTTTGTGTGCCCACCTTTTAACGAGAGTTCCATGGATTAAGAGGCTCATAAAGCAACTCTCATATCCTAGTCACGGCGGAACACTAGCTACAGAAAAACGATGTGTGAAACCAATTGGTTCTGCGGGGCGAGGAAAGAGGCCAGGTTGTTGCTGAAACAAACGTTCATTTTTCCAAGTCATCCTTGATCGTTATGTCCAACACATTGGGTCATAACTAGGAAGTTTCAGTGTATCAATTATCCTCATACGACTGATCCTGCCTTTCTATGCGATGCACAAAACGTGATTCATCCACCCGTAACTGATCTTACTGCATCTGACATCACTCGATTCGCCTGACCTTTGTTTCACTATGATAACCCCTCAAGGAAGGCTCCTTGACGCTGGTGAGGGGCTCTTGATCTAGGGAATTGGATCTGTGCTCCAGTTGGATCTGTGCTCCAGTTCCCTGAATTAAGCCTGAATGCCTTCCACCCCCCCATAGGCGCTGTATAATCCTACGGGTTTAGTGCTTCCCCCTTTATAATAATAATAATAATAATTCACTATGATAAAGCTCCACAGGGAAAAAACGTCTTTCTGGACGATTGTCCACGTCCTATTCTGCCCGTTAGGTACGTCAGAGGCGGGGACCCAATTCATCAGCTCCACTTTTCCGTTCCGGATATTTTTTGGGTTGTAGGGTTAAACTAGTTGCTGGCTCGGGTAAAAATGTTTACGTCTTCCTTTGCTTAGGTAAAGGAGCCCAGCTGATATAATTGGGAACTTCTAGTTTCTGTTTTCAGAGGAAAAGCCTGATCATTTTACTTTCACCGCCCAGTTTTGGAAAGATAACTTCCAGGACACCAAGAAACAGGGCTCAATACCGCTCGAGCCGTTTGTGACCGTATTAACTCCTTCAACAGGCTACGGCAACGGCTGTCAGTGGCCCTTTAAACCCAACAAACACAAAAATCACGCTTCAATTCAGTCTGGATCACACTTCTGCGCCAGCCTTCGTAAAGTAGGTGTCTCGCTCTACCTCTGCCTGGAGCATGTGTTAGGAATTTCAATGATTTTCTTCCCGGAAAGCTTGTCGTCATCATAAGCAACTGGGCAATTGGTCGGGACGACATGAATAACTTTCGGGGAAATCTGTTGTTGTTGACTCAGCGTTCAGGGTTCAACCATGGGGGTCCACCTTACCTAATTTGGAATATATTTTTTCATATTTTGAGGAAACTTGTCTCCTTTCCATTACCTGCCCAGATCTGGGCAGTCGTTGCACCCAGTAATAATAATAATATTTATTTCTACAAGTACGTGGGCTGTATAATCCTCCGGGTTTAGCGCTTCCCCTTTGATTATAATAATAATAATAATCTACAAGTACGTGCGCTGTATAGTCCTTGTGGCTTAGCGCTTCTTTTTGATTATAATAATAATAATAATACAAGTACGTGTACAGACCTAGCTGACATTCAATATAGAGAGCACCTTGTTATGCAGAGCATTGCTGTATAGCCCTTGTGGTTTAGCGCTTCTTTATTATAATAATATGCAGAGCATTTCAGGCAAATTAGGTCAATTACGTCGCCAGGATGTGACCCACACCAGTCCACTAACACCCAGGTACCTGCTTACTAACTATGTCACTACAAATCAATACTACACTACCATACACGTCACAGTGTCACCATAAGGCACTACCATACAACACTACAATACACGTCACCATATAACACTACACTTCACCATACATCACTACCATACACGTCACCATACAATGCTACCATACACGTCATCATACATCACCATACAACTACCATACACGTCACCATAAAACATTACCATGCACGTCACCATACATCACTACCATACACGTCACCAAACAGCACTACCAAACATGTCACCATACAATACTACCATACACATCACCATACATTACTACCATACACGTCACCATACAATGCTACCATACACGTCATCATACATCACCATACACGTCACCATACAACTACCATACGTCACCATAAAACATTACCATGCACGTCACCATACATCACTACCATACACGTCACCAAACAGCACTACCAAACATGTCACCATACAATACTACCATACACATCACCATACATTACTACCATACACGTCACCATAAAACACTACCATACTCGTCACCATACAATACTACCATACACGTCACCATACATTAGTACCATACACGTCACCATGCAACACTACCATACACGTCACCATGCAACACTACCATACACGTCACCATGCAACACTACCATACACGTCACCATGCAACACTACCATACACGTCACCATGCAACACTACCATACACGTCACCATGCAACACTACCATACACGTCACCATGCAACACTACCATACACGTCACCATGCAACACTACCATACACGTCACCATGCAACACTACCATACACGTCACCATGCAACACTACCATGCACGTCATTATTTCTAAAGCACTTAAACTGCACTATTCACACAGTCAGACTCCAATATATATTTATTATTACTATCACCTCAACTAAAATCAGTCCTTTCACTTAAAAAAATAATAATATTACCTTCTTTAAAACTTAAAAACAAATCAACTTTTTAATTCGTGAAAATATCCTCATATACTTGGTGGTCTTCTTCAGTGGATGTAGTTCTTGCTTGATCACTACGAGTGATGGCGTCCCTGAAGGTCCTGAACGATTGGTTCAGGGAAGGAGAGCATCTAGGTCGATATTATACTCTGTTTCCCAGTCAAAGATATCCTGTACAGACTCTGCCTTTGTCTCCAAGTAGGTAGGTGGAGTAGTTTCTTGATGGTTTGATAACTCAAGGTAGAATCTTGATCCTGGGTTTCATAACTCAAGGTAGAATCTTTATCCTGGGTTTCATAACTCAAGGTAGAATCATGATCCTGGGTTTGATAACTCAACGTAGAATCTTGATCCTGGGTTTCATAACTCAAGGTAGAATCTTGATCCTGGGTTTCATAACTCAAGGTAGAATCTTGATCCTGGGTTTCATAGCTCAAGGTAGAATCTTGATCCTGGGTTTCATAACTCAAGGTAGAATCTGATCCTGGGTTTCATAACTCAAGGTAGAATCTTGATGTTGGGTTTGAGAACTCACCATTCTCTGATGTTTTTGTCTTGTATGATATATCCGCGAATTTCTTTTAGACGAGTTTTATCATCTTTAATTTTCATCTTGTAAAGTTTGGGTTTTAATGTTCTATCTACTGCGAGACCGAGGTCAATAAGATGCGCTACATAATCCTGACCTTGTTTTCTAATCATTATATTTGATTCTGTTATGTCATTATGGGCAAAACCGGTCTGGTGAAAATCCATTAATGCTCTTATAGCAGCTTTATATGCCTTAAAGCAATCTTCAGCGGAATTTTTTCCTATAAATTTTGCGAAAGTTACTCCGGGGCAGCGGGACATGACAATAGCTAAAGGATCGTAAATGATGCCATAAAGTTTGGGAGCTCCACCGGCGCCATCAACCTTGAGAAGAGCTCTGGCTTCCTTAACAGCTTCTTTCAGATAAACGTCGTCGAAGAGCTTCTTGACGACGACCTTGGTAGCGGAGCCATCATCTTGTTTTAAGAGAGCTGCCCATGCCTCTCCATATGCCCCTCTACCAAGTTTTGTCTTCATGTCAAGGCTGCTCCAGGATAACACGGGGATAACAGTATCGCTAGAGGTGTCTCCACCTGTTTTTGCTTCACTGTCTGGGGGACAGCCTTGCTTCCATGGTTCGGTACTCTTCTCGTGGAGGACATTCTCATCCAATTTTGGCTTTTTGGAAGGTGGAGTGAGAGGAGGAGTTGTGGAGCGAGGTCTCTTCATGCCACCAGACAGTTCTTGTCCATTGGCAGCCATAGCGAAGTGATCGAAGTCTTCTTTAAGTCCTTCCACTTTTGTCATCGAGAAAACCTTTTCTTTCTTCTAGAAAAATACACTTAAGGTACTAGGAAAAAGCCGCGAGATTGTTAATATAGTTACTCTGACGAGACTCGTACCTTAAATTTGTAGACGGTACGACCAGTATTATAGTTAAGTTAGAGGATACCAATAATATACTTAATATACGGGATACCAGTACTTAATATACGGGTTGACCAATAATATAGTTAAGTTACAGAATACCAATAATATACTGAATAGGCGGGAAGATCAACAATATAGTTAATATACGGAATTCCAGTAATATGCTTAATATACGGGTTGACCAATAATATAGTTAAGTTACAAGATGACCAATAATATAGTTAAGTTACAGTATACCAATAATATATTTAACACACAGGATGACCAATAATGTAGTTTATATACGGGATACCAATAATATAGTTGACATACGGGATACCAATAATACATTTAACACACGGGATGACCAATAATGTAGTTGATATACGGGATACCAATAATATAATTAATAGACTGGATAAACAAAATTAATAGACGGGATAAACAATAATGTAACTGAGAGATAATATAATATGGTTAGTGAGAAAGTGTGAGACTTACTAGTAGTGATTATTATAATTGAAAATGAAGCGCTAAACATACAAGGGTCATACAGCACTTACTAGTATAGAGATGATCATATAGTGTGAGGTGTACTAGTAGACAGGTAGTCATATGTTATAATGAACTCAAGACTAAGATTAGATTTCGTTCGGATTTTTAACCCCGGAGGGTTAGCCACCCAGGATAACCCAAGAAAGTCAGTGCGTCATCGAGGACTGTCTAACTTATTTCAGTTGGGGTCCTTAATCTTGTCCCCCAGGATGCGACCCACACCAGTCGACTAACACCCAGGTACCTATTTGCTGCTAGGTGAACAGGACACAAGGTGTAAGGAAACGTGTCGAAATGTTTCCACCCGCCGGGAATCGAACCCGGGCCCTCCGTGTGTGAAGCGGGAGCTTTTAGCCACCGGGCCACTTAGACTAGGGAATTTTTCCCTCTCTACATCTTTTGTTAAACCATGGGCTCTTTGTTATTATTACCTCTGTTTTATAAATAATGAAAATTGTTGTTATTGGTATACAATTAGAAGTCTGAGTAAATCTATAACCCACTATGATAACATGGACGTAGGCAAGTATGTTTATTGAGCAACTTGCAATGTGAACACTGACCGATGTTGTAGTGGTCAGGCAAGTACTTCTGGCAGTTTAGAATCACAGATGTTGATCAAATTAAATGCAAATTATGTGGTCAGGCATATGGTCACTGTCTTGAAAACTATGTACCTAATTGTCCACTTATTGAGGAATACAGAGATAGCCGGTATAATAACCTATGTGACATATCAAGATATTAATGAAAATAGGATACCAGATATACTAAGCAAATTTCCTAAATTTGCTTCCAACAGATAAGTGAACTGTAGATGTGTAGATATAAACCCATATGTACACCTGTTAACACTTTTGGGGCCTAGTTCCTAGGCCTTTTGTGTATCCATATCCTCTTCCGCTACCGTCCACAGGGTGGATATGGAGTGCACAATAAACTAGCCACTTTAGTGGCAAAATCTAAATCTAATCTTCTAGGATCTAGGTGAACATAGACAGCAGGTGTATTAAGGAAACACAGGTACACATAAGTACAATTATTATAGTAAGTTTATTCAGGCTCAGGTACACATAAATAGTTAAAGACGGTGCCGGATCAGCCAGGCTGTGGTTCGTACGTTGGATTGCGTGCGGCCAGCAGTAACAGCCTCGTTGATCAGGCCCTGATCCACTGGGAGGCCTGGTCGTGGACCGGTCCGCGGTCCACGACCAGGCCTCCCGGTAGACATAAATTATCATACATATCAGCATGTTTAGCTTATCTAGGATAATCAAAAATTTAGACAAAGTGACTTATTTCCATTGGTGTCCTAGTAATATATGCGTAAAATAAAGAATGAGACACTTGTGTAACACAAAAATCTCTATTAGGGAAATGTTTCGGCCGCCAGTGACTTCTTCAGTCCATTACAGAGAAGAACAGCGGAAGATAAGGAGGTCGAACCTCAAGTAAGATGTATTATTATTATAATCAAGGGAAAAGCGCTAAACCCGTAGGGATTATACAGCGCCTGTGGGGGTGTGTGGAAGGTATTCAGGTTTAATTCAGGGAATTGGAGCACAGATCCAATTCCCTAGATCAAGAGCCCCTCACCAGCATCAAGGAACCTTCCTTGAGGGGTCAAATAAGATGAAGTTTCAGTGACCTTCAAAACTCCCAACAGCAATAACAACCGTCATGAAAAATTTACTGTAAGTATCGTGAAGTAGATGATTATTATTATTACTACAATCAAAACTAAGCTCTAAACCCACAAGGGTCATACAGTGCTGCATCGTGAAGTAGAGGAAACTTATTTATCCGGAGGAGAAGAAATAACTAAATGCTGACACACATCGTGAGGAAGAAACACTGTACTCGGACCAGATTTTACAGTACAAACACAATTTTTTTTTGTAAAGGTACATTGTTAAACTAGTTACTGATGAAGTGCCGCAGCTTCCACCACAGTCCCACCTTAGGCTGAATATCAAAATGGTGTACAATACCGACAGGTTGGTAGGTAAGACACATAGGCAACAGTTAAGCAATTTCATTCCGAAACGTTTCGCCTTCACAGTAGGCTTCTTCAGTACTCGACTGAAGAAGCCTACTGTGTAGGCGAAACGTTTCGGAATAAAATTGCTTAACTGTTGCCTATGTGTCTTACCTACCTTAGGGTGGACAAAGCACCAGACGATGCCATATTGTTTGGTCCCTCAGGTAGGGACTCGGAGTGGACAAAGGTATGGTAATATTGAGGACAAATAACAAGGGAAAATTACTAGGATATGAGAGACTAGAATTATTATTATAATAAAAAAAGCGCTAAACCACAGGGGCTATACAGCGAGAGAATAGAAGGTAGCGCTCTATTCTCTGGGAAGTATGCTGCCACCACCTGCTCTTTTAATAGTGGAAGAGATAAAAGTAACTATAGGCATAGGAGAAGAGAGGAAAATACGGAGTTTGGGTTAGAGCAGGAGAAAACCAAGTGAGAAATACCACCATAATGAAGACATATATCAGCTTATTACAGTAGTCATCATTCAGGTATCCTTGACGCTAGTTAATGGATCTTGATATAATGAAATTAAGCTTCCCTCCCCTTCTTGGGATCATAACTTACTCTTGGTAACTCTGCAGTCGATTCATTAACAACTCTGGGTTCCTGAAGCAGTTTCGAGTGATTGAACGAGGCTCAGTCAACCTAACTGCCAACGCATTATTTTGTTTCATACAAATCTGTTTCATTGACCTTAGGAAATATATAAGAATTTCCGTGTTATCTCGAGTAAAACACTGAAGAGGTTTTGAATAAAAGCAATTTCTGGTGTCAGTAGCTTCACTGTGTTAATAAACCATCTTTTATAAATGACAGTGTGGACATGCCAGTGAACAGAGACACGAACATGGACCTACAAATAACAAAAAAAGGCACAATACCGTGACTGGAACGATACACAAATAACACTTTGTAAATGGTCCAAGTCGGACCGAAACGTCGTCGTAAGCTTCTCTCTTTTATGTGCGGGTTATTTGTGTATGGACCTACAACTTTGTTATCCCCGTCAACAATCTCACCCTTCTCCCCCTCCTCCAACCTGGAGGGAAGGGGAAAGTCTTGCTGGACGGGAGCTGAGGTGTTTATGCAGGTGGCTACAGTAAGAACCTACACTTCTGTTTCGCCAACCTCCCACTGCATTAACAGACGGGCCAAAGAGCTGTGACTCAACCCTCTGTATAGCCCTTGTGGCTTAGCGCTTCTTTTTTATTATAATAATAATGTGACTCAATCCCAAGGACGGAGCCAAAAACTGTGGCTCGACTCCTGCAAACAACTTAGTGCTTGAGATTGGTGCCGTGGTCCACCTCTGGCAAACAATGTGTTTTAGATTTGCTTGAAGGTAAAGTCTCCTTCGTAAAGTTGTAGTTTTGTACGTTGCTTTGTACCTCTCCAGTTGCATAATGTTGTAACAGTGGATCATACCCGCACATAAGACACAACATAAAGGAATTGATAGATCCCTTGGCAGTGAAACGTCTCCTTAATGAAAGTCCTACTACTACATTTGTGTCATACATAACATTGATGTCTCCCTAAAACAGGCTTTATCATGTGTACACATACGAGGCTTTGTACAGACTATAGACTTGACAAATTCCTCTTTGTTTAGGACGAAATGTTGTGAAAAAAATACAGGTTCTAAATCAGGGGTACTTAGTAAGTAAGTTTATTCAGGTATACACAAATACAGTTACATAAAATTATCATACATAGCAGCATATGTGTAGAGAACCTAGGATAACCCAAAAAACGTCAGACAACGACTTATTTCCATTCGGGTCCTTTCCACTGGGGTCCCATTTTTAGATTAGAGATCCCCAATGGATTGCCTAATATGTACCCATACCGCCTTTGCCATGGTCGAAATCCTCACCAGTCCTATTAGTTACCAGTATGACTACAAAAGATGTCAGTAGCTTGCTTGGTTTTACTTTGCGTATGCATACCTAGGAACAGAACAGGTGATAATTTATTCTAATTAACAGAGGTCGGGTCCATACGCCCATTATTTGGTTCCAATACCCCCAAGGGGTATTGGATACCCCACGTTAAGAACCCCTGCTCTAAATTATAATTACTAATGTGCCACGGTGACAGTTATTCCCTTGAGGTATTCCGAGACTGGTTGTGGTACTGCCATTAATGGTAGGTATATACCTGGAGGTTACCTGGAGGTTATTCCGGGGATCAACGCCCCCGCGGCCCGGTCCACGACCAGGCCTCCCGATGGATCAGGGCCTGATCAACTAGGCTGTTACTGCTGGCCGCACGCAGTCCGACGTTCGAGCCACAGCCCGGCTGATCCGGCACCGTATATATATATATATGCCATTCAAAATAATATTCCCATATAAAAGTAATTTCTGGTATTCAAAGTATGCTGTATTAGGTTGGTAATTTGATTGAAAGGTTAAGTAAATTTAGGTTACTCTACAGTATGGTAATATAGACTAGGTTAGGATAGATTTAATATAGACTAGGTTAGGATAGTTTAATGTAGGCTAGATTAAGTTAGGTTTAATATGGACTAGGTTAGGATAAGTTTAATATAGACTAGGTTAGGATAGGTTTAATATAAAGTTAGATTTAATATAGGCTAGGTTAAGTTAGGTTTAATATTGACTAGGATATGTTTAATATAGGCTAGGTTAAGTTAGGTTTAATATAGACTAGGTTAGGATAAGTTAATATAGGCTAGGTTAAGTTAGGTTTAATATAGACTAGGTTAGGATAGGTTTAATATAGACTAGGTTAGGATAGGTTTAATATAGACTCGGTTAGGATAGGCTTAATATAGACTAGGTTAGGATAGGTTTAGTATAGACTAGGTTAGGATAGGTTTGATATAGGCTAGATTAAGTTAGGTTTAATATAGACTAGGTTAGGATAGGTTTAATATAGGCTAGGTTAAGTTAGGTTTAATATAGACTAGGTTAGGATAGGTTTAATATAGACTAGGTTAGGATAGGTTTAATATAGGCTAGGTTAAGTTAGGTTTAATACACATGTATAGGCTAGATTAGGTTAATCTAGACTAAATTATGTTAGGATAGGTTAGATTACATTACATAAACCTATAAACACATGTTTAACCATAAATAAAAATGTTGAAAAAACCACCCAACCGAGGCGATTGTGTTGTGTAGATGTGCACACACTGATACACCGACACATCTCTCAAACTTGTTCTCGTATTATTACGTTAATGTTCTTGGAAATAAGTCACCGTCTGACTCTTTTTGGGTTATCTTAAGTTCTTTACACATATACTGTTATGTATAATAATCTATGTAACTGTATTTGTGTATACCTTGAATACACTTTCTAGCTTGTACTTACAGGAGAAAAGATATATATATATATATATATATATATATATATATATATATATATATATATATATATATATATATATATATATATATATATATATATTAACAAGACGTCCGACTCCCACCGAGGCAGGGTGACCCAAAAAGAAAGAAAATCCCCAAAAAGAAAATACTTTCATCATCATTCAACACTTTCACCTCACACATAATCACTGTTTTTTGCAGAGGTGCCCAGAACACAA
This sequence comes from Cherax quadricarinatus, assembly GCF_038502225.1. Classification (NCBI taxonomy): domain Eukaryota; kingdom Metazoa; phylum Arthropoda; class Malacostraca; order Decapoda; family Parastacidae; genus Cherax; species Cherax quadricarinatus. The sequence goes on along the minus strand of NC_091374.1, from coordinate 4,460,656 downwards.
CAGTTTAGAAATATATATGTATAAAAAATACACAGTATATCCCCCCAAGCTGCCAATATCCCAAACCTCTCCTTTAGAGTGCAGGCATTGTACTTCCCATTTCCAGGACTCAAGTCCGGTTATATAAAATAACCTGTTTCCCTGAATCCCTTCACTAAATATTACCCTGCTCACACTCCAACAGCTCGTCAGGTCCCAAATACCATTTGTCTCCATTCACTCCTATCTAACACGCTCACGCACGCTTGCTGGAAGTCCAAGCCCCTTGCCCACAAAACCTCCTTTACCCCCTCCCTCCAACCTTTTCGAGGACGACCCCTACCCCGCCTTCCTTCCCCTACAGATTTATACGCTCTCCATGTCATCAAATTCAAAGTTTATTCTCTATAAAGATTACAATGCTGAGTTTACATAACTTGGTTATTGTGTGGTTTACATGTAGTAAAATACTAATTACAGAGGGGGCCACTAGAACACCTAGCATGGCTAGGCATTTCGGGCAGACTTAGATTAATTCTTAACTTTAAAATACTTTGATCAATTCTCTCTAAATGACCAAACCACCTCAACAAACACTCTTCAGCTCTCTGACTAATACTCTTATTAACTCCACACCTTCTCCTAATTTCCACACTCCGAATTTTCTGCATAATATTTACACCACACATTGCCCTTAGACAGGATATCTCCACTGCCTCCAACCGCCTCCTCGCTGCAGCATTTACAACCCAAGCTTCCCACCCATATAAGAGTGTTGGTACTTCTACTTTCATACAGTCCCATGTGACTCTGATGGGTTAGTCTTATACCCCTTATAGAATATCTTATCATTTCACGTGCACTTTTTAAATTACACCAAAGTGGATGGGCCACTTACCTTTTATATCCTACCTCTCTCCCCCCTCCCACCCTTTTCCAAAATTTCTATCCTTACCCATCCTTCTTCCTTACCCATCTCACCAAAGCTCTGGTCTGGACGAGAACGAGAACATACAGTCCCTTCTTTGCCTCCATATGTATATATATATATATATATATATATATATATATATATATATATATATATATATATATATATATATATATATATATATATATATATATATATATATATATATATATATATATATATATATATATATATATATATATATATATATATATATATATATATATATATATATATATATATATATATATATATAATATATATATATATATATATATATATATATATATATATATATAATATATATATATATATATATATATATATATATATATATATATATATATATATATATATATATATATATATATATATATATATTATATAAATTTTCGATCATTTCAGCACGTACTACATCCTTTTGTACTTTTTTCATTGATTTCCCACTGTGTAGAGAATTTCCTAGTACGAAAACAATCTTCTTTGGTATGTTGTACTGCGAGTGGAAGTATGAGGAGTTGTCTCTTCGTAGTGCTGTTATTGCTGTGCTTTTCGTGTCATGTGTGACGACTCTCCGCGCATCATCACAGCCTTAATAATCTTCCGCATAACTGAAGCCTTTCCCCACCCGTTCATTATCCTTCCTCTTCGGCTTCTTCAGCTTCCTTCCTCCAGTTAGTCTGTCTTCACCCCGCTGACCCTCCCTGCACCCCTGGCGCTCTTGAATGTCTACGCCTGTCGACGTCTCTCTCTTTCATACTCTCTTTATATTGTTCTATACAGCTACAATATTTTTTCAGATTATTAACCAATGGTAACCCATGAGTCAGGTAGTCGGACTAATTTTGGTTTGGGTACTTTGAGCCTGTTCGCCAGGATGCAACCTGCAACAGTCGACTTGTTCCTAGGTATCTGCTTGTTGTTGGAAGTTTTCAAATTTTTTTATTTCTTTGCAAGTAGTGCATTGAGATTATATTTTTTACAATAATGGGTTGCAGTGCAAAGAGAGCCTCTATTAGGCCTAGGCATTATGGTTTAGTTTAATATGTTTATTATGCACCCCATACCCATCCTGTGGGCGGTAGTCAAAAGATTACAGAGGTACATAATTGGTCCAGGGACTGGACTCCAAAGTTTTGATAGCTGAGCAAGTTACAGAGGTAATGAACTCACAATTCATTACCTCTGTAACTTGCTCAGCTATCAAAACTTTGGAGTCCAGTCCCTGGACCAATTATGTACCTCTGTAATCTTTTGACTACTGCCCACAGGATGGGTATGGGGTGCATAATAAACATTATGGGCCGACTTAATTTAATGGCTTACTGACTACTTAACGCTAAAGAAATTTATTATAGTTGTACAGTAGCTCTATTAATTATAAGTGAATCTAATTATAAGTTAGACTTGCCCATATTGTCTTGTCCTTCATGGATATCAAACCCAGGTCCTTTCGTTTGTAAGATAAACGCTCTTCCACTAAGCAACTATCTTCTGCAAACAAGCTGCTGTTGTTGTGTATGTTGCTGTACTGCTGTTATTGCTGTTGTTGATGCTACTGCTGTTTTCTCCTCAAGGGAGATTCCATGATGCCGACCAGAGGAGCTAAGGAACTGGTCCTGACTTCCCCTTCCTAGAATCTCAGCCTATATGTACTGGGAGATATACACCTCAGTAAATATGCCTCAGATATATATACCTCACAGTGATATACAAATCTTGTTATATATACACCGAAAGATATACGTCTCAGTGAATATACAGAGCTATCACTTCTCGGTGTAAATACCCTGTTGAGAATCACAACAGTACTAGGAATCTAGATACTAGTTAGTAATGGCGTTACTTTCTAGACAGTGACCTTGATGCTGGTGAAGGACTTAATCTAAGGAAGTGGAAGCTACAACTCTCTCACCTGGATCGAACCCGTAGCTCGATTGCTACGGGTTCGATCCAGGTCCGGAGTTCGAATCTCCGGTACGGCTTGAAAACATTAGGGACGTGTTTCCATAAGACACCTGCTGTCCCTGTTCACCCATCAGTATAAAATGGGTACTTGGGTGTTAGTGGACTGGTTTGGGTCGCATCCTGGGGCAAAACTGACTTAATTTGCCCGAAATGCTCAGCATAATAAGCGACTTTCTATATAATAGTATGTCATTGAGGTCAGCTAAGTTTGTATACCTTGTAAATGTACTTGTAGAAAGATAAATTATTTCCTCCCATTCCCCAGGCGCTGTATGACCCCTACGGGTTTAATGTTTTATTATAAAATAATATTAATTAAATTAGATATCAGACGTTGCAATTAAACTTTAAGTCACACAGAGGCAGACAGAGAGAGAGAGGAATGAGGGAGAAAATTATGTTGGGGAGGGTAGGGGAGCAATGTTTACCCATGTGGCATGGAGTCGGGAATGGGTAGGAAGAGGGTGAGCGATGGGGCTTGATGGAGGGTGGGAGGGAGGAGGAAGGGAGGGAGGGAAGGAGTGACAGGCATGTCGGGGTCGACTGCTCGCCCTTCTGATGGCTTTACCAGGCCTCAACCCCCAATCTCTCCCTCCCTCTCTCTCTCCTCTCCTCTCTCTCTCTCTCTCTCTCTCTCTCTCTCTCTCTCTCTCTCTCTCTCTCTCTCTCTCTCTCTCTCTCTCTCTCTCTCTCTCTCTCTCTCTCTCATAAGATGCAAGTGAACAGGCAGGGGCCGGGAACTGAGACTCATCCCTGTAACCATAAACAAGAGTACAAATAGGTGAGTACACCTCCAGTAAACAACAAAATAAGCAAGTACGCACGGTAACTAATCTTCAATTAAAAATCCCACAAGGTACTGTAATGAAGAATTAAAAAACCAAACCCACACAAGTCACAGAGAGGTAGCAGGAGTGAGAGTAACAATCGTAGTGCAGAAAGGCTGGCTTCTTGTACCCGCACTGTTGACTGGGTCATCCAAGCAGTTGGTGGACCTGGAATGGTATGCAGATACCAACAAAATGGGTTAAATGGCACCGAGGTACCGTTGACGAGTGGAAACGTTAGGTATGTTTCTTTGCATCTGTTATAAACTTATAGGTACGATAGGGCCCACGAGCCTAAGAAGGGGTTACTCTGAAGAGTGACAAGTTAAAAGGCAGGGCCAGGAGCTGAGAATCGACCCTCTGAAACAGAAATAGGTGAGTACACCCTGTCACAAATTCTCACTCTCTCTCTCTCTCTCTCTCTCTCTCTCTCTCTCTCTCAGAAACTCTTCGAAAAAAATCACTCGCATATCAAATGTCCCAACTCTTCTCACAATGTCAAGTGTTTCACATTTTCCTAGTAAGACCCACTCACCATGTTACCCCATCAACAAGCACACACACTGAGATTATATGGAGCAATGTACTGGTAGGGCCTGGCGTTGCCTCAATATATACTCTGTATTTATATAGTATATATATATATATATATATATATATATATATATATATATATATATATATATATATATATATATATATATATATATATATATGTATATATGTCGTGCCGAATATGTAAAACTGGTCAATTAGCAAGAACTCATTTAAAATTAAGTCCTTTCCAAAATTTTCTCTTATTTATTTATTTATTTATTTATTTAGTAATTTGAGCATACATACAGAGGTACAAAAAAATACAGGTAAGAGCAGCATGCCAAAGCCACTTATATGCATAGCATTACGGGCTGGCTTAAAATTAACTTAAGATTAACTAAGCAATAATGAAATCAGTGATAAGACATTTTTGTAAACAGATAACTATAAAGCACAAATGAGTATTACAAAGACAGGTCATATTTACCTGGAGTTTACCTGGAGAGAGTTTCGGGGACCAGAATTTGTTTTGTACTCTGATGAAGATTTAATTTCCTCATGTTTACCATATCTGAGTAATTGAAATTTCTCATCGTTGAACTTCATATTGTTTTCTGCAGCCCACTGAAAGATTTGGTTGATGTCCGCCTGGAGCCTTGCAGTGTCTGCAATGGAAGACACTGTCATGCAGATTCGGGTGTCATCTGCAAAGGAAGACACGGTGCTGTGGCTGACATCCTTGTCTATGTCGGATATGAGGATGAGGAACAAGATGGGAGCTAGTACTGTGCCTTGTGGAACAGAGCTTTTCACCGTAGCTGCCTCGGACTTTACTCTGTTGACGACTACTCTCTGTGTTCTGTTAGTGAGGAAATTATAGATCCATCGACCGACTTTTCCTGTTATTCCTTTAGCGCGCATTTTGTGCGCTATTACGCCATGGTCACACTTGTCGAAGACTTTTGCAAAGTCTGTATATATTACATCTGCATTCTTTTTGTCTTCTAGTGCATTTAGGACCTTGTCGTAGTGATCCAGTAGTTGAGACAGACAGGAGCGACCTGTTCTAAACCCATGTTGCCCTGGGTTGTGTAACTGATGGGTTTCTAGATGGGTGGTGATCTTGCTTCTTAGGACCCTTTCAAAGATTTTTATGATATGGGATGTTAGTGCTATTGGTCTGTAGTTCTTTGCTGTTGCTTTACTGCCCCCTTTGTGGAGTGGGGCTATGTCTGTTGTTTTTAGTAACTGAGGGACGACCCCCGTGTCCATGCTCCCTCTCCATAGGATGGAAAAGGCTCGTGATAGGGGCTTCTTGCAGTTCTTGATGAACACAGAGTTCCATGAGTCTGGCCCTGGGGCAGAGTGCATGGGCATGTCATTTATCGCCTGTTCGAAGTCATTTGGCGTCAGGATAACATCGGATAGGCTTGTGTTAATCAAATTTTGTGGCTCTCTCATAAAAAATTCATTTTGATCTTCGACTCTCAGTCTGGTTAGCGGCTTGCTAAAAACTGAGTCATATTGGGACTTGAGTAGCTCACTCATTTCCTTGCTGTCATCTGTGTAGGACCCATCTTGTTTAAGTAGGGGCCCAATACTGGGCGTTGTTCTCGATTTTGATTTGGCATAGGAGAAGAAATACTTTGGGTTTCTTTCGATTTCATTTATAGCTTTTAGTTCTTCCCGCGATTCCTGATTCCTAAAGGATTCTTTTAGCTTAAGTTCGATGCTTGCTATTTCTCTGACCAGTGTCTCCCTGCGCATTTCAGATATATTGACCTCTTTTAGCCGCTCTGTTATTCTTTTCCGTCGCCTGTAAAGGGAGCGCCTGTCTCTTTCTATTTTACATCTACTCCTCCTTTTTCTTAGAGGAATAAGCCTTGTGCATACATCGAGTGCCACCGAGTTAATCTGTTCTAGGCATAAGTTGGGGTCTGTGTTGCTTAGTATATCTTCCCAGCTTATATCGGTTAGGACTTGGTTTACTTGGTCCCACTTTATGTTTTTGTTATTGAAGTTGAATTTGGTGAATGCTCCCTCGTGACTAGTCTCATTTTGTCGGTCTGGGGCTCCTCGCATACATGTCTGAACCTCAATTATGTTGTGATCTGAGTATATTGTTTTTGATATGGTGACATTTCTTATCAGATCATATGGTTGCATGCATTGCTGTACATTCAGTAGAATGGAGTATTCTGTTAGATTGGGTTTTAGGTTTAACATTTTTGTGATATAATTGTGAGAAACATTTAAGATATACAATTTATAAGGTTCAGTTATTCAGTATTTATTTGGTTTTGGGTGAGTAAGTGATCTTTGAGAAGAGACTTGAATTTATAAACAGGTAGTGTTTCTTTTATATTTACAGGTAATGAATTCCAGATTTTAGGGCCTTTTATGTGCATTGAGTTTTTGCATAGCGTGAGATGGACACGAGGAACATCAAAGAGTGATCTGTGCCTTGTGTTATGGTCATGTGTTCTGTTGAGGTTGGCAAGGAGATGTTTGAGGGGAGGGTTAATATCAGAGTTCAGTGTTCTATGTATGTAATAGGTGCAATAATAAGTATGGATGTTTTGTATGGTGAGTAGGTTGAGTGTTTTAAATATTGGTGGAGTGTGCTGCCTGTAGTGAGAATTTGTTATCATTCTAACTGCAGCCTTTTGTTGGGTAATTAGTGGTCTGAGATGGTTAATTGTTGTTGAGCCCCATGCACAAATTCCATACCTGGAGTTTACCTGGAGAGAGTTTCGGGGGTCAACGCCCCCGCGGCCCGGTCTGTGACCAGGCCTCCTGGTGGATCAGCGCCTGATCAACCAGGCTGTTGCTGCTGGCTGCACGCAAACCAACGTACGAGCCACAGCCCGGCTGATCAGGAACTGACTTTAGGTGCTTGTCCAGTGCCAGCTTGAAGACTGCCAGGGGTCTGTTGGTAATCCCCCTTATGTGTGCTGGGAGGCAGTTGAACAGTCTCGGGCCCCTGACACTTATTGTATGGTCTCTTAACGTGCTAGTGACACCCCTGCTTTTCATTGGGGGGATGGTGCATCGTCTGCCAAGTCTTTTGCTTTCGTAGTGAGTGATTTTCGTGTGCAAGTTCGGTACTAGTCCCTCTAGGATTTTCCAGGTGTATATAATCATGTATCTCTCCCTCCTGCGTTCCAGGGAATACAGGTTTAGAAACCTCAAGCGCTCCCAGTAATTGAGGTGTTTTATCTCCGTTATGCGCGCCGTGAAACTTCTCTGTACATTTTCTAGGTCGGCAATTTCACCTGCCTTGAAAGGTGCTGTTAGAGTGCAGCAATATTCCAGCCTAGATAGAACAAGTGACCTGAAGAGTGTCATCATGGGCTTGGCCTCCCTAGTTTTGAAGGTTCTCATTATCCATCCTGTCATTTTTCTAGCAGATGCGATTGATACAATGTTATGGTCCTTGAAGGTGAGATCCTCCGACATAATCACTCCCAGGTCTTTGACGTTGGTGTTTCGCTCTATTTTGTGGCCAGAATTTGTTTTGTACTCTGATGAAGATTTAATTTCCTCATAGGTGAGATAGGGGTAAATAAGAGAGTGATATAGGGCCAGGAGGGCTGACTGTGGAGCATAGTACCGTATCTTCGATAGTATGCCTACAGTCTTGGAAATTTTCTTAGAAATTTGTTGTATATGTGTATGAAATTTGAGTCTATTATCAAGGTGGATTCCTAAGAATTTTCCCTCTGTTAGCTTTGTGATAGGTGATCCGTTTATCATTATGTTAAGAGGGACATCTGTAGCTCTGTTACCAAACTGAATGAAGTAGGTTTTGTCAATGTTTAGTGTAAGTTTGTTAGTCCTCATCCAGGTAGATATTTTCTGTAATTCGGTATTTACAATATTGGCTAGCGTGACTGGGCTCGGGTGAGAGAAGACGTATGTAGTGTCATCTGCAAATAGTGTGGGTTTGAGTAATTGCGAAGCATTTGGTAGGTCATTTATGTATAGGAGAAAGAGAAGAGGGCCAAGGACACTTCCCTGTGGGACACCAACTGTAATTGGTTGTGCGGAAGAGCTTGCCCCATTTGCGTACACATATTGGCTTCTGTTGCTGAGGTATGACTTGAGGTATTTGAGGGAGTGCCCTCTTATACCATAGTGTGACAATTTTACGTGGAGCAAGTCATGGTCAACTGTATCAAAAGCTTTACGTAAGTCAATGAAGATCCCCAGTGGGACTTCTTTTTTCTCTATTGCAGTGTATATATGTTCTAGCATGTGTATAATAGCATCATTAGTATTTTTATAAGGCCTGAATCCAAATTGGCAGGGGTTGAGTATGTTTTGGGAGATGAGGTAGGAGTAGATTCGTTTATGAATTAATTTTTCGAAGATTTTTGAGAGAGGGTGTAAATTGGATATTGGCCTATAGTTATTCAACTCTGGTCTCCTCCTTTATGGATCGGGGTGACCCTTGCTATTTTGAGAACTGTAGGGAAGGTGGAGAATTCAGTGGATTTGTTAAAGAGTGTTGCAATGATTGGTGATAGCACTTGTGACACTTTTTTGTATATAAAGGGTGGCAAGGTATTTAAATCTCCTGCCTTGTTTTTTAGTGCGTTGATAATAAGGGAGACTTCGTATGGATTAGTCGGAGTTAGGAACAGTGTGTTCGGGTAGTTGCCAGTGAGGTAGTCATTTGGTGGGGTATCTGAGCTTGGGATTTTATTGGCAAGGTTTTGTCCTATAGTGGAGAAGAAATCATTGAGTCTGTTTCTCTGTTGGGAGTTGGGGTTCATCTGATTTTGCTAATTTTATTTCGTTATTTCGTGATATCTTTTTTGTTCCCAGAATTTCAGATAGGGTTTTCCAGGTCTTTTTTATATCACCTCGTAAGTTGGATAATCTGTTCTCATAATACAATTTTTTTGCCCTTCTTATCAGGCTGGTTAGGATTGACAAGTAACGTTTTGTTTGGTCTCTGGTTATGTGACCCATTCTGTACTGTTTTTCATATCGGTGTTTTGTATTTATGGATTTGAGAATGCTGGGTGTTAGCCAGGGACTGTTCAGTCTCTTAGCTGTCATCTGTTTAGTTTTTTTAGGGCAGTGCTTGTTATAGAGTATTGGGTCTTTTTTAGAAAATTATTAAAACATTCGTCAATATCTGTATAGATTTCTAGCTCAGTGTGCCAGTCAATGTTTGTTACTGCTGTTGTGAAGTTATTAATGGCTGCCTCATTGTGAAGTCTGAAGGTGACTTTAGTAGTGTCTTGGGGTAATTTACGAAGAGTTGTTATGAGGAAAGTAGGGTAGTGGTCTGTGGTATTATCTGTGATTATGCCTGATTTTAAAGGGGATATGGTGTTGGTCCAGATGTGGTCAAGTAGGGAAACACTAGTCTCTGTAACTCTTGTAGGTTTTGTTACTGTTGGTAGCAACATGCAGTTACTCATTGTGTTTGTGAATTCAGTAACGTATGGGTCCTGGTCTTGCAGGAGATTTATATTGAAGTCACCTGAGAGTAGTAAGTGATCTTTGTTCATGCGTGCATCAGTTATCATACTTCCTAGGTTTTGACTAAAATGGCTAATGTTTGATTGTGGAACTCTGTAGATGTTTATCACTGTGAGAGGTTTTTGTAGGTATTTGGATTTGAATTTAGCTATTATATATTCCCCATGTTCATCCCTTGTGCAAGTATTAGTGATACATTCTAGTTGGTCTGAGTAGTATATAGCAGTGCCACCCCCTTGTTGGTCTGGCCTACAGTTGTGTATGGCTGTGTAACCAGGAATGGCATAGACATCTGTAGTATCAGGCTTTAGCCAGATTTCAGTTAGTGTAATGATGGACATATTGGCATGCAAGGAATTTAGTAATGCTATGAGGTCATCGTAATGCTTGCTTAAAGATCTGATATTGTAGTTAAAGACAGTTATGTTTTTGTTGGCTCTGAGAAGTGCCTTTGATTGTTATGCTGTGTAGTAATTACAGTAACTGTTTGATTCATTTAAGTCATTCAATAAGAGGTTGGTATCAGGATCAATGCTTGTAATCATAAGATTTGTAGTGAATCTATAGTTAGAATTAAGTATAAAACAAAGTAAATCTTCTAAAGCTAAAAAATAGCACCTGAATTATTTAACAAATGTAAAAATAATGAGCTAAGGTAGTTTTTTTTTTAAAGCTAAAATAAAGGAGACAATATAAAAGGGACTAAAATAATTTGTGGTGAACAAATAAAGTGATGATCAAATAATGGAGCTTGAAATATGATAGTAGGTAGTACTTTAAAGGTAATTCTTTAAAGTTAAAATTATAATATAAAATTATAATATAAAAGGGACTAATATAAGTTGTGGTGAACAATAAATTGGTAATCAAATAAATGAGCTTTGGAATATAATGGTAAAATAGTAAACTTATTACACTTTAGCACCTGAGAATAGCACCTTGATTATTTTAACAATTGTGAATATATGAACTAAGGTAGTTATATAAAGCTAAAATAAAGGAAAAAATATATAAGGGACTAAAATTAAGTAATGGTAAACAAAGTTAAATGGCCGGATAGTCACTATGAAATAATATTGGTTTAGGAGTAAGATCTGATTTGTAATATTAAATAATTTGAGCAGTTTATTGCACAATAAAAAGTAAAAAAATGAGGTAGTTGGTACTAGCTAGCAAAAGATAGTTTAGGTACTTGCAAAAAAGTAATTGGAATATACACTAATTGCACACACAATAAAAAGTGACTAAAAAAAGTTGTGGTAAACAAAATTAAATGGACAGGTAAGAACAATGAATAATATTAATTTGGAGTAAGATTTGACTTGTAACTTAAAATTATGAGCAATTAATAGCAGTAAGAAAGAAGTATAAAGTATTGGAGGTAGTTAGCATTAGCTAGTGATGAAAAAATAATAAAAATAATAATGCACAATATAATAGTAAGGTACACTATATGCACCACACGTATATATGTATTAAGGGCACTTATCTAATCTGTTACAGAAATGTCAGCTTTTCTAAGGAAGGTAGAGAAATCGTGTTCGTTTGAGATAGTATATTGTTGTCCTGTTGATGTTTTCCTTACTAGTATTTTCCCATCTCGCGTGAAACACTGATGAATTTTGTTTCCTGTTTAAGTTTTCTCAGCCTGAACAGAAGGTTTTGACGTTTTCTTGTTAGACACTCATTTATGTACACTCCATTTTTCATTGTAATTGCTGATTTAATTAGGTCCTTTCTTTTATCGTATGAATGAAATCGGATCATTATACTGTGTTTACTTCCTGGTTTTCCTAGCAAACGTGTTTCTTTGATTTCATTGTTTTGCACGATGTATTTTTAAAGATATATTTTTTCATTAATATTAATGTAAAAAATTTTAATTTTGCACCAAAAGGAACTTAGAAAACTTACCTAACCTGATTATAACAAGCGCAATTTATTTTAGCCTAGCCCAACTAAATATATTTTAGATTTGTTTACAGTAATTTAATGCTAAACAAACACAATGAAATATATTTTTTTCGTTAGGTTCAGAATGATTTTGGCGAAATTATTGCATACACAAATTTTCGCTTGTCCTATATGGCAAGATGATCGTTGCTATTTAAGCCAAGATCGCAAGTTCTGCCTATTCGGCACGACATATATATATATATATATATATATATATATATATATATATATATATATATATATATATATATATATATATATATATAAGCTTTTAATCGTGTGTTCATCCAGGGAAAGGAGCTACGTAGGCTCGATACACCGTCCCTCAACCCCAAGACACTGTACCTAACTGCATCATCCCACTGCCTTAATTACTGAGCTGAAAATTAAGTTTGTGCAGCTTTCACAGGATCATGCGACTTTACTACATAACCCTGTACATCTCTACTACATAACCCTGTACATCTCTACTACATAACCCTGCACATCTCTACTACATAACCCTGTACATCTCTACTACATAACCCTGCACATCTCTACTACCTAACCCTGTACATCTCTACTACATAACCCTGTACATCTCTACTACATAACCCTGCACATCTCTACTACATAACCCTGTACATCTCTACTACATAACCCTGCACATCTCTACTACATAACCCTGTACATCTCTACTACATAATCCTGTACATCTCTACTACATAACCCTGTACATCTCTACCACATAACCCTGTACATCTCTACTACATAACCCTGTACATCTCTACTACATAACCCTGTACATCTCTACTACATAACCCTGCACATCTCTACTACATTACCCTGCACATCTCTACTACATAACCCTGCACATCTCTACTACATAACCCTGCACATCTCTACTACATAACCCTGGCCCGGTGGCCTGGTGGCTAAAGCTCCCGCTTCACACACGGAGGGCCCGGGTTCGATTCCCGGCGGGTGGAAACATTTCGACACTTTTCCTTACACCTGTTGTCCTGTTCACCTAGCAGCAAATAGGTACCTGGGTGTTAGTCGACTGGTGTGGGTCGCATCCTGGGGGACAAGATTAAGGACCCCAATGGAAATAAGTTAGACAGTCCTCGATGACGCACTGACTTTCTTGGGTTATCCTGGGTGGCTAACCCTCCGGGGTTAAAAATCCGAACGAAATCTTATCTCTTATCTTATCTCACATCTCTACTACATAACCCTGCACATCTCTACTACATAATCTTGCACATCTCTACTACATAAAACTATACATCTCTACTACATAACCCTGCACATCTCTACTACATAAAACTATACATCTCTACTACATAACCCTGTACATCTCTACTACATAACCCTGTACATCTCTACTACATAACCCTGTACATCTCTACTACATAACCCTGTACATCTCTACTACATAACCCTGTATATCTCTACTACATAACCCTGTATATCTCTACTACATAACCCTGTACATCTCTACTACATAACCCTGTACATCTCTACTACATAACCCTGTACATCTCTACTACGTAACCCTGTGCATCTCTACTACATAACCCTGTACATCTCTACTACATAACCCTGTACATATCTACTACATAACCCTGTACATCTCTACTACATAACCCTGTATATCTCTACTACATAACCCTGTACATCTCTACTACACAACCCTGTACATCTCTACTACATAACCCTGTACATCTCTACTACGTAACCCTGCACATCTCTACTACGTAACCCTGCACATCTCTACTACATAACCCTGTACATCTCTACTACATAACCCTGTACATCTCTACTACATAACCCTGTACATCTCTACTACATAACCCTGCACATCTTTTACTACACTGAACATCTTCACTAAACCATTAACGTTCACTACTATTTCTGGGCTGTGGTTCGTACGTCAGTTTGCGTGCGGCCAGCAGTAACAGCCTGGTTGATCAGACCTTGATCCACCACTAGGCCTGGTCTCAGACCGGGAATGATTTTCTATTTTTTAGCTAACATACGTGTAAATTGTACCTTATTCCTAGTAATGACCCTCGTATTGTAGATAGTCTTAATGAGCCTCGTGTAGTAGATAGTCTTTTTAGTATGATAATAAGATGTTATCTTCATTGTAGAATAATAAGAAAATAGTATAACCTTTATATTATAATAATAAGGTAAAAGGACCCCAATGAAAATAAGTCACTGTGACTTTTTTGGGTTATCCCAGGTTCTCTACACATATGCTGCTATGTATGATAATTGTATGTAACTGTATTTGTGTATACCTGAATAAACTTACTCTCCAGGTATACTCCAGGTACTCACCTTCGCTACTATACACCTGAATATCCACATTTCAGAGCATCATTCACCTTCACTACACATCCCTGAAAAACTGACAAATACCAAACCCACGGTAAGCAGCTGTCTAGACCATAAACTACGGCACGTCACGCGCGTAAAAATATTTCTTGGCCATTAAAATTTATGCATTATGGTTTTTATTTGGGTTGGAACATCGACATAAAATATTTTTGTTTATTTTTTAGGGGAAGGTACAACATAACTCTACACATTCTCGGGGTTCGAAAGATTTGCTGTGTAGAATTTCGTCAGCCTGGTAGGGTATAATTATTATTATAATAAAAAAGAAGCGCTATGGTAGGGTATAAGGTTCGTCAGGAAACAGGACAAGTTTCCTGACGCGGATCTTAGTCATCTGACGACCAGCAGCTGGAGCTTTTGGTCATCTGACCGAGGCCTTCTGATTACTAATCGTAGTTAAGATTAAAGTCAACCTGGCTTCCCTGTCCCTATTTAATTAAATTATAACTGGGCGCGCGCGAACACACACACACACACACACACACACACACACACACACACACACACACACACACACACACACACACACACACACACAATGGAGTGGAGGCAGGATCTGTACATAGCTTTAAGGAGAGGTATGATAAAGCTCATGGAACATGTAGAGTAAGTAGTGACCAGTGAAGAGGCGGGGCCAGGAGCTGAGACTCGACCCCTGCAACCACAACTAGGTGAGTACACACATGGAGCAGAGAAAGAGTGGACCTAGTAGCGACCAGCGAAGAGGCGGGGCCAGGAACTGTGAATCGACCCCTACAGCCACAGATAGGTGAGTATACACACACACACACCTATTTTGTACTCACCTATTTGTGGTTGCAAGGATCGATTTTCAGATCCTGGCCCTACCTCTTGCTACTCCTCGGATTCACTCCCTCTTAGCCTCTTGGGCCTTATTGTACCTGTTCTTAAAACAGTGCATGGAGCCTACCTCCACCACTGTGTGATGTGTGTGTATGTGTGTGTGTGTTAGTCAGGCAGCAGCACCTGTCACCCAGTATAATATCAAGTGACATAATCAAAGTGATGAGTCAGGTGGTGTTGATCTTCTCTCCCTCCCTCCTCTTCTTCCCTCCTACCACACCTGTTCTTATATCTCTCCCCCTCTTCTCTCCCACATTCTCTCTGGCCTTAGTAACTGCTTTAATATAGAGTGTCCAGAGAGTCCTTACTTAAAGGAAACTATCAATATTTATGCCAAGTGCCAGATCGACCAGGCTATGATGGATATGTGGGGCAGCCGGCCACCAGCAGCAACAGCTTGGTTGACCAGATAATCACCAGACAAGCCTGGCCTAGGGCCGGGCTGCTAGGAGTAGGAGACCTCTCGTAACTGGTTACAGATGGTCGATAGACCCAATAAACCAATCAACAGTAAAATAACACCCAGGCCTGGTCACAGACCGGGCCGCGGGGATGTTGACACCCGAAACCCTCTCCAGGTATTATTGTACCTACTACTAGTGAAGACAGGCAGTTAAGACTAGCTCATACGTTTCGCCCAGCCCGTGTATTCAACACGGGTCGTTCCGGATATGAGCCAAATCTCCGGCCTTCACTAGTGCATGTTATTCTTGTTTCAAGCTCACAAGTAGCCTGTACTGGTAATGACCTGTTTGTAATTACCTATTTGTACAGGGTACTTCACTCGTAAGAGGCCCCGAGTTGGTACTCCCGTAGTTACACCCGTCTTGTTTGTATATTATGTCTGTAGTAAACGATAACTCGGGGGGAGGCCCCGAGTTAAGTTTACTGTAGACATGATATACAAACAAGACTGTTACAACTACGGGAGTTGATAAATTAGACACATGTGCAACACTTTGGTGTCTTTAATGAGGAAACGTTTCGCCACACAGTGGCTTCATCAGTCCATATAAATCAGAAGGGTGTAAGGAGAGGAGTTTGAAATAATCAGTCCCTCAGCCTGGAGTCGACGTAATCAGTCCATTATTCTTTTCAAGATTGATGGACTGATTACATCGACTCGAGGCTGAGGGACTGATTACCTCAAACTCCTCCTGCTCTTCACGATTCTCCTTTGTCTGGACTGATGAAGCCACTGTGTGGCGAAACGTTTCCTCATTAAAGGTACCCAAGTGTTGCACATGTGTCTAATTTATCAACTTGTCGGTTGTCTGAACCATTCATCTACAACTACGGGAGTACCAACTCGAGGCCTCCTACGAGTGAAACATCCTGTAGCTACAGGATCGTATGCTCGTCCTGTCCCGTCTTCAATTACTCAATCATCACATAATTTTATTTCCAATGGCTGAAATACTTACTACATCTTGTAAATCATTCCACCGATCTTTCACTCCGAAGAAAAAATTGTAGTATCCCTTCGACTCCACCACTTACGGTAGATGAGAGATAGTATGGTCTCTTAGGCCACCAACAGCCTAGTTGGTCATAGATCATAATGGTTTTAGAGCTATGTGAAATACAATTTTGTGCTCTCATTATTATATTCATTGGAGCACTAACTCGTAAAGTCATATAGAGCCTGGAAGAATGGGAAGCAATTATATTCAGTCCAAGAAAACGGAAGACAAGTCTAGTTCCTTGGATCAAGAGTCCCTTTCATAAATATAAAATCCATTAACTCTATAGATATTCGAGTGTTTTTTTTATGTTAGTGTGAAGTGAATCAGCGTTAACTGATCCTTGTGTAGGTCCTCTCAAGGGAAGTTCCTTGACGCTGGTGAGCGGCTCTTGATCTAGGGAATTGGATCTGTGCCCCAGCTCCCTGAATTAAGCCTGAATACTTTCCACATCACTCCCCTCCCCCCACAGGCGCTGTATAATCCTACGGGTTTATCGCTTCCCCCTTGAATATAATGATCGTTATGTAGTTGACAGGCTTCAATCCAAACAAACTGTGTATATGCATTAAAAATTCAATTTAATCCCATTTTTAATTGTTAAGGTATTCTTTCAAGAACATTAGAATGGAGGAACACTGCAGCAGGCCTACTGGCCCATACACGGTAGATTTTTCTCAAAACCACCCATTCCCAGCCACTATTTTTCCAACCTTTTCCCCTAAGCTACCCAGGAATTTGCTTCAATACATCAGGTACTAATCAGACCCATCCCTTCCTACTCACATATTTGTTTAATCTCTTTTTAAAGCTAACCAGGTATTTGAAGCCTCAAGGACCCTCGTGAGGGTCGTTAGGCTTTAAACTAATTATGGTACTTGAGGTAAAAACCCTGGCGGTCTTACCAGGAATTACTCAGTCCATTGTAAGACCGGGAGTGGTGAGGTGTGGGTTTATGTCACGCTGTTGTAACAACCTGCACTCATTGACGTTGATTTGTACTTTGACAGTGTGAAGAGCGATCGATGTTTACGACGTAAAGTAAATCTTGGACACGTTAACTTAGCGGCGATGAGAAGACATTAGTTGGTTTGGATTAGCTCAAAAAAGCAGCCGTCGTGTCGTATTGCCCTTTATTCAGTGTAAGTTATTTATACAAGTATTGTAGATTAGGTAATATATGATAGTTGTGGTGATGGTTGTAGCTGTGTGATTATTGTAGTTGTATTGTTTTTTTTCCCCCACCAGAGTATTTAAATAGATAATTTTGTGTTGATAAATATCAAAACTTATTTAAAAA
>NC_091374.1:4289213-4442808 GCF_038502225.1 Cherax quadricarinatus | reverse complement strand
GTTCAACTGCCTCCCAGCATACATAAGGGGGATTACCAACAGACCCCTGGCAGTCTTCAAGCTGGCACTGGACAAGCACCTAAAGTCGGTTCCTGACCAGCCGGGCTGTGGCTCGTACATTGGTTTGCGTGCAGCCAGCAGCAACAGCCTGGTTGATCAGGCTCTGATCCACCAGGAGGCCTGGTCACAGACCGGCCTCGGGGGCGTTGACCCCCGGAACTCTCTCCAGGTAAACATAGCAATGACCTGAGATGATGATAATACATTAAACGACGGTGACATCACACATTCCTGTCTAAGACCCATATGTACTAACTTGAGACTATTTCATTATAAAAACTTTACCGAAATGCTGTGCATGATTTGGGCTATCCATAAAATTATAGCAATTATGCATACATATTTTTGGAAATAAAGAATTTGACTTGTGATAAGCAGTCACCTTTTCCATACACTTATCATATGCCTTTGTTTTCAAAGCCTTAAATGTAAACAAACAGTTCCTGACCATCTACGTATACCTGGAGGGTGTTCAGGTGGGGGGAGCAACTATTCATGTTCTCTCCTTCAGGGAGTGCCTTGATCCGAGGCATTGGAGCTCTCCGTCCCTTGGCCTCAGTGCCTGTCAGTGAATACAATGCTAATCATTGTAACTGAAAAGTAATGGTAATATCTCAGTCCTTACCTATTTGTGGTTGCATGGGTCGAGTCTTGGCTCCTGGCTCGGTTTCTTCATTTTACGTAGCTGAGCTAGCTCACTTGTGGGCTCTATCGTACCCATTCGTAAAGCCGTGTATGAAGTTATCCAAACTATTTCATCTCCTCCATATAAAAATAAAATATTTTAATTATTACTGTTTACTCTGCTGAGCGCCTCCAAGACGGAAAAAGGTCCTTCAGGCAGATCCTGGAGTGAGAGGGAAGAGGCAGGAGTGAGGGAGGAGGAGGAGGGAGGTAAGAGTGGTAGAAGGAGGGAGAGAGACAAGAGTGGAAGGAGTGAGGCGAAGAGGGAGGGAGGAAAAAAAAGTGGGATAAGAGGAATGATGGTTCCTGTCCCTAACCTTCGTACTGTTCATTTAAATGAATAGGTGAATCTGAAGGGAATAGAGAGGAAGAAGAGAGAAGGGTGGAGAGGGGAAGAGAAAAGAATGACCAGACTAGAGGAAGAGAAGAGACGAGACAGAGATATCAGATATAACTAGAGTGAGAGTAGTGGATTAAGTAATAAAGAGAAGGATGAGGATGGAGGAGTAAGATATGGACGGAGAGAGGAGGATGAAAAAAAAAAAAGTCACTATTTTTGGGTTATCGACCATATGTAATTAACATTATGTATGATAAATGTAATTGTGTTTCTGTGCCTAAATAGAATTACTTAAGAGGGAGTTTGATTTAGGAATAAGATAGGGAAAAGAAAGGGAAAGACTAGTAAGGTATGGAAGAAAGAGGAGGCTAGAAGAATAAGATATAAAAGGAGGAGGGGGGGGGGAATAAGATACAGAGGAGGGAGGGAGAGAATAGGGGGGTGTTCAGACGCCTAATTTGCATATCTTCACGAAAATCTAGACTGGAGACTCGAGGCGTCTAGTTTTCCCCTTGCTACAGCTGCCTCGTGGCTATCTTGTTCTCCCTCTGCCTATCTTACACTACATCTATCTTATTCTCTCGCTAGCTATCTTATTCTCCTTCCGTCTGCCTCATTTTCCCTGTCTCTGCCTGTTTTTCTCTTCCTGTCCACTCTGTCTAGGGTCACATCTCACAGACCATCTCTTTCTATTGTTTTTTTTATTTATTGACGTCACTGCTTTCTCTCCCTCTCATTTCCTCATATCTCTCCTCTCTCTCTGTCCTGTCTTACATCTTTTCTCTGTCCCTCTTTCCTATTTTCTATCTCTTTCTTTCTATCTCCCTCTTCCTCCACTCCAGCTGTAAAACATAAATAAAACGTGGATTACGCGAGACCAGTAAGAAAAAAAAATACCAGACAGGGCGTCCTGGGTGGTCAAGGAGACTATGACGTCAGCGGGAGGGCTCGTAACGTCGACCAATAGGAAAAAACCTCACCAGATGTAGCGCCCTGGTTGGCCGAGACTATGATGTCAGCTGGAGGGCTTATGACGTCACTATGACATCAGGAACAGGTGCATGACTCAATTGCTGCCAACCAATCAGCTGCCCCTCTGAGTGTGGGGGGCGGGGCTTGGGGAAAAAATGTAATAAAATAAACATTGATAAACAGGAAAGCTCCAGAAGCAGGAAAAAAAAAATATGCATATGATGAAAATATTAGTGTATTAAGGCCTCAAAATAAAACGAAAAGGGAAAAAATGGAAGTAACAAGAGGGAAGCACAGTGAAGCAAGATGATTATGCTAACTAATAATAATAATCTTTATTATCACACTTTGTACAGGAATGCTGCGTTTGTAACCATGGTTATTTAATGTGTTTACGGATGGGGTTGTAAAGGAAGTGAGCGCTTAGAGTAGTAGGGAGAAGTGAAGGTAAAAGTTAATGACTCTGACATGAAGTGAGAGTTGTCACAGTTGATCTTTGCTGATGACACAGTGTTTTTGGGAGATTTTGAAGAGAGACTTCTCTGGAGTCTTTCTTTAAAATGTCCCTGGGTGGCTGACCCCGGAGGGTTAACTACCCAGGATGACCCAAGAAAGCCAGTGCATCTTATTTTCATTGGGGCCCTTCAAGCTTGTGCCCCAGGATGCCACCCACACCAGTCGACTAACACCCAGGTACCTACTTGCTTGCTAAGTGAACTGGACAACAAGTGTAAGAAAACACGTCCAGTGTTTCCACCCTTGCCGGGGATGGAACCATGGACACTGTATGGAGAGCGTGGGTGTGAGCCATGGTCTTTAAACGTAACAGCTAGGAGGAGGCTGGAGGCAGCAATAATGCTTTTTGATATCAATGTGTGTGTATATTATTTAGACAAATGGTGATAAATTGCTGACCTAGAAAATGTACAGAGAACCTTCACGGCACACACAACTGCGATAAAACACCTAAATTACTGGGAACACTTGAAGTTCCTCCGCCTGTACTCCCTAGAACGCAGGCGGGAGAGATACATGATTGTATACACTTGGAAACTCCTAGAGGGATTAGTACCAAACTTGCACACGAAAATCACTCCCTACGAAAGCAAAAGACTCGGCAGACGATGCAACATCCCCCAATGAAAAGCAGGGGTGCCACTAGCACGATAAGAGAACAGAATAAGTGTCAGGGGCCGAAGACTGTTCAGCTGTCTTCCAGCATACATAAGGGGGATTACCAATACACCCCTGGCTGTCTTCAAGAAGCCACTGGACAGGCACCTGAAGTCAGTACTTGACCAGCTGGGTTGTGGGTCGTACGTTGGGTTGCGTGGGGCCAACAGCAACAGCCTGGTTGATCAGGCCCTGATCCACCATGAGGCCTGGTCACAGACCGAGCCGCCGGGGCGTTGACCCCCGAAACCCTCTCCAGGTATACAATAAGGATTAATAAATTAGCCGACGGTGTGTTTATGAAAAGTTGGCAGAAAGAAAAGATTGAGATGGTTTGGTCGTTTATAAATGAATAGGTAGATAAAAACAGTTATATTTATATCTAGGATGGCTGGAAGAGCAGGGAACGTCCTGGGAAGGTTGGAAGGAGGTCGAGGAAGTCATATAAGAGTGGAAATATAATGGAAATTGGCACCGAATGAAAACAAACGGATTTGGAAATAGTATATAGAGAAGTGAATTGAAATATATTTAAATTGACATTGTTCTGGTACTAGAACTAGAGTTTACCTGGGGTTTACCTGGAGAGAGTTCCGGGGGTCAACGCCCCCGCGGCCCGGTCTGTGACCAGGCCTCCTGGTGGATCAGAGCCTGATCAACCAGGCTGTTACTGCTGACTGCACGCAATCCAACGTACGAGCCACAGCCCGGCTGGTACTAAATATCTGTGGCAGCGGTGAAGATGGACATTTAAAGATTTAAAAATCATATAAAAAGTGGTACAAGTTGCGCAACTTGTACTGGATCTCATCGTTTATATTAAAAATGAAGTCTGCCGTGATAGTGGAGCAATGATATTTTAATATGGCCTCTCACTTCCTCCCTGAGTTCCAATATCCTGGCGAAATACAATAATATTCATGGGGAAATTCCAAGCTTGTAAGGCCATGCAGCACCTGGAAGGAAAGGGCATCTCCAGTTTCTTTGATCAAGAGCCCTTCAGAAGTATTAAGGGGGGACGCTGCCATATCCTTGACGGGCACATCCTGGTCGGAGGATCATGTGTCTACTACAACCCACTGACCCACGCCCGGGAAATTTTAAATAAGGTGTCAGCTGGAGATGAATTATGGTGTGTTTGTGTGTATGTGTATGCGCGCTGAACCCGTGTTTAATGGCATACAGCTGTTTCTTGAACAGGAGTGGTGGTGGCTGCTGCTACTGCTGTACTCACCTAGTTCTCACCTAGTTGAGGTTGCAGGGGTCGAGTCCTAGCTCCTGGCCCCGCCTCTTCACTGGTCGCCACTAGGTCACTCTCAAATCAGCACTAATGCTTACCTTTTCTTATTACATGTTGCAAAATTTTGAAGTTGGTATCAGAGAAGGTGACCAGACATTGTCTGGTGCTGCTTCGTAAGCAAATATTTCCCCCGACATTTACCTGGAGTTTACCTGGAGAGAGTTCCGGGGGTCAACGCCCCCGCGGCCCGGTCTGTGACCAGGCCTCCTGGTGGATCAGAGCCTGATCAACCAGGCTGTTGCTGCTGGCTGCACGCAAACCAACGTACGAGCCACAGCCGGGCTGATCAGGAACTGACTTTAGGTGCTTGTCCAGTGCCAGCTTGAAGACTGCCAGGGGTCTGTTGGTAATCCCCCTTATGTATGCTGGGAGGCAGTTGAACAGTCTCGGGCCCCTGACACTTATTATATGGTCTCTTAACGTGCTAGTGACACCCCTGCTTTTCATTGGGGGGATGGTGCATCGTCTGCCAAGTCTTTTGCTTTCGTAGTGAGTGATTTTCGTGTGCAAGTTCGGTACTAGTCCCTCTAGGATTATCCAGGTGTATATAATCATGTATCTCTCCCTCCTGCGTTCCAGGGAATACAGGTTTAGGAACCTCAAGCGCTCCCAGTAATTGAGGTGTTTTATCTCCGTTATGCGCGCCGTGAAAGTTCTCTGTACATTTTCTAGGTCGGCAATTTCAACTGCCTTGAAAGGTGCTGTTAGTGTGCAGCAATATTCCAGCCTAGATAGAACAAGTGACCTGAAGAGTGTCATCATGGGCTTGGCCTCCCTAGTTTTGAAGGTTCTCATTATCCATCCTGTCATTTTTCTAGCAGATGCGATTGATACAATGTTATGGTCCTTGAAGGTGAGATCCTCCGACATGATCACTCCCAGGTCTTTGACGTTGGTGTTTCGCTCTATTTTGTGGCCAGAATTTGTTTTGTACTCTGATGAAGATTTAATTTCCTCATGTTTACCATATCTGAGTAATTGAAATTTCTCATCGTTGAACTTCATATTGTTTTCTGCAGCCCACTGAAAGATTTGGTTGATGTCCGCCTGGAGCTTTGCAGTGTCTGCAATGGAAGACACTGTCATGCAGATTCGGGTGTCATCTGCAAAGGAAGACACGGTGCTGTGGCTGACATCCTTGTCTATGTCGGATATGAGGATGAGGAACAAGATGGGAGCGAGTACTGTGCCTTGTGGAACAGAGCTTTTCACCGTAGCTGCCTCGGACTTTACTCTGTTGCCGACTACTCTCTGTGTTCTGTTAGTGAGGAAATTATAGATCCATCGACCGACTTTTCCTGTTATTCCTTTAGCACGCATTTTGTGCGCTATTACGCCATGGTCACACTTGTCGAAGGCTTTTGCAAAGTCTGTATATATTACATCTGCATTCTTTTTGTCTTCTAGTGCATTTAGGACCTTGTCGTAGTGATCCAATAGTTGAGACAGACAGGAGCGACCTGTTCTAAACCCATGTTGCCCTGGGTTGTGTAACTGATGGGTTTCTAGATGGGTGGTGATCTTGCTTCTTAGGACCCTTTCAAAGATTTTTATGATACGGGATGTTAGTGCTATTGGTCTGTAGTTCTTTGCTGCAAATATATTATGTCACCCAAATTCCTGTCCCCCTTTTCTTTCCTTTGTTTTCCCTATGATGTAGATATGTATACCTGGAGAGAGTTCCGGGGGTCAACGCCCCCGCAGCCCGGTCTGTGACCAGGCCTTATGGTGGATCAGGGCCTGATCAACCAGGCTGTTACTGCTGGCCGCACGTAATCCAACGTACAAACCACAGCCCGGCTGGTCAGGTACTGACTAGGTACCTGTCCAATGACTTTTTGAAGACAGCCACGGGTCTGTTGGTAATCCCCCTTACGTATGTTGGGAGGCAGTTGAACATTCTTGGGCCCCTAACACTTATTGTGTTATCTCTTATCGTGCTAGTGGCATGATGTAGATGTATATCTTCATGATGTAGATATATATATTCATAAGTCCATTTCCCCTGTGTATGGGCTAGGGTCAAGGCTTTACTGAAAGATGGTAATTCCCGAGTGCTATGTAACAGTGACTAGGTTGGCAGCGCTCTCGCCTGTTAACTTTCCATTTCAATAGAAATAAGTTTACCTGTAAACGGAATATGAATAATTTCTAATAATTATATTATAGCAACAGTATTTTAAAGGTATAATGTTAAGAGCTATGGAGTTATGGGAGAAAAACAAGAGTATTAATGTATTAGTTGTGAACTATCGTTCATGGTGACAACTAGAACTCACAGGTGAGGAACCACAAGGGGTGGGATGGGGGGGATGAGAATAGATGATGGATAGGTGAGGGGAGAGGAAAGGCTACAGAAATAGAAAAAGAGCCACGGCTAGATATGGTGAGAACTATTGAAGAGCTCACAGGTAAGTCATGGAGATGGGAAGTAGAGTTGCCTGCACTCTGAAGAAGGGGCGGAGATATGTTGCAGTTTTTGAACTAGTATCGGCACCCCACTGGCAAAACTGATGATGAAAATGTTTTTTTTTTTTTCTTTTTCGGGTCACCCTGCCTCGGTGGGAAACGGCTGATGTGTTAAATATATATATAAAAGTAGAAAATACAGTGAACTTTCCCATCATTAAGTTTGTTCCCATAGGCTCAAAGACCCTTGGCCCATAGGGAAAGAGTGCATCAAAGTTCCTTAACGAGCTAGGCAAAAGACTCTTCAGGGTAACTATTCCAGCGACTCACCGATGCGGTTCAGAGGGGTAATGCCAGCTGTATTCCAGCTCTGAGGAGATGCATAAGATTTTCGCATTGTACATAATCAGTGATAAACACGTAGCAATATGTACTTGAAATGTATCCCTCAAACCTCTTGTACTGTATATGCCATCAAGATAAGATTTCGTTCGGATTTTTAACCCCGGAGGGTTAGCCACCCAGGATAACCCAAGAAAGTCAGTGCGTCATCGAGGACTGTCTTAACTTATTTCCATTGGGGTCCTTAATCTTGTCCCCAGGATGCGACCCACACCAGTCGACTAACACCCAGGTACCTATTTGCTGCTAGATGAACAGGACAACAGGTGTAAGGAAACGTGTCGAAATGTTTCCACCCGCCGGGAATCGAACCCGGGCCCTCCGTGTGTGAAGCGGGATTATTATTATTATAATCAAGGGGGAAGCGCTAAACCCGGAGGATTATACAGCGCCTGGGGGGGGGGGATGTGGAAGGCATTCAGGCTTAATTCGGGGAACTGGAGCACAGATCCAATTCCCTAAATCAAGAGCCCCTCACCAACATCAAGGAACCTTAATTGAGGGGACGTGTGAAGCGGGAGCTTTAGCCACCAGGCCACCTTTGCACCAGCAATGTATCTTTAAGTCTTGTGTACCTTATTATGTAATAAAATATACCTGCCACGGTGGGAGACGGCTGGAGTGTTGAAAAATTATATATATATATATATATATATATATATATATATATATATATATATATATATATATTTGTAGGTAGTAGGTTGGTAGACAGCAACCACCCAGGGAGGTACTACCGTCCTGCCAAGTGAGTGTAAAATGAAAGCCTGTAATTGTTTTACATGATGGTAGGATTGCTGGTGTCTTTTGTCTGTCTCATAAATATGCAAGATTACAGGTACGTCTTGCTACTTCTACTTACACTTAGGTCACACTACACATACATGTACACGTTTATTTATACACACTCATCTGAGTTTTCTTTGATTTTATCTTAATAGTTCTTGATCTTATTACTTTTCCTTTTATATCCATGGGGAAGTGGAATAAGAATCTTTCCTCCGTAAGCCATGCGTGTTGTAAAAGTCAACTAAAATGCCGGGAACAATGGGCTAGTAACCCCTTTTCCTGTAAAGATTACTAAAAAGAATAAGAAGAAAATTGTCAAAGTGGGAAGTCTGAATGTGCGTGGATGTTGTGCAAATGATAAGAAAGAGATGATTGTGGATGTTATGAATGAGAAGAAACTGGATATCCTGGCTTTAAGTGAAACAAAGCTGAAGGGGGTGGGAGAGTTTCAATGGAGAGGAATAAATGGGATTAGGTCAGGGGTTTCAAATAGAGTTAGAGCTAAAGAAGGAGTAGCAATAATGTTGAAGGATAAGCTATGGCAGGAAAAGGGGGACTACAAATGCATAAATTCAAGGATTATGTGGAGTAAAATAAAGATTGGATGTGAAAAGTGGGTTATAGTAAGCGTGTATGCACCTGGAGAAGAGAGAAGTGTAGAGGAGAGAGAGAGAGATTCTGGGAAATGTTGAGTGAATGCGTGGGGAGTTTTGAATCAAGTGTGAGAGTAATGGTGGTTGGGGATTTCAATGCTGAAGTGGGTAAAAATGTTATGGAGGGAGTAGTAGGTAAATTTGGGGTGCCAGGGGTAAATGTAAATGGGGAACCTTTAATTGAGCTATGTGTAGAAAGAAATTTGGTAATAAGTAATACATATTTTATGAAAAAGAGGATAAATAAATATACAAGGTATGATGTAGCACGTAATGAAAGTAGTTTGTTAGATTATATATTGGTGGATAAAAGGTTGATGGGTAGGCTCCAGGATGTACATGTTTATAGAGGGGCAACTGATATATCAGATCATTATTTAGTTGTAGCTACAGTTAGAGTAAGAGGTAGATGGGAAAAGAGGAAGGTGGCAACAACAAGTAAGAGGGAGGTGAAAGTGTATAAACTAAGGGAGGAGGAAGTTCGGGCGAGATATAAGCGACTATTGGCAGAAAGGTGGGCTAGTGCAAAGATGAGTAGTGGGGGGGGGGGGTTGAAGAGGGTTGGAATAGTTTTAAAAATGCAGTATTAGAATGTGGGGCAGAAGTTTGTGGTTATAGGAGGGTGGGGGCAGGAGGAAAGAGGAGTGATTGATGGAATGATGAAGTAAAGGGTGTGATAAAAGAGAAAAAGGTAGCTTACGAGAGGTTTTTACAAAGCAGAAGTGTTATAAGAAGAGCAGAGTATATGGAGAGTAAAAGAAAGGTGAAGAGAGTGGTGAGAGAGTGGAAAAGGAGAGCAGATGAAAGAGTGGGAGAGGCACTGTCAAGAAATTTTAATGAAAATAAGAAAAAATTTTGGAGTGAGTTAAACAAGTTAAGAAAGCCTAGGGAAAGTATGGATTTGTCCGTTAAAAACAGAGTAGGGGAGTTAGTAGATGGGGAGAGGGAGGTATTAGGTAGATGGCGAGAATATTTTGAGGAACTTTTAAATGTTGAGGAAGAAAGGGAGGCGGTAATTTCATGCACTGGCCAGGGAGGTATACCATCTTTTAGGAGTGAAGAAGAGCAGAATGTAAGTGTGGTGGAGGTACGTGAGGCATTACATAGAATGAAAGGGGGTAAAGCAGCTGGAACTGATGGGATCATGACAGAAATGTTAAAAGCAGGGGGGGATATAGTGTTGGAGTGGTTGGTACTTTTGTTTAATAAATGTATGAAAGAGGGGAAGGTACCTAGGGATTGGCAGAGAGCATGTATAGTCCCTTTATATAAAGGGAAAGGGGACAAAAGAGATTGTAAAAATTATAGAGGAATAAGTTTACTGAGTATACCAGGAAAAGTATACGGTAGGGTTATAATTGAAAGAATTAGAGGTAAGACAGAATGTAGAATTGCGGATGAGCAAGGAGGCTTCAGAGTGGGTAGGGGATGTGTAGATCAAGTGTTTACATTGAAGCATATATGTGAACAGTATTTAGATAAAGGTAGGGAAGTTTTTATTGCATTTATGGATTTAGAAAAGGCATATGATAGAGTGGATAGAGGAGCAATGTGGCAGATGTTGCAAGTATATGGAATAGGTGGTAAGTTACTAAATGCTGTTAAGAGTTTTTATGAGGATAGTGAGGCTCAGGTTAGGGTGTGTAGAAGAGAGGGAGACTACTTCCCGGTAAAAGTAGGTCTTAGACAGGGATGTGTAATGTCACCATGGTTGTTTAATATATTTATAGATGGGGTTGTAAAAGAAGTAAATGCTAGGGTGTTCGGGAGAGGGGTGGGATTAAATTATGGGGAATCAAATTCAAAATGGGAATTGACAATTACTTTTTGCTGATGATACTGTGCTTATGGGAGATTCTAAAGAAAAATTGCAAAGGTTAGTGGATGAGTTTGAGAATGTGTGTAAAGGTAGAAAGTTGAAAGTGAACATAGAAAAGAGTAAGGTGATGAGGGTATCAAATGATTTAGATAAAGAAAAATTGGATATCAAATTGGGGAGGAGGAGTATGGAAGAAGTGAATGTTTTCAGATACTTGGGAGTTGACGTGTCGGCGGATGGATTTAGGAAGGATGAGGTTAATCATAGAATTGATGAGGGAAAAAAGGTGAGTGGTGCATTGAGGTATATATGGAGTCAAAAAACGTTATCTATGGAGGCAAAGAAGGGAATGTATGAAAGTATAGTAGTACCAACACTCTTATATGGATGTGAAGCTTGGGTGGTAAATGCAGCAGCGAGGAGACGGTTGGAGGCAGTGGAGATGTCCTGTCTAAGGGCAATGTGTGGTGTAAATATTATGCAGAAAATTCGGAGTGTGGAAATTAGGAGAAGGTGTGGAGTTAATAAAAGCATTAGTCAGAGGGCAGAAGAGGGGTTGTTGAGGTGGTTTGGTCATTTAGAGAGAATGGATCAAAGTAGAATGACATGGAAAGCATATAAATCTATAGGGGAAGGAAAGAGGGGTAGGGGTCGTCCTCGAAAGGGTTGGAAAGAGGGGGTAAAGGAGGTTTTGTGGGCAAGGGGCTTGGACTTCCAGCAAGCGTGCATGAGCGTGTTAGATAGGAGTGAATGGAGACGAATGATACTTGGGACCTGACGATCTGTTGGAGTGTGAGCAGGGTAATATTTAGTGAAGGGATTCAGGGAAACCGGTTATTTTCATATAGTCGGACTTGAGTCCTGGAAATGGGAAGTACAATGCCTGCACTTTAAAGGAGTGGTTTGGGATATTGGCAGTTTGGAGGGATATGTTGTGTATCTTTATACGTATATGGTTCTAAACTGTTGTATTCTGGGCACCTCTGCAAAAGCAGTGATAATGTGTGAGTGTGGTGAAAGTGTTGAATGATGATGAAAGTATTTTCTTTTTGGGGATTTTCTTTCTTTTTTGGGTCACCCTGCCTCAGTGGGAGACGACCGACTTGTTGAAAAAAAAAAAAAAATATATATATATATATATATATATATATATATATATATATATATATATATATATATATATATATATATATATATATATATATATATATATATATATATATATATATATATAATCCCCAAAAAGAAAATACTTTCATCATCATTCAACACTTTCACCTCACTCACACATAATCACTGTTTTTGCAGAGGTGCTCAGAATACAACAGTTTAGAAGCATATACATATAAGGATACACAACATATCCCTCCAAACTGCCAATATCCCAAACCCCTCATGGCTACCCAAATAGGAAAATACATTTACCATCATTCAATCAATCGCTGTTATGCCAGAAGTGTGCTGATATTACAGTTAGATTGCTCTGTGCAACATCCCCACCCTTCTACAGAGTGCAGGCACCTACTTTTCTACCTCCAGAACTCAAGTCTGGCCAACCTATTTCCATTAATCACCTTACTCACACTCCAAAAACACATCCATTAAAAATGCCACCATTCACTCCTGTCTAACACGCTCGCACAAGGCTGCTGAATGCTTAAAACCCTAAAATCAAAACCACCTCTGTCCTTCCTCCAGCCATTACGGGGATGACCCCTACCCCTCCTTTCACCCCCAGATGTATACTACATCCTCTTTTATCGTCCTGTTCCTCTCCCTCTACATATCCAAACCACCTCGACCCTCTGAATTATACAATTGGTGACCCCATATTACCTTTTAATTAGTGCTCCGAATTCTTACCTTTTAATTAGTGCTCCGAATTCTCTGCATAATATTCACACCCCACAGTGTTCCTTAAATATGACATCATGTCTTTAGCCTCCTTGCTGTAGCATTTAAAACCCATGCTTCATACTCATATTATTACAATCAAAACCAAGCCGTGAATCCACAAACTCCTATAAGTGTTGGTACCACTATAATCTATGTATAGTACATTTCCCAGTTTTTTTTGCACAATAGATAAACTTCTTTCCATAAATATATTAACACACCACCCACCTTTTTTTCTCATCTATTTTATGGCTCACCTTGTCTTTCATTGACCTATCTGCTGATGTGTCCTCTCCCAAATATCTAAATATATCCACTTCCTCCAGTCTGATATTCATTGTCATTACATAGACTTTTACTGTTACCTTCATCATCTTGCTCTTTTCTATGTTCACTTTTAATTTCCCTTTACACACCTTCCTAAATTCGTTCAACAGATTTTGTAACTTGTCTTCAGAATCCCCCAGGAAAACTGTCAGTATATATTTCATGTGGAAGCACTAAACCTGTAGGGGTCAAACAGTGCCTGGGAAATGGGAGGTAATCTGGCTTCACCTGAGGAAGGGGAGGGTGGTTCCAGTTACTCAGATCAAGAGGCCTTCATGATTATCATCACCCTTTTTAAAAGGTCAGTTATTCTGAATGGTTAGTTGTTGAAGATATTACCAGGCAGGAGTATGAATATGTTATTTAGGAATTAAAAATGCAGATAAGTACTGTAAACATTTTATTAAATCAAAGTAATAAACAGTTTATTTTTTTCTAGTCTACCTTGCCATCTACTTCCTTCATTTCAAAATCCAATTTTCAGATTTTTAAAAGTGTACAAAAACACCTTTAAAAGTATCTGACATTACATATGTACAAATTAACTAATTATATCAGATGTGACATGTATTTGTCATGCATTTTAAGTGCAAGATACAATACTAGCTTATAATGCAAACAAATTCAGTGTTACAATAACTCAGCAAAAAATCCTGCACTGTATGGCCCTTATAGGTTTAGCGCTTCTTTTTTACTATAATAATCGGCAAAAAATCAGTCTGAATATACCATATTTGACTGGTGTTGATTAAATTTAGGCTGAACTAAGAGAGGCTTGGTAGTATTAAGTTAAATTATATTGGTGAATTTTAGCAAAGTTGGGCAAGATTTAAATTTTTTCTTTAGCTCAAAACTTGACATTTTTTGTACCATGTACATTAAATAAAATTTATATCATTGTATAGGATAATTTTTTGAAAAGATCTTTTCTTAAGGCAGATTGACTTGTTTGTCTTAAAAAGCACAAAATATATGCACTTCCTAGAATATTACTATATTATACACCATAAATGTATACATACACTAGATAGATCAGATGAGACATGTGTACAGACACCACTAATGCACATTCACTAGTTAGTTATAAAATTCAGCATGAATATGCAGCCACAAATAATTTGTGGAGAGCTGTATGACTTGTGGGTTTAGCGCTTGGTTTTGATTGTAATAATGCTTTACGTTTTCACATTCTCTTTGGATAATTTTCACTTTTGACCGTTATCTTCAGGCTCGGGTCAGGTAGTCCCACTGGAATAGTTGTTTTGTTGGAGTGATGGGAAGTCTCTCACTCTTATTGTATTCTGGAAGTAAGAAACAATTCATTGTTGCCAGTAATTCACTATATCATTTCTGTATACCAAGACAAGAGACACCATCAAATGCAGTCTTCTGCACTCCAAAGACATATTGATTCTCAGGCAACAATCATCTGCACCCCAGCAAAAGGGACAGAATCAGCATGACCCAAACATAAGGACAGAATCAGCATGCCCTTACCATAGAGGCAGAATCAGCATGCCACAACAATAGGGCAGAAATCACTAAGCCCTAGCCATAGGGCCAGGATCACTGCACCTCAGCCAAAGGTTAGAATCACCAGGCCTTGACCATAGGAGCAGAATCATTGCACCCCAAGTATAGGGCTAGAATTATAAGGCTCCAGTTACTGTAGGGGCAGAATCACCAAGCTTCAACCACAACGTCATTAACAAAACCATTTGTTCATTAGGTACCTTTTTTATTGTACTTATGATTGTAGTTAATTACATAAGTCCTACTTAATAATGTCTAGATCTTAAGTAACATTTAAGCCTTATGGTTAGTTTTCCTGAAATGCATTGCATAATTAGTGGTTTTCTTTCATGTCTACCAATGACCTGGTCTGGTCACAGACCGGGCTGTGGGGGTGTTGACCCCCGGAACTCTCTCCAGGTATACTCCAGGTAATGTAATGTCTTATTACATGCAAACTACATTTGTACTGTATAAAGAAATAAAAAATATTTTGCATCACTTTAACACCAAAGACAACTTCAAGGAGCCACTAAACAGATCATCGTACGGCTCAAGACCCAGGGGCATCATCAGAATTTCTGGACTGGAAGGGGTCGGACTTTGGGGTGGCTATTGGGTTGAAATGGGAGACTAGGAGACTGTTTTGAAGCCTCATTATTATTACTGTTTTTATTTGGGGCCTTCTCTTTGTATTACCACTTTTAAGACTTATGACAGCACTGTGTGACCCATGTGCATTTAGTGCCTTATGATTATAATAATTAAGACCTATGCAAGGACGCTGTTTCAAGATGAATATAACACTTCACTAGTTGTTACTACATGTTACAAATGCATTCAGCAGCTTATGCTAATGTTCCAAGCAGAAGATGGAGAGCAAATGCATGGAAATAAGTCACTGTCTGACTTTTTTGGGTTATCCTAGGTTCTCTACACATATGCTGCTATGTATGACAATTCTATGTAACTGTATTTGTGTATACCTGAATAAACTAACTAACTTACTTGGGGAGAAAGGATTATGCATATTTAAAAGTAATTCTAATGAAAAGATACCTATATGGAAGTGTATAAAGGTGGGTTTACGTAGCTGAATTTACCTTAAAGGATACGAAAAGAGGGAGAAGTGCCTTGGTGCTAAAACAAACACTATAATAAAGTGGAGTACAGGTTCTTAATCCACGGAATTGAAGCTCCCCCCCCCTTTCCTTGGATGAAACCTGATTAATTCTCATTCCTAATGCACTGGATGACCCCCTGCTGGTTTAGGACTTCCTCGTCAATATAATACGTAGGTATAGAAAATCAGTGATTAAATAAAATAAATGTCTCTGATGTGGTGAAGCATATTAAAAATAAATGAACAGTTCATCAATTTTTAGTAGTAACTATTCATTGGGTGACTGGCATCAACTAGGCTGTTGTAACTTATGTTGAAGTTAATCTGGTCTACCAGCAGCATAATGATCATCAGTCCCAATTGACCTAACAGTAGTTCTTAACCTTTGTATACTGCTATCTCCTTCAAAGGTGGCACTTAGATGCTAAATGTTATGGTACCTGTCTTCTACATTGGCTTACTAGTTTTATTATGTATCCATATCCAAGCAGTGGTTGGTATTCAAAATATTACACAGGCACACGAGACCAGGGACTGGGTCTCAATATTGTTAGCTAAACAAGTAGTAATGAACTGTTTTTATAAATACCGATTTGTCACAGGTTGATTGCTTATTATATACATGTACAGGTAAACTTTGCCTTAACACTCATGCTATCATTCGAAGAGTTGAAATAGTGACCGACTTCATAATTATTACAGAATATACCTAAGGCAAGTGAATGTAAATACGTAGTATTTTGAGTTCTGTTGAATTTTATTTAATAAGATTTGACTACAAAATCACCTACATCTGCTGAACATGTTATAAATTTGTACAATGATTGCATCTACAATATTGTCAACTGAGATACAGCTCAAACCCATTATTATTACTACAGTATTGTACTTTTTTATTACTGCACACTGTATTGCATATACATTGTAATATTATTGAATTTCATTAATGTGGTTATATAACCAGCAGTTCCTTGCTATATTAACCAATTCTTTATTTTGCTTGATATTCTCTTGGTTCTGTTATTACTAGAAAAGACAGAAGTCTATCTATTAAAGGTAGGAACAAAGGAAATATATTTGGCACAAAATTCTGGTGTAATTAAAAATGAAAGCAAACTCAAAAATCTTACTAAAACTTTTAACAAAATAATTTATTATACATCAATAATTATTTTGTACATATATTAATATTAAATAGTCTTTAAAAGTAAAGTTTACAAATTAACATTAATAGTATGTATAGCCTATTTAAATAGATTTCATGATATATTTATTAAATGTAGCAGACTAGTAAAGAATATCCAAATGTTAATGTAGGTAATGAAAGGTAATTTTTTCTAGATTTTAAATTACATATTTAAAACAAAATCAACACTGCTGTATGTAAACAAAATAAGTCTCTCATTTTTGTATTAGATATAAGGTTATTTAATAAAATTGACAGTCTTCACTATCTGTTTATAACAGCACTTTGACTCCTGAAGTTGAAATGCCATAGTTTCATTTCTACTGATACAGTCTAACTACCGTTTTGTCAAACATCATTCTAGCTTGGTCCCGATATGTTCATTCCCAGCCTCATGTCTATAACTTGGCAGTGATGCACTGAAGAGCACTGAGGACAATACACTTACAGCTGCCTCTTCCTCTACAGTAAGGCAAGTTCAAGCACTTGGTTCATATAGATTTATATATCTTTCTTCGAGAGGCAACTGGAAAATAAACACAAATACTGCAGCTAGTATTTTTTCTGTAAATTTCAATGGTGCAGACGTGGCACCTTTATCATTAGTCAAAATAATCTTTGAAAAATTTTCAATTATGTATTCTAGCTTCACAAGTGTCTGCACTGTGTAACATTTCTTTGCAAATAATAACCAATTACCTATTTAATTAAATAAAAAGAGTTATTGAGCTGAAGCAGAAAAGAAATCAACTGTTTGCTTGAAAACTGTCACTTATACTATTCAGACTTTTTAATGTTATACATAAAAACACTTGGCTAAAATTCACAACTTACCCATGGTATAAACCCTGGTAATAAATACAGACAAGTTGGTTTAGAAAAACACGTAAGCAAACACTAGAACATATTTATTAGAAAACATTTTGGTCCTGAGACCTTCATCACTTAACATAGGTTACAAGACAGTACATATAGACGGAGAGTGAGGTGAGTGATGCATGGTGACCTGAAGAATGTCATTTTGGGATGAGGATGGGTAGACGATGAGCAACACAGGAGTCGCATGATCTCATCGTCTACCCATCCTCATCCCAATGACGTTCTTCAGGTCGCCTTGCGTCACTCATATCTCACTCTCCGCCTATATATACATGTACTGTCTTTTAACCTCTATGCTAGAAGTGGTCAAGGTCTCAGGACCAAAACGTTTTCTAATATATATGTCCTAGTGTTTGCTTACGTGTTTTTCTAAACACAACTAACCCATAAATTGGAAATGGATCTTTAAATATTTTGATTTGTATTTAGACTGAAACATGTTTGAAAGATATGCCTCCAATTTATGAAATGTTCCTGTCACATTATGATGTTTATTCTACATGGTTAAGTGTTTTGGGAGAAGCATTGGTTCCTTCAGCACCTGCAAGTACTGAAAGATGCATCTTTAACTTGAAAAAATCAGTGGTACGAGACAAAATCACTATTACACATTTTAAGGGCAATAAATATCAGCCAAAAAATTAACTTACAAAGAAGTTAATCTCTTCATATTTAAAGGATAGTGTTGCATCAAACTAAATAGTGAAAACTAAAGATTCACAGCTTATCTTGGAGAAGCTTCATTTCTTTGGCTGGTAACATTTCCTGATATCACAATTTTTATATTACTGTACTAGAACACTTGAATTTTTTGCATTAACTTTACATATTTGGCGCAAAAATATATACAGTATTTTGGTAGACTACATTGATATGATTGAGGAATGTGTGGGCGGAAACTACCTTGCAACCGAGTTGAGCCTGACACTTTTTCTCCTGCACAGGGTTTTATCAGAGTCCCTCTTTCACATGCATCAGGCTGTGGAGGACTCTGTACTAATGGAAGATTTAAAGCGTCGCAATTCCTCCTTGATGGCTCTGATGAGTGGTACAGCCGGGTCTGTGGAGCGAAGCCCAGTCTCCGGATCCAGTGGTTCTTCTGCCCCACCTGGAACATATCACAAGTTAGTTATGGATCAGTCACAGTATTGAGACAGGTTGTGAATAATTCTGTTATCAGTGATTAAGTATGTGGTTGATACAGAATACAAACACCTCATAGTTTGAATTTATTTTGAGCCATGAAAATAACAGACGAGACATTTTGCCTTTTATAAATGCTTAAGTGCTACAGAAGATTACCGGCAAACTAAATAGCACAGCCAGGATAATGTTAATGACAAAAAAAAAAAAAAAAGGTTAAGATAGGTATTTCTTAGATCTTGCAGCTTGTGGCTTAGCACTTCTTTTTGATTATAATAATCTTGCATATCTCCAAACAAAGATTCACAAGAGAGTAATGGACCATACTGATTGTGGCTCAATGCCAGGGAAAAACTGACTCGAGAAAAACCGAGGGTAGATTTCTGGGTCAGGATCCAAGGGCAAGTCTCCTTCCAATAATGTTGGCATATGCAACAATATGACAAGTATGTTACTAAAAAACTATGAATATTTATGGGATTGTATTGAAAAGATGTTTCATACACTAGGGACTTCAAAAATTCTGACAGATGGGTAACAAGAGCTTGACAGCCCTTCCCCATCGTACCTTATTACAAAAATAGCCCACACATAGGAGAGAGGGGCTTATGATAACATTTCTGTCCAATTTGGACCATTTACAAAGTCGCACTAACAAAAAGGAGAGAAGGAAAGAGTATATAGTATATAGGCCAGCAAACAGGGACGGGACAAGAGAGGTATGTAGTAGGAAAGGAAAAAACGAGAGGTAGTGGAGTCAAAGACTAAGAGGAGCACTGCAAGGGAGCTAGGGGCCCACAAAGGGTGGGAACAAGAACTCACAGAGGGGAAAAATGATGATGATAATAATGGACCAAATACCAAAGGCAGAAGAAAGAAAACCCAAAGGAGAAAGAGGAAAGGGGAAGAGGGAGAAGGAGAAAAAGAATCAGGTTAAGTCACAAGTGTTCTGAAGTTTGGACCATTTTATAATGTAATGGGAAAGGAAGGCATCTACAGAGACAAAGTTAGTACTAAGATTCATACAAGGAAAGTTGTGTATAAGGGAGGATTCAACCAGATTACAACTGTGAAAGTTAGAAGTAGGGTAGACAGTTTTAGTAGAAGAGCAGTCAATAGGATGACTGTGATCTTTGACATGACAGAAAAGAGCATTGTTAGTGTCGGAAAGCCTAACACTACTTTTGTGCTCCCCGAGTCTGTCAAAAAGAACGGCCAGTTTCTCCAAGCACTGAAGAGGACAAGAGGAACAAGAAATAGAGCAAACACCAACAATTCTCTTTTCTGTCATGGCAGAAATCACAGTCATCCTATTGACTGGTCTTCTGCTAAAACTGTCTACCCTACTTCTAACTTTCACAGTTGTAATCTGGTTGAATCCTCCCTTATACACAACTTTCCTTGTATGAATCGTAGTCCTAGCTTTGTCTCTGTAGATGCCTTCCTTTCCCATTACATTATAAAATGCTCCAAACTTCAGAACATCCATGACTTAACCTGATTCTTTCTTCCCCTTCTCCCTCTTCCCCTTTGGGTTTTCTTTTTCTCTCTTTGGGTGTTTGATCCATTATTATTATCCCCCCCCCCCTGTGTGTTCTTGTTCCTACCCTTTGTGGGCCCCTAACTCCCTTGCAGTGCTCCTCTTTCTTAGTCTTTGACTGACTCCACTGCTGGCCTATACTATACATATACTCCCTCTCTTTTTTTGTTAGTATGACTTTGTAAATGGTCCAAGTTGGACATAAATGTCATCGTAAGCTCCTCTCTCCTATGTGCAGGTTATTGTGTATTGTTCCAGTCACAGTATTTTAACTTTTTGTTATAACTTTTTACACAAAGTATTCCATGATCCAAACAGAAAAACAAACACTGACATAAATGATCCCACAGAGAGAAAAAAAAGATGAGTACTGTATATTTGTGCTCCCTCTTTACAATCTTTATGAAGCTCTCCCCCCTCCCTTTTTTTAGAGTACTTAAGCTGAAATATACTGTACAGTGTGTACTGTACTTCTCATCTGTTTTTATTTCATTGTGGGCTCATTTGTGCCATTAATGACTTAAATTCATTAACCGTCAGGTCGATCAGGAGATGGTGGATGATTCACTGGGGTGATGCTTCTAGCACTGCGACCACTACCAGGACGAGCACTATTGGGTCGAGCACTACCAGGTCGAGCACTACTAGGACGGGCACTTGCAGGCCGAGCACTACCAGGTCGCGCACTAATGCGGCCAATTCCATCTCCCCAAGCAGACTTTGGTGACCTTCCATCCTCCAGGGGCACCACACTTACCACCTGCAACATTTTTTATATTTGTGGGAGTGTGCAAGTCTAAAAAAAATCCAAATGTCTTTACTGTGGGTCAATAGAGTATCTAAATGTAAACCAAATGGGTCTACATAAACATATTTCTAAAAGTAAGTTCAGCTGGCAGTCAGATATTACAATGTCCAGCAGTTTATAGGGATGTCTAATAAGGGTGTACATATACTCCATTTCAAAAAAAGAACCAACTGTTAAGTGCCAAATATGTATTTTTCTAATTTATTGTAATTTATTCTAATTTATGTATTAATTCAAGGATTATGTGGAGTAAAATAAAGATTGGATGTGAAAAGTGGGTTATAATAAGCGTGTATGCACCTGGAGAAGAGAGAAGTGTAGAGGAGAGAGAGAGATTTTGGGAAATGTTGAGTGAATGCGTGGGGAGTTTTGAATCAAGTGTGAGAGTAATGGTGGTTGGGGATTTCAATGCTAAAGTGGGTAAAAATGTTATGGAGGGAGTAGTAGGTAAATTTGGGGTGCCAGGGGTAAATGTAAATGGGGAGCCTTTAATTGAGCTATGTGTAGAAAGAAATTTGGTAATAAGTAATACATATTTTATGAAAAAGAGGATAAATAAATATACAAGGTATGATGTAGCACGTAATGAAAGTAGTTTATTAGATTATGTATTGGTGGATAAAAGGTTGATGGGTAGGCTCCAGGATGTACATGTTTATAGAGGGGCAACTGATATATCGGATCATTATTTAGTTGTAGCTACAGTTAGAGTAAGAGGTAGATGGGAAAAGAGGAAGGTGGCAACAACAAGTAAGAGGGAGGTGAAAGTGTATAAACTAAGGGAGGAGGAAGTTCGGGCGAGATATAAGCGACTATTGGCAGAAAGGTGGGATAGTGCAAAGATGAGTAATGGGGGGGTTGAAGAGGGTTGGAATAGTTTTAAAAATGCAGTATTAGAATGTGGGGCAGAAGTTTGTGGTTATAGGAGGGTGGGTGCAGGAGGAAAGAGGAGTGATTGGTGGAATGATGAAGTAAAGGGTGTGATAAAAGAGAAAAAGGTAGCTTATGAGAGGTTTTTACAAAGCAGAAGTGTTATAAGAAGAGCAGAATATATGGAGAGTAAAAGAAAGGTAAAGAGAGTGGTGAGAGAGTGCAAAAGGAGAGCAGATGATAGAGTGGGAGAGGCACTGTCAAGAAATTTTAATGAAAATAAGAAAAAATTTTGGAGTGAGTTAAACAAGTTAAGAAAGCCAAGGGAAAATATGGATTTGTCAGTTAAAAACAGAGTAGGGGAGTTAGTAGATGGGGAGATGGAGGTATTAGGTAGATGGCGAGAATATTTTGAGGAACTTTTAAATGTTAAGGAAGAAACAGAGGCAGTAATTTCATGCACTGGTCAGGGAGGTATACCATCTTTTAGGAGTGAAGAAGAGCAGAATGTAAGTGTGGGGGAGGTACGTGAGGCATTACGTAAAATGAAAGGGGGTAAAGCAGCTGGTACTGATGGGATCATGACAGAAATGTTAAAAGCAGGGGGGGATATAGTGTTGGAGTGGTTGGTACTTTTGTTCAATAAATGTATGAAAGAGGGGAAGGTACCTAGGGATTGGCGGAGAGCATGTATAGTCCCTTTATATAAAGGGAAAGGGGACAAAAGAGACTGTAAAAATTATAGAGGAATAAGCTTACTGAGTATACCAGGAAAAGTGTACGGTAGGGTTATAATTGAAAGAATTAGAGGTAAGACAGAATGTAGGATTGCGGATGAGCAAGGAGGTTTCAGAGTGGGTAGGGGATGTGTAGATCAAGTGTTTACATTGAAGCATATATGTGAACAGTATTTAGATAAAGGTAGGGAAGTTTTTATTGCATTTATGGATTTAGAAAAGGCATATGATAGAGTGGATAGAGGAGCAATGTGGCAGATGTTGCAAGTATATGGAATAGGTGGTAAGTTATTAAATGCTGTAAAGAGTTTTTATGAAGATAGTGAGGCTCAGGTTAGGGTGTGTAGAAGAGAGGGAGACTATTTCCCGGTAAAAGTAGGTCTTAGACAGGGATGTGTAATGTCACCATGGTTGTTTAATATATTTATAGATGGGGTTGTTAAGGAAGTAAATGCTAGGGTGTTTGGGAGAGGGGTGGGATTAAATTATGGGGAATCAAATTCAAAATGGGAATTGACACAGTTACTTTTTGCTGATGATACTGTGCTTATGGGAGATTCTAAAGAAAAATTGCAAAGGTTAGTGGATGAGTTTGGGAATGTGTGTAAAGGTAGAAAGTTGAAAGTGAACATAGAAAAGAGTAAGGTGATGAGGGTGTCAAATGATTTAGATAAAGAAAAATTGGATATCAAATTGGGGAGGAGGAGTATGGAAGAAGTGAATGTTTTCAGATACTTGGGAGTTGACGTGTCGGCGGATGGATTTATGAAGGATGAGGTTAATCATAGAATTGATGAGGGAAAAAAGGTGAGTGGTGCGTTGAGGTATATGTGGAGTCAAAAAAACGTTATCTATGGAGGCAAAGAAGGGAATGTATGAAAGTATAGTAGTACCAACACTCTTATATGGGTGTGAAGCTTGGGTGGTAAATGCAGCAGCGAGGAGACGGTTGGAGGCAGTGGAGATGTCCTGTTTAAGGGCAATGTGTGGTGTAAATATTATGCAGAAAATTCGGAGTGTGGAAATTAGGAGAAGGTGTGGAGTTAATAAAAGTATTAGTCAGAGGGCAGAAGAGGGGTTGTTGAGGTGGTTTGGTCATTTAGAGAGAATGGATCAAAGTAGAATGACATGGAAAGCATATAAATCTATAGGGGAAGGAAGGCGGGGTAGGGGTCGTCCTCGAAAGGGTTGGAGAGAGGGGGTAAAGGAGGTTTTGTGGGTAAGGGGCTTGGACTTCCAGCAAGCGTGAGTGAGCGTGTTAGATAGGAGTGAATGGAGACGAATGGTACTTGGGACCTGACGATCTGTTGGAGTGTGAGCAGGGTAATATTTAGTGAAGGGATTCAGGGAAACCGGTTATTTTCATATAGTCGGACTTGAGTCCTGGAAATGGGAAGTACAATGCCTGCACTTTAAAGGAGGGGTTTGGGATATTGGCAGTTTGGAGGGATATGTTGTGTATCTTTATATGTGTATGCTTCTAGACTGTTGTATTCTGAGCACCTCTGCAAAAACAGTGATAATGTGCGAGTGTGGTGAAAGTGTTGAATGATGATGAAAGTATTTTCTTTTTGGGGATTTTCTTTCTTTTTTGGGTCACCCTGCCTCGGTGGGAGACGGCCGACTTGTTGAAAAAAAAAAAAAAAAAAAAATAAATAGAGCTTGTTTCTTACCATTTTGCAGTTATACAAATCATATAAGCAAGAACAAAACATCAACATTTTAACATTGCGCATTAAAATGGTATAAAATACCGACAGGTTGTTAGGTAAGACACATATGCAACAGTTAGGTATCTTTATTTCGAGATAAAGATACCTAACTGTTGCATATGTGTCTTACCTAACAACATTTTAACATTGCATAAAAGTACATAATTTGTAATGCCGGTTTTCATGTATTCCCTGAGAACAGTCATTATGAACGACTTGTTTAGAATGAAAGTCGAAGCCATTGTAATCGTTCTTAATGCATACATTCACCTTGCATGTGAGACAGAGAAAAAGAGGATGCAACTGGATGTTTCTTTGTGTTGGTGCTCGCATGTAAATGTTTTGGCATTCACTGGCCAGTGATGCAGCATTGCATCATACTTCATACTGTGATCAGGCCTTATGCATGGTGGTACTGCACTGGAGTAGGTACTTGTAATAATCACATCATCACTTTGAAAAACTGTTACTAAGATTATAGGTAAACTTGATAAAATAATCAAATGGAGAATTTCATCACCATGTTCATGTTGGTATGCAGGCAAAGGGTCATTTTCGATGTAATCTCAGGCTGTCTGAACTTTGAGAGCAAGTTCATCATCAAGGTGGTCTTTGTCAGGATATTCCTCTATTATATTATTATAATCAAAAAGAAGCACTAAGCCACAAGGGCTATACAGCTCCTCTATTATAATACCTTTCTTTTTCTTGTCTTTCTGGCTAATCTAGCTTCTTCCTCATCTTTCCTTCAAACTTGTGCATCTTCTGGCAAGTATTAGTCACCACTGTCGATCAATTCTTGGTCATCAGGCTCTGGTTCAGACTCACTATCAGAAACAAACATATTTCAGTATCTTTGGGAAGGCAGCACCATAAAACAACTTGGGAGGGATCTGTACGGACAAAAAAAAAAAAAAAAAACACCTGAGCACGCCCAAATAACTACAGCCTCTCCTCGCTTACCGACCACTCGGACTTAAGACCAGCTCTCCAACCAGTATGCAAACCTATGTATATTAGAGCTGATTTCCTCTATTGTTTATTACAGTATACTACTGTATAAACATTTAAAAATATACTAAAAGTGTTATAAATGGTGCAAAGGTGACATTAAAAATATCTGAAGATGGTTGACACAAACCCACTACCAGTATAATATACTCCTTGCTTAACCAATTTGCTTACTGACCTACTCTTAGGAACAGAACCCCATCATTAAATGAGAGGCTGTACTGAATGCATATCTGCAGCATAAAAAATATATATATTACTTTTTGCATGGGAAAAGTTTATGGTTATTGGGCACACCATGAAATTCTTATTTCTTTTTCATTTGCCATAATCTCACTTGCATTGTGAAGTTACTAATGCATCACACAGGCATTTATTTATCTAAACATGTCTTGCACCTTCATTTTGGCTCTAGAAACAAAAGCAAGTACTTACCAACATTGTGAAGTGGGGAAATTTGAGAATATCTTCAGCAGTAAAACAGGTATGATCGTTGCCAAGCTCAGTGTTTACATTATTGTCTCCCAACCAATGGTCAGTGAGTGGACACCCCCGCCAATTATTATTATTATTATAATCAAGGGGAAGCGCTAAACCCGGAGGATTATACAGCGCCTGGGGAAGGGGGGGTGTGGAAGGTATTCAGGCTTAATTCGGGGAACTGGAGCACAGATCCAATTTCCTAAATCAAGAGCCCCTCACCAACATCAAGGAACCTTCCTTGAGGGGCCCCGCCAATTAGCTGGAGCCACTTGTAGAAGTGAAGAGAGGATGAAGCCTCTACCCCTCCTTGCAGATGACCCATATGGATTTAGTGCTTTACATAAGTGAATAAATAATGAACTATACCTGGGAGTCCCTCCAAGCTGGGGGCGAGGTGTGGACAGCTGTGGCAGACCTTGGACGACCTCCCTCACCCTCAGAGACTTCCACTCCTCT
Organism: Cherax quadricarinatus; assembly: GCF_038502225.1. Taxonomy (NCBI): domain Eukaryota; kingdom Metazoa; phylum Arthropoda; class Malacostraca; order Decapoda; family Parastacidae; genus Cherax; species Cherax quadricarinatus. The sequence continues at coordinate 4,416,524 of NC_091374.1, read as the reverse complement.
GTGTAATAACAAAAGCATAAATTATACAAGTTGAATAGCCCTTGTGGCTTAGCGCTTCTTTTTGATTATAATAATAATGATATACAAGTTGAAAGAAATGACAAGAAGACAAATAAGATAAAGAAAAAGAAGGAAGAAATGCAGAGAAAAAAATTAAGTAAAAATGAGTAAAATATGTACAGTAACCCAAAGCCTGGATGGAAATACACCGCAAAAGTCACAGATAAGGGTGATGTATGTGACTAATATTATTAATATCTATTTCTACAAGTGTACATGTACAAGGTATACTGGCCCAGCTGACATCAATAACATAATACTACATAGAAAGCCGCCTGCTGCAGAGCATTTCAGGCAAATCAGGCCAATTTTGCCCCAGGATACGATGCACACCAGTGGACTAACTCCCAGGTATCGATTTTATTGATAGGTGAACATGGATAGCAGGTGCCTTATGGAAACACGTTCTTATGTTTTCCAGCCATACCGGGGATCGACCCCAAGGACCTCAGTGAGCCGAGTGCGCTAGCAATCAAGGATTATTATTATAAGTGGGAATGACCTGGTGGTTTAGCACTTATATTATTATTATTATAATCAAAAGGGAGCAAGGGGCTAGTAACCCCTTCTCCTGTATAAATTACTAAATTTAAAAAGAGAAACTTTTGTTCTTTTTGGGCCACCCTGCCTTGGTGGGATACAGCCGGTTTGTTAAAAAAAAAGAATCAAAAGTGGGAAGCACTGAACAGGTAGAAAAATTAGAAGATATGTTTAATTCAAGGAAGAGGAGGGCAGCTCAATTTGGATTATGAACTCTTCACCAGCATCAAGGAACAACGTGCAGAAATAAAACCCCTCTTACTAAGGATACAAGTGTGTATGCAAAAACAGTGAAAAGCAAATAAATTTCACAATTTTAAAGAAAATAAAATGAAATGAGACAGATGAAAAGAAGCAGAGCAGACAAGATATATGTGATGCAAATAAAAGAACAATGATAATGAAAAATTGTAAAGCACATGCAAAGTACAGTAATTAAAATTCAAGACAAAATTATGGGAAGTTATTAAGACTTCCTTAAAAGCAATGATGGAAATGGGTTTTAAAGAGTAGGTACATGACCATGTACCTGTATGCTGTCACCAATTTCCATCATCATAATATTTTTTTTTTATTATTATCACACTGGCCTATTCCCACCAAGGCAGGGTGGCCCAAAAAATAAAAACTTTCACCATCATTCACTCCATCACTGTCTTGCCAGAAGGGTGCTTTACAATACAGTTTTTAAACTGCAACATTAACACCCCTCCTTCAGAGTGCAGGCACTGTACTTCCCATCTCCAGGACTCCAGTCCGGCCTGCCGGTTTCCCTGAACCCCTTCATAAATGTTACTTTGCTCACACTCCAACAGCACGTCAAGTATTAAAAACCATTTGTCTCCATTCACTCCTATCAAACACGCTCACGCATGCCTGCTGGAAGTCCAAGCCCCTCGCACACAAAACCTCCTTTACCCCCTCTTGTACCTAGTTCAGCTATCAAAACTTTGGGGGCCCAGTCCCTGGACCCATTACATACCTCTGTGATCTGTAAATACCTTTGTAACTTGTCATGATTGTGACCAGACCTACCTGGAGTTCATTACCTTTGTAAATTGTGAGTTCATTACCTCTGTAACTTGCTCAGCTATCAAAACTTTGGAGTCCAGTCCCTGGACCAATTATGTACCTCTGTAATCTTTTGACTACCACCCACAGGATGGGTATGGGGTGCATAATAAACATATTAAACTAACTAACCCCCCTCCCTCCAACCTTTCCTAGGCTGACCCCTACCCTGCCTTCCTTCCACTACAGACTGATACACTCTTGAAGTCACTCTGTTTCGCTCCATTCTCTCTACATGTCCGAACCACCTCAACAGCCCTTCCTCAGCCCTCTGGACAACAGTTTTGGTAATCCCGCACCTCCTCCTAACTTCCAAACTACGAATTCTCTGCATTATATTTACACCACACATTGCCCTCAGACATGACATCTCCACTGCCTCCAGCCTTCTCGCTGCAACATTCATCACCCATGCTTCACACCCATATAAGAGCGTTGGTAAAACTATACTCTCATACATTCCCCTCTTTGCCTCCAAGGACAAAGTTCTTTGTCTCCACAGACTCCTAAGTGCACCACTCACCCTTTTCCCCTCATCAATTCTATGATTCACCTCATCTTTCAATGACCCATCTGCTGACACGTCCACTCCCAAATATCTGAATACATTCACCTCCTCCATACTCTCTCCCTTCAATCTGATATCCAATCTTTCATCACCTAATCTTTTTGTTATCCTCATTACCTTACTCTTTCCTGTATTCACTTTTAATTTTCTTCTTTTGCACACCCTACCAAATTCATCCACCAACCTCTGCAGCTTCTCTTCAGAATCTCCCAAGAGCACAGTGCCATCAGCAAAGAGCAACTGTGACAACTCCCACTTTATGTGTGATTCTTTATCTTTTAACTCCACGCCTCTTGCCAAGACCCTCGCATTTACTTCTCTTACAACCCCATCTATAAATATATTAAACAACCACGGTGACATCACACATCCTTGTCTAAGGCCTACTTTTACTGGGAAATAATTTCCCTCTTTCCTACATACTCTAACTTGAGCCTCACTATCCTCGTAAAAACTCTTCACTGCTTTCAGTAACCTACCTCCTACACCATACACCTGCAACATCTGCCACAGTGCCCCCCTATCCACCCTGTCATACGCCTTTTCCAAATCCATAAATGCCACAAAGACCTCTTTAGCCTTATCTAAATACTGTTCACTTATATGTTTCACTGTAAACACCTGGTCCACACATCCCCTACCTTTCCTAAAGCCTCCTTGTTCATCTGCTATCCTATTCTCTGTCTTACTCTTAATTCTTTCAATAATAATCATCATAATGTCAACATAAATTCCAAAGTTATCACCTTTTACTATAAAGGAAACAAAATCACAGCTGAGTAAGTCACTCTGGGTTATCCCAGGTTCTCTACATATATGCTGCTATGTATGATAATTCTATGTAACTGTATTTGTGTATACCTGAATAAACTTACTTACTTAGATAGAAGTGAATGGAGACGAATGGTATTTGGGACCTGACGATCTGTTGGAGTGTGAGCAGGGTAATATTTAGTGAAGGGATTCAGGGAAACCGGTTATTTTTATATAGCCGGACTTGAGTCCTGGAAATGGGAAGTACAATGCCTGCACTCTAAAGGAGGGGTTCAGGATATTGGCAGTTTAGAGGGATATGTTGTGTATCTTTATACGTATATGCTTCTAAGCTGTTGTGTTCTGAGCACCTCTGCAAAAAGAGTGATTATGTGTGAGTGAGGTGAAAGAGCTGAATGATGATGAAAGTATTTTCATTTTGGGGATTTTCTTTCTTTTTGGGTCACCCTGCCTCGGTGGGAGATGGCCGAATTGTTAAAAAAAAAAAAAAAAAAATTATATATCTATTAATACAGAAATTGAACTTAAAAGAACCTGGAAAAACAAGTAGGTACATGCCATGTACCATGTCCCTTGCATCCCTGCTTCAAGATGGGGTGGGAGAAGTGACAAACTCTTGATCTAAGGAATTAGAGCTACTATTCTTTTTCACAGATTAAATGCTGGTTGGCACTCATTCTTCTATGGTATTAATGCTACAACAGATATAGTAATTACTTTTAAATGTTTAATTCTGAAGACAAGCTCCTATTCAGTGTTTCTGGATATATAAAAACAATTCAAAACAGCTAAATGAAAGTTGGTCTGTAACAATACGTTTTCTTTAACATAACAAATTTATTAATGCTAGGCTCGAGAGAAAGGAGAATGCAAGTAAAAGCTGGGTTATGGTGAACAAAGGAGAAGGCAGCAAATGTAAGTCAGGGTTAAACAAGGAAGGTGTTGCACAAAAAGGTCAGGTAAACAGAGGAAGGAGAACAAATGAAGGCCAGGATTATGTTAAACAAAGGAGGGGCAGCAAATTAGCCATCACGTGCTCTACCTGTACTGCATTGCTGCTGACCTCGAGCGACCTTTCCTTGCGGGTGATGGGGTGGTGAGAGGCGTGACCTTATCCCCAGGACGCTGACCATTCAGCAAGGAGAAGGCATCATCGAGGAGGTCATGGAAGCGACGCCGGAGACGACCAATGTGTGGGGCGCTGCTGCCTTCAGAGCTTGCAGAGTCTGAGAGCTGTGATGACGATGCAGAGGGTCGTCTGGTTCTCTCCTGCTCAGGAAGAGTCAGGGTGTTGGTCTCAGTGAAAGATTTTATTCTTTAACACCACGTAGGGACTATCTTCCACTGCCATGTGAATTATTGAATTCATGGAGATTCATGTGAAGCTTCATGTGATTCTTACTTTAAACTAACAATTATAACTACAGTAAAATTCATTGTAATCATTCAATATTCATACAAAAATTGATATATATATTTACAGTATAGATATATATATATATATATTTATACATATATATATATATATATATATATATATATATATATATATATATATATATATATATATATATATATATATATATATATATATATATATAATATATATAGTGGTCCCTCACTTTTCGTAGTTCCCGGCAATCGTAAATTTCGCCAATCATAGGGTTATTTTTTTATAAACATGGACTCGCTTATCATAAGCTGACTCGCGAGTCGTAATTCGTCCCGGACGCGTACCCATGGCGGCAGCCAGTCTGGCATTGTTTACCAGTGAGCGAAGGTCCCCTCACGTGCTTCAGCGAAATATTTCATAATATTCCATTTATTTTAGTGCTTGCAAGTATACTAAATAATCTACCATGGCTCCAAAGAAAGCTCCTAGTGCCAAACCTGTGGTAAAGAAGGTGAGAAATACGATTGAATTTAAGAAAACCATCATTGAACAATATGAAAGTGGTACAAGTGTGGCTGAACTGGCCAGGATGTATAAGAAACCCTACACAACCTTATGTTCCATAGTGGCCAAGAAAAAGGAAATCAAGGATACTGTTGTTGCAAAGGGGGTAACTATGCTGACAAAAATGAGATCACCAGTACTCGAAGAGGTTGAGAAGTTATTATTGGTGTGGATAAATGAGAAGCAATTAGCAGAAGATACTCTTATGACTTCGATTATTTGTGAAAAGGTTAGGCAGTTACATGAAGATTTGGTAAAGAAATTGCCTGCAAATAGTGGTGATGCGAGTGAATTTAAGGCCAGCAAAGGCTGGTTTGAGAGATTTAAGAACCGTACTGGCATACACAGTGTGGTAAGGCATGGTGAGGCTACCAGTTCAGACCACAAGGCAGCTGAAAAATATGTGCATGAATTCCAGGAGTACATAGAGGCTGAAGGACTGAAACCTGAACAAGTGTTCAATTGTGACAAAACAGGCCACTTTTGGAAGAAAATGCCAAAGAGGACCTTCATTACACAAGAGGAAAAGGCAATGCCAGGACACAAGCCTATGAAAGCCAGGCTGACACTAATGTTCTGTGCTAATGCTAGTGGGGATTTCAAGGTGAAGCCATTACTAGTGTACCATTCTGAAAATCCCAGTGTTCAGGAAAAACAATGTTATGAAGAGTAAATTGTGTGTGTTTTGGAAATCTAATAGTAAGGCATGGGTCACGAGGGAAATTTTCGTCGAGTGGTTCAATGAAGTGTTTGGCCCTAGTGTGAAGGGGTATCTCCTGGAAAAGAAATTGGATCTCAAGTGCCTGCTAGTAATGGACAATGCACCTGCTCATCCTCCAAACTTAGATGACCTAATTTTCGAGGAGTTTGGGTTCATCACAGTAAAGTTCTTGCCCCCAAATACCACTCCTCTCCTCCAGCCCATGGACCAGCAGGTCATTGCAAACTTTAAAAAACTCTACACAAAAGCAATGTTTCACAGGTGCTTGACTGTGACCACAGACACTCACTTGACCCTAAGGGAATTTTGGAGAGAACACTTCAGCATCCTCCATTGCATAACCCTTATAGGTATGGCTTGGGAGGGAGTGACTACCAGGACTTTGAACTCTGCCTGGAGAAAATTGTGGCCAGATTGTGTTGACAAGAGGGATTTTGAAGGGTTTGGGACTGACCCTGATGAGCCTATGTCTGTTGTAAAATCAATTGTGGCACTGGGGAGTTCCATGGGGTTGGATGTGAGTTTGGAGGATGTGGAAGAATTGGTGGAAGACCACAATGAAGAGCTCACCACTGAGGAGCTGCAAGAGCTTCAGCAGGAAGAGCAACACATCGCAGCTCAGAATCTTGCTGCAGAGGAGGAGGAAGAGAGATGGAAGAAGGTGCCTTTTTCAGAAATTAAAGAGATTTTTACTATGTGGGGTAAGATGGAAAGCTTTATGGAGAAACATCACCCTAACAAGGTTGTTGCAAGCCATATTGGCAACATGTACAGTGACAAAGTCTTGGGCCATTTTAGGGAAGTGTTAAAGAGACGCCAGAAACAGAGCTCTCTCCACAGTTATTTTGCGAGACAGGACTCCAGCGACTCTCAAGGTGGTCCTAGTGGCATTAAGAAACAGAGAAGACAAGCAACCCCAGAAAAGCAATTGGTACCTGAGGTGTTGCTGGAAGGGGATTCCCCTTCCAAACTATAAACAATCCACTCTCTCTCCTCCTCCAGTCTCCCATACACTAAGAAGAATCTCCAATAAAGGTAAGTGTTATGCTGTTAATGTTTCATTCATTTCCCATTGTATTGTTTATGTACTACATGTATATTTCATGTAAAAATTTTTTTGGTTTTAATACTTCTGGGTGTTAGGAACGGATTAATTGTATTTACATTATTTCTTATGGGGAAAATTGATTCGCAAATCGTAAATTTTGTTTATAGTAACAGCTCCAGGAACGGATTAATTACGAAAAACGAGGGACCACTGTATATATATATATTTTTTTTTTAGTTTTACATACACAGGAATTTGTTTTCCTGAAATAGGCATAAAAATGAAGAACTGAAGCAATGTCAGCCTGTGAGCATTGACATGTATTTGATATGATTTTATTATTCTCTAGTGTCTATATTCCTGTAAATTATTGGAAAAATCCACTGACCTCCGCTGAGGTGGTGGGCCCAGGAGTCTCACTCTCCACGTGTGCCTCCACCTGAGCATCCTTCATGTGAGGCCTAGGAGGGGACATCACACCATGCTTTACCAGGGGAAGGCCAGCCTCCTCTCGCGTGTAATTCCTGGGAGGGATGGGTGGTGCCTCAGGGTCATAGTTATATGCTTCGATCTGAGAGGGCATTCCCTGTCCTGGTATATTCGGCACCAGTTTGTGGAGACGTGGCGGGGGAAGGAAGCGAGGCAGGGATGTCCCAGGAATGAAGGGAGAGTCATGAACCTTGCCAAAGCCCTTGGGTGGTGGCAGGAGTGGTGGTGGTAGAAAGACAGAGCCCTGGTCCTTATGGGTGAACATGTTAGCACTGTGCAATGTGTTAGCCATCAGCTGATGGGTGGGGTCATAATGTACATCACTTGAGGTGAGCTCAGAGTGTGTGGTGTCATACTTTGAGTAAGTGGAGTGTGAAGGGTTGTACTGAATGCTGACTGGGTTAGGAGAGCTGTAGACAGGTTCTTCAGTTATAGCCTGTCCCACATGTCTGCCAGCACGTCGCCATGGTATGCTGCTCTTTGGTCGCCGCTTGGGGCCATCTGTCATCTGAGGGGGCAGTCCAGATATGATGAAGAGTCACACTGCTCTGTTACCAATCAACTCTATACTGTGCTTTATAAATGCTATGCAAGTATCTAATACATTATTCTATATCTACAAAGTGTGATTAATTTAAGGTCCATGTACATAAAATTTATGTTACTGTATTCAGAACTTGTTTGTCAGTGTTGCTTTATTTCTGTTCTAGGAGAGGAGGGACTAACTTTATATTTAGTACCAAAAAACAAAATGAAACTTACAGCCATCATTGCTTAGTGTCATTGAACAACAGGATTCATCACACTGGTTGAGTCAGTATGAATAACAACATGAATGGGTACATGTCTCCAAAACCAGGATTATTATTTTTGGAGGGGGTTAATGAAATATTTGAAGAGGTTTCAGCCCATTTTGCCTCTTTGGTGCTGCCCCTGGGTATAATGTTAACCAAGCATTCCTCACCTCATCTTCATCTTCGGTGGTGTCATAATCTTCCATGGGTGTGGGGACTCGAGAATGGCCACCGTCCTCTTTGCTGTCTTTCTCCTGGACTCCCACCTTCTCCTGGTTATGCTGGAGACGTCGACGGGAGCGGGCTTTAGAGGGCCCTAGCGAGGGACCTGTAAGATAATCTTTTTTATTTTTTTTTTTTTTTATTATCACACCGGCCGATTCCCACCAAGGCAGGGTGGCCCGAAAAAGAAAAACTTTCACCATCATTCACTCCATCACTGTCTTGCCAGAAGGGTGCTTTACACTACAGTTTTTAAAACTGCAACATTAACACCCCTCCTTCAGAGTGCAGGCACTGTACTTCCCATCTCCAGAACTCAAGTCCGGCCTGCCGGTTTCCCTGAATCCCTTCATAAATGTTACTTTGCTCACACTCCAACAGCACGTCAAGTATTAAAAACCATTTGTCTCCATTCACTCCTATCAAACACGCTCACGCATGCCTGCTGGAAGTCCAAGCCCCTCGCACACAAAACCTCCTTTACCCCCTCCCTCCAACCCTTCCTAGGCCGACCCCTACCCCGCCTTCCTTCCACTACAGACTGATACACTCTTGAAGTCATTCTGTTTCGCTCCATTCTCTCTACATGTCCGAACCACCTCAACAACCCTTCCTCAGCCCTCTGGACAACAGTTTTGGTAATCCCGCACCTCCTCCTAACTTCCAAACTACGAATTCTCTGCATTATATTCACACCACACATTGCCCTCAGACATGACATCTCCACTGCCTCCAGCCTTCTCCTCGCTGCAACATTCATCACCCACGCTTCACACCCATATAAGAGCGTTGGTAAAACTATACTCTCATACATTCCCCTCTTTGCCTCCAAGGACAAAGTTCTTTGTCTCCACAGACTCCTAAGTGCACCACTCACTCTTTTTCCCTCATCAATTCTATGATTCACCTCATCTTTCATAGACCCATCCGCTGACACGTCCACTCCCAAATATCTGAATACGTTCACCTCCTCCATACTCTCTCCCTCCAATCTGATATTCAATCTTTCATCACCTAATCTTTTTGTTATCCTCATAACCTTACTCTTTCCTGTATTCACCTTTAATTTTCTTCTTTTGCACACCCTACCAAATTCATCCACCATAATCTTCTTGTTACCAAAGAGTTGCAAATGTCTAGCATGCCGTAATGATGTGTGGTTATGAGGAGATCCTACATGAATACCTTACACTTCATGCAAACACCAGAGTAAAACACACTATAAATACATATTACTATAAAACAGCTAATAATATATGTACTACAATGCAACAATACAACAGCTATTAATACAGCACATTCATACAACTACTAGGTAGTAGGTTGGTAGACAGCAACCACCCAGGGAGGTACTACCATCCTGCCAAGTGAGTGTAAAACAAAAGCCTGTAATTGTTTTACATGATGGTAGGATTGCTGGTGTACATTTTTCTGTCTCAAACATGCAAGGTTTCAGGTACGTCTTGCTACTTCTACTTACACCTAGGTCACACTACACATACATGTACAAGCATATATATACATACATACCCCTCTGGGTTATCTTCTATTTTCTTTCTAGTTCTTGTTTATTTCCTCTCATCTCCATGGGGAAGTGGAACAGAATTCTTCTTCCGTAAGCCATGCGTGTCGTAAGAGCCGACTAAAATGCCGGGAGCAAGGGGCTAGTAACCCTTTCTCCTGTATATATTACTATCGTTTTTCCTTTTTGGGACACCCCGCCTCAGTGGGATACGGCCGGTGTGTTGAAAGAAAGAAGATTCATACAACTATTAGCATACATACAACTATTTATATACAACTTCCCCAGATGTAACCCTTCAAGGGGGTGCCTTGATGCTGGTGAAGGTTTTTTGATATAAGGCACTAGAGCTACTCTTCACTTGAAATCAAACCTAACTGCCCCTCACTCTCCAGGCAGAGTAAAACTCCTACAGGTTTAGTCCTTCCCCATGATGATGTTAGTCCTCCAGATGTGAGCAATTCTTCTAGACAACAATAACTAGGTGTTTGTATACCTGGAGTTTACCTGGAGAGAGTTCCGGGGGTCAACGCCCCCGCGGCCCGGTCTGAGACCAGGCCTCCTGTCTGAAGAGATTTCCAAACTTGGGAGACACTTTTGGAAATCTGACCCTTCATAGGAGTGCCCTGATGCCAGTGAAGTTAACAATCAGGTTTCAGGAGATTTTACTCGACCGACACCTCCCTAATAAATCTGAGAGACGGTCCGAGAACTACTGTCATTAGGGAATCTCAGAGGTATGGTGACCTTAGACTTGCAAAAGGCATTCGATACAGTTAACCATAACACATTATGTAAGAAACTAAAAGCTATCAGCATAGGCCCTATAGACTAGTTTAAGTCCTACAAGAGCAACTGGAAACAAATTGTCAAGATCAATAATACAGAATCAGAATTCCCTCTCAATAGCATGTGGGGTTCCTAAAGTAGTATTTTGGGCCCATTACTGTTTCTGTGCTATGTGAATGACATGTCCATCAGTGTCAAGTGTAAGCTTTTGTTGTATGCAGACAACAGTGTTCTGTTAATCTCGGGTAGTCCTAGGTAATTTACACGTTACTATGTGCATAAAATTGTGAACAAGCGATGCAAGATACAAGTACAATTATCATACATGGTAACATGCAAAACAACCACAAGGGGAGTTGAAAGATAGCTCTAGGCTTTTTATGTTGCAATCAACACATCAGGAGCTTGTAGTGTTGCAGAAAAGAGGATGAAATCCAAGTACACAAACACGTTCAGAGTGAGCATTTTTGCTAGCAAAAACGCTCACTCTGATTGTGTTTTCTCAAATTTCATCTTCTTTCCTGCAACACTGCAAGCTCCTGATGTGTTGATTGCAACACGAAAGGCCTAGAGCTATCTTGCAACTCCCCTCGTGGTTGTTTTGCATGTTACCATGTATGATAATTGTACTTATGTTGACCTGTACCTAACTTACTGCCTTCCCTCCATTCCCCAGGTACTAGATACCTCTGATGAGTTTAGCGCTTCCTCATGAACGTAATAATTAATTAAATAAATAAATTATTAAATAAATAAAAATTATTAAATAAATAAAAATTATTAAATAAATAAATAAATAAAATAAATACTGGTGACACGTGACCTTGTTTGGTTTTGCTGATAAGACTGTCGTGTGACCCTGTGAGAGAGGCAGGTCCCAGGTCAAGATCTAAATCATGGGAGGTAGAGGGCAGTGGCTCTGCCTCCATCTGCTGGGTCAGGTCACAAGAGGTCAAGGTTACATCCCAGCAACACACACATGAAAAAGAATATTACAGCATTATGATAAGAGATAAGATGTGCTCTGAACATTCCTCTCAGTATATAACTATCCATTAAGGGTGCTATTTTTAACACTAAAATCATTATTTGAAAGAAAAACTTTAATACTGTATTACTTAAATATTTTACTGCACATTTCACTAGCACGTTAAGAGACAACACAATAAGTGTTAGGGGCCCAAGACTGTTCAACTGCCTCACAGCATACATAAGGGGGATTACCAACAGACCCCTGGCTGTCTTCAAGCAGGCCCTGGACAAGCACCTAAAGTCAGTACCTGACCAGCCGGGCTGTGGTTCGTATGTTGGATTGCGTGCAGCCAGCAGTAACAGCCTGGTTGATCAGGCCCTGATCCACCATGAGGCCTGGTCATAGACCAGGCCACAGGGGCGTTGACCCCCATAACTCTCTCCAGGTAGAGTTATTATAAAATAGACATGGATAGATGGATAACAAATAGAGGTACACAGATGGGGGAAGGAGGGAGGGGATGTAGAAGGATGGGAGAGGGGAAAAAAAAAGAAAAGACAGATAGTAAGATCAACTAACAAAACAACCACAGGGAGATATGAATGATAGGTCTGGGCCTTTTGTGCTGCAATCAACATATCAGGAGCTTGTAATGTTACAGAAATGAGTAGGAAGTCCAAGTAGATCCAGTCAAGCGAAAGACTAGAGTTGTTCCCTTGATGTGTTGATTGCAACATGAAAGGCCTAGAGCTATAATTCAACCTCTGCAGCCCCTCAAGGGCAGTTCCTTGATGCTGGTGAGGGGCTCTTGATTTAAGGAATTGGATTTGTGCTCCAGTTCCCTGAACTGAGCCTGAATGCTTGCATCCCCCTCCACAGGCTCCCCCATGATTATGACAATAATCAACTCCTGCAACCACAAATAGGCGAGTACAGGAGGGAAAAATCTTTTACTATCTATGTTATAAGACATAATCTATGAATAATCCTGTGTCAGTATTTAAAAAGTGACTTAAACTGACCTTATCATTCATGGATGTTGAGAAGGAGTGACCTGAACTGACCTTCTCATCTCCGGGACTAGAAGAGAAGGCCAAATTGACATGACCCGAGTAGGCATTGGCACTCAGTTGGCTTCTTGGTGATGGCGCCTGCTAGAAAAGTGAGTTAATTTTATTATTACATTAATATAAAGCTATAAGTACTAAACTTGTATGGGTAATACAGCATCAGCCACTGTAGTATAAGTCTACTGCAGTTTAATGTTGGCCTACTGTAGACATGAGTAATAATTATCTATTTCTACAAGTACATGTACAATGTATACAGGCCTAGGTGACATCAATGACATACTATTATATAGAAAGCCCCTTGTTATGCTGAGAATTTCAGGCAAATTAAGTCAATTTTCTTCCCAGGATGCAACCCACACCAGTCAACTAACACCCAAGTACCAATTTTACTGCTAGGTACGCATGGACAGCAGGTGTCTTAAGGAAATGCATCCTAATGTTTCCACTGGCTCAATGTATGAGCTGAGTGCGCTAGCAATCAAGAATAAACAACTGTAGTATACACCTATTGTAGATATGCATAAAGCTGTAGTTTAGATCTACTGTAGAAGACATTATGAATAACCGGGTGAAGCACTGTCTTATTCTTGATGACTATTAAAGCAACACCTATACTACTCAAGTTGTAATAATAATATATTGATGGTGGTTGTTGTTAGTTGCTATTAGTGTTGCTAGGTGTGGTAATGGTGGTGGTTGTTGTTGGCTATAGCTGTTGTTGGCTATAGCTGTTGTTGGCTAGAGCTGTTGTTGGCTAGAGCTGTTGTTGGCTATAGCTGTTGTTGGCTATTGCTGTTGTTGGCTATTGCTGTTGTTGGCTATTGCTGTTGTTAGCAGTTGCTGTTGTTGAAGTAATAATGTACAGTAACAGCCTGGCAGTAATGTGCAGTAACAGCCTGGTTGATCATGCTCTGATCCACCATGAGACCTGGTCACAGACTGGGCCGCGGGGGTGTTGACCCCCGGAACTCTCTCCAGGTAAACTCCAGGTACACCAACTCTTCATCTACAGTGTTTAAAAGTTAGTCACAGTTCTTTCAAACGATTTCTTTGTGATTGAAGCCACTCTGCAAATTCTGGACCTATTTAATTAGGTGAGGGCACTTTGTTGAAAAGCCCTCGTAGGATAAAGCCAGGATTTTATTCTAGGGGATAGGTCTAAGTCAGGAGTTTTCATCATCTTGAAATATTTAAGATGTCGAAAAAGTTACCAGTACCAGGACAGATCACTGGAACACCACATGTCCTCCAGATCCATCCTAACACCTTGATAACACAGACTCCTTGAATTTACGTATTTCTTGATCCAGCAAAGTGCTGTTCCTGTTATTCCTGCTTGTGTTCTTGTAATCGTGCTCTAGACTTTTGTCAAATACCTTCCTGCAGTTCAAGAATGTGTACATGTAATATATATAACATGACTAAAGCAATCATAGCAAATGAGAAATGAAAAAGTTAAAATCCCCAGCAGGAGGAACGAGTGAACGACTGAGTCACTGACCTCGGAGTCAGGGTGGAGCTCTTCTCTCTTGTTGCTTCTCTTGTAGAGGAAAATAATAAGCCAGGAGAGGAATACCAGCAGCATCACTACTCCCACCACCGTTCCAATGATCCCGTACACCAGCACCCCATCAGGCGTGGCTGATGGGCTCTGCAGGTATTCTGAAACAATGAGGTAAAATGAATGACTGAAGGAGTCAGACACAGATATACTAAGTGAGATAGTGCAAGTAATGGTTAAAGTAACAACTTGAGAATCCTAATTAAAGCAAAGATTATTGGAGAACAAACATGAGGTTACAACTCACCTTCAGCTTTGATCTTGACCACTTGGTCCAGTATTACAGCCATTTCCATGTCATCAACCTTGGACATTCTGTTAACAGCATCTCTGGCCAGTATGGGTTCCTCACTGTCAAACACAGTGTACACCAGCTCCGTCAGGTTGGTTGTGTTGTCATAAGTAACATTGTGGAGACGCACCTTCACGTTTTCAATGACAGTACGTCTTGTGCGCACTCTGGCTGAAATATAAGGCGAGGCTGGACGATGCGGATAAGCCCAGTGTTGTTTTTCGTATTTTCGGTGCCAGATTTGCTTGCGGTTTCCTCCATGGTCAGTGAAAACATCGTAAAAGGGCTTCAGTGTATGCAATATTCTTTGCTTTTCTTTTCTTGCAGGCTTCTCATTTTTTTTCTTTGCAGTGAGAATAGGGACTAATACTCTAACCCGCTGGAGTCCTGGGGCTGTCTGGAATCTTTTGGGTATGGTTATGGCATAAATGTCGTTGTGTACCTCAGGTCTCACAGTCGTCTGTGTAGAAGCGGTATTCAGCGAGTCAGGTGCATCCCTCTTCAATCTGGCAATGATGGTTGTGTAATTCTCAAATGAATCTGTAGTGGAAGTGCCTGGTGACTCAGTGGTCAGGGCTATCATACTTATGTCTTTGCTGTATAACTTGTTTTGGTTCTCACCCTGGCCTCTGGAGAGCAGTCTGGCTACCTCCCGCCCGTAGGCCATCCTGTACACATCGGAGAGCTTGGCTTCAATAGTCATCCAATAGAGGTGAGAGTTGTCTTCAGTGGGTGCCCCCTCCAGCACCGTCCGAATCCAGTACCGTTGATCCAGTGGCACTGTCGCATTGTTGCTGGGACTTGGTGGGCTGGGTTGGGGTCCTGTAGTTGGTTCCGTCATCCATGGGGTCCTTGGAATGGTCCCCGGGGGTGAAGTTGAAGGACTTTTCCCAGTGGTAATGGTTGCACTGACAGACTCTACAGTGTGGAGGACAGGAAGAGTTGTTGTGCTCGGGGTAGATGTTATCTGTTCTCCAGAGGTCGAAGAGACAGTGACGGAGACCAGTGTAGCTGTGGTCGAGGTTACAGGAGTGCTAGTGTGTGTCAAAACTGGAAAATCAATTTCTATGGAAGACGGTTGTGTTGGTGTGGACGCTTCGCCTGATGTTGCAGACGACACAAGTGTGTCTGGTTGTTTCTCTGTCACTAATGTCACGAACGCTGAAGGAGTGGTATTAAGATCCTCGGTAGGAGTTTCCTGCGAGGATGAATAAGCCACCGATGACACCACTACAGTTTCTGTTGTTCCAATGTCCGACGAAACCAGGGTCAGCACTTGTGTATCATTCTCGGTACCTATCAGACTTCCATCAGTGAGTAAGTCCTGACCTGGTGTTACCTGAGGATTAAGAGTTCCTGGTCCACCTTCAGCAGTACTCATTGTGGCAGGAGCATCATCTGGCTGAGAAAGTGAAGGATCCAATATGCCTGGGATTAAACTGTTGATGACTAAGAATGTGGATGTCTCCACTCCAGATGAGGATAGTGGTGTCACTGTTCTGGAAGGTGATGTCAGAGATGTACCCTCATTGTTGTCACTAGGATATGAAGTTGTGGGTCTGTCTGATGGGTGGTAGACCTGTGAAACTTCCACTTCCTCTTTGCCAGCTTTTACCGCTTCCTCTTGCCCTCCTCCTAAACCTTCTTTGTTACCTGAGCCTTCCGAGTCACTCTTATCTACGTAGGGTCCTTCATCAGGCAATATAATTAAAATAGTGTTGTTATCTGCCGTTCCATTCACATTATCATCTCCTATCACAGGTGGTGAGAAAGTGGCGTTAATGTCAAAATCACCAGTCCAGAATGGTACGCTATACATTTCTTCCTCTGAGCTGTTTGCCGAGCTGGATGTATTACCAATATCACTCAGTAAATGTATGAAATTTGGAGAGGTAGTGGCAGGAGTTTCCCCAAAAGCATCTTCAGAGATTGTAATGTTATATAACGTGTCAGGGACATGGAAGCCCTTGTCCTTAGGACTTGTGGGTGATGAGTCCACACTCTCAGCTGTGACTGAGAGCTCCGGGACGCTTCCCAATGTGACTGTGAACCTTGGGGCACTCATTGTGGTCATTCCTTCTGGGGTACTGGATCCATAATCTGGAATGGTAGGAATTGAAGGATAATTATTCGTGGTTGAGATTTCATCCCCACCATCTCCTATATCTTGGTTTGATACCATGGTCTGGTTCTTATTATCAGATTCATTATAAAATGAGTCAATTCCTTCTTCAACTGACTCGGTATAATCAACACCAGATGACCCATTCGCAGTTGTTTTACTGCCAGTACCTCCATCTATATCTCCACTGGGATAGTGATCTGGAACGTTTGTTCCATCTGATGCATTAGAAAGTAAGTCACTTTCGTCGAGGACAAAACCGGGATAATCGCTGTCAGACGTGCCATTTGTGATTCCTTCACTGTCTTGCTCTCTGTCACAGAGCACAGAGTCATTGTAGCTAGACATAGGTGTTGTCAAGTCAAACAACTCTATTTCGTGGATGATGGTAGAGTTTCTTTCAAAGAGAGGGTGAAAAGTATCGGAAGGTTGATTATCTGGTTGTGTTGGGGGCAGCAAGAGGACTAGCGTGGTAGCAGCAACATCAACGGTGGGGTCGAGGGTGTGGACCTCTGCCTTGGCGCCTCGAGACTCATCCAGGCCCGAGGGCGCCTCTGTTGCAACTTTTGTGCTTTCCTCCACTGGAACATACAGGTTAGTGTCTGTTGTTTCATGCAAATTAACGCCGACAGTGGCTTCTGTTATTCCTTCAATATCAGGGATTCTTGCGCTGCTTTCAGTTTCATTAACAAAACCACTAAAATCATCTACGGTTTGCGTTTTAACCTCAGTTCCACTATTAATGCAAGCTTCAGCGTCTTCCTTATTCCCAGACACTCCAGGACTTTTTGTCTCTCTCTCAGTGGTAATATGGAGAGTAATGTTTTCAGTCGCATTTCCAGATCCCTCAACCTCAACCGAGCTGCCTGTCATCGGAGCCACTGATGTCCCTGGCCTTGAATGTTCTATGTCATTCGACATGTTAGACATGTCTGTGGTTACTTGGGGGTCTGTCAGTTCAGGAGTGAACTTTACTTCTTTGTGTGGGTAGATTCCAGTGCCTCCGCTGAGGGTCGCCGTAGGCGCAACCATGCCGAAAACTTCACTGGAGGAAGATGGCTCAGTGTTGATTGCCGTGACTTTTATTGTTGGTCTGCTGCTGACCACCGTACCTGGAGGAGATGTTGAGGAGAGGACAGGTGTAGCAGATGGTACAGTAAAGGTTACCGACGGCCCCGGATACTCTATGGAGGGACGGACGAGGTCGGTCTCGTCGTAGAGAGAGTGGGTGAAATGGTCAGTAGTGAGTGACGGCGGGAAGGTCGTATACAAGGTTGGAGGTGATGTTTTGATCGTCCGCGTTACTGTTATGTAATTGGTTTTCTCTGCCTCTTGCTGAGTGTTTTTGTGCTTCTCCAATGTCTTATGCAGCTGGTTCCCGCTACTTCCTGATTGTGGGTAGTCACTCTGAGGTCGTTCTGGGTTTGTCTGATTGCCACAGTTGTCATGTCCATCAGATATGGAGGCAGCGCCTGAGACGTCCCCAAGCTCCTTCCCTGCACCTTTATCTGCAACTGTGTTGGAGGTGTTGACAGCTGCAGTGAGGTCCGCAGGAGACTTGGTGGAGAGATGGATGGAGGTGACAGAGGAGGGGGCGGGTGTGATGAGGGAGGGGTGGAGGACGGTAGTGTAGACAGTAGTGTAGACGGTTGTGTAGACAGTAGTGGTAATGATGCCATCCTTCATCCACGACGTGTCCCGGGGACGATGCTGCCATTCCTCTGTCGGCCCGTCACCTGCAACACATTGTTATTCAATACTATCTGTCCACCAGCCTTTACATACATATATTTCTACCTGGCGAACAAATCTGAATAGTCATGTAAATAAAGATAATGGATAAAATCGGGCGTCATCCTTACCTGAGGGAATCCATACGAGAAAATCCTCAAGGCTGTATTCCCTCTTGATCCTGCCTGCACCACTGCCTTCCATCCAGCGAGTACTGGTTCTCCCAGTAGCTCCATCTTGAGTGCTGGTAGTTCCTGGAGATCCATCATGAGTGCTTCTCCAGCTGCCTGTATCATAGCCACCGCTACCCTCTGGCTGGAGACGCAGGAACCCCACCAGGTGTGTGGTGGTGGACGAGGTGCCTGGCATGACCACTACCGGCGTCGCTTCTATCTTCTCATCTTCGTCCGCTGTAGAACCACAAGCAATTTTTTTAATTTAAAGCCTTTTGACTTTATAAGGATCATTAAAGGTTTTAATTCAGCTATACACTTAGCATCAAGATTACTTTCATCCTTTGAACAGGGTCCGATATTCTCTGCATAAATATGAGTTTTCTGCATGCACACCTAAATGTCACTCAACTATGTACATTGTATCATGCTGAAATAAAATGATGCTGCAGCAGCAGCAGCAGCAGCAGCAGCAGCAGCAGCGGATGAGTCCTTAGGGACCCATGAAATCTGTGATTTTTTATTTGTCATGCGTCAGTTACTACTACTACTGCTGCTGCTGCTGCTGCTGCTGCTGCTGCTACTACTGCTGCTGCTGCTGCTACTACTGCTGCTGCTGCTGCTACTACTGCTGCTGCTGCTGCTACTACTACTGCTGCTGCTGCTACTACTACTACTACTACTACTACTACTACTACTACTACTGCTGCTGCTACTACTGCTGCTGCTGCTGCTGCTACTACTGCTACTGCTGCTACTACTACTACTACTACTACTACTGCTGCTGCTGCTGCTGCTGCTGCAGCAACTGACGCATGACAAATAAAAAATCACAGATTTCATGGGTCCCTAAGGACTCATCCGCTGAGGGGGGGAAAAAGGGAAATGATAAAATTTAGACCAGGTTAAACTAGTCTATAAACTTCAGCCTGAGATGATATTCTTGCAAATGTTCTGCTACTTTCCTCCTGGCGCATGAGACGGCCTTAACAGCCATGGCCTTGTAGGCAACGCTCTCGCTTCACACACTTAAGCCCGTGTTTCGATCCCGGTATGGGTGGAAACAGGACGTTTTTCCTAAAGACAGCTGATGTCCATGTTCACCTAGCATTAAAATAGGTACTCGGGTGTTAGTCGACTGGTGTGGGTCGCATCCTGGGGACAAAATTTACCTAATGTACCCGAAATGCTCTGCATAACTAGAGGCTTTCTGTATAACAGTATGTCACCGATGTCAGCTAGGCTCAGACTGAGCCGCGGGGGTGTTGATCCCCGAAACAAGTACTTGTAGTAAATAAAGATTAACTATTTTCCCGGTTTCTGAGGAGCTGTGATACACTAGGATATACATCTCTATGTATGAACACTAATATACATCTGTGCATATACACAGATATACATCTCTCGGTGTATATTCCCTGTGCAAACAGCAAATAAACGATTTCCGATAAAATCCTAAAAAAAGCAGTATATTTTGAAGGAAGTGTCATAATGAAATAACCTTCTCCATAGTTACTAGTCAGGTTTCAGGGGATCTAATTCAACGTATACCTCCTTAACTTAATATATTACACAAGACCCCAAACCAACCATCTACCACATACCTTATTCAGTACAAGCACTCCATTCATTACCTACACTACCCTCCATACCCCATGCACACCTTCACACACCCAACAGTACGACAGATATTTACTCTCTTGTTGCGTGTCTTGGAATGTCTGCCATGTAATATTAAGAAAGGATCGGTACGGTAATAATAACCATGTGTGTGTGTGTGTGTGTGTGTGTGTGTGTGTGTGTGTGTGTGTGTGTGTGTGTGTGTGTGTGTGTGTGTGTGTGTGTGTGTGTGTCGTGTGTCTCTCGTGTGTGTACTCACCTAGTTGAGGTTGCAGGGGTCGAGTCCAAGCTCCTGGCCCCGCCTCTTCACTGGTCGCCAATAGGTCACTCTCCCTGAACCATGAGCTTTATCGTACCTCTGCTTAAAGCTATGTATGGATCTTGCCTCCACTAAAATGCGTGCTAAAGGAATAACTGGGAAAGTGGGGAGATGGATCTTCAACGTCCTAACAAATCGAACACAAAGAGTAGTGGTCAACAGAGTTAAATCGGAGGCTGCCATAGTGAAGAGCTCTGTTCCACAAGGCACAGTATTCGCCCCATCTTATTCCTTATCCTCATATCAGACATAGACAGAGATATACACCACAGCACCGTATCATCCTTTGCCGATGATACTAGGATCTGCATGAGGCTGTCATCTACTGAGGACGCGGTTAACCTCCAAGAAGATATAAACAAAGTTTTCCAGTGGGCAACGGTAAACAATATGATGTTCAATGAGGACAAATTCCAACTACTCCGTTATGGAAAACTGGAGGAGATAATAACTAGAACAGAGTATCCTACTGACTCCGGCCATACAATAGAGCGGAAAAATAATGTAAGGGACCTGGGAGTAGTAATGTCTGAGGATCTCACTTTCAAGGATCACAACAGTGCCACGATCGCACGTGCAAGGAAAATGATAGGATGGATAATGAGAACTTTCAAAACGAGAGTTGCCAAGCCAATGATGATCCTTTTCAAATCACTTGTTCTCTCTAGGCTGGAACACTGCTGTACATTAACATCTCCATTCAAAGCAGGTGAAATCGCAGATCTAGAGAGTGTACAGAGATCCTTTACTGCACGTATAAGTTCTGTCAAGCACCTTAACTACTGGGAACGCTTGGAAGCACTTGACTTGTACTCGTTGGAACGCAGGAGGGAGAGATATATCATAATCTACACTTGGAAAATCTTGGAAGGAATGGTCCCAAATCTGCACACAGAAATCACTCCCTACGAAAGTAAAAGACTGGGCAGGTGATGCAAAATGCCCCCAATAAAAAGTAGGGGCGCCATTGGTACACTAAGGGAAAACACCATAAGTGTCCGGGGTCCAAAAACTGTTCAACAGCCTCCCATCAAGCATTAGGGAAATTGCCAATAAGCCCCTGGCTGCCTTCAAGAGAGAGCTGGACAGATACCTAAAGTCAGTGCCGGATCAGCCGGGCTGTGGCTCGTACGTTGGACTGCGTGCGGCCAGCAGTAACAGCCTAGTTGATCAGGCCCTGATCCATCGGGAGGCCTGGTCATGGACCGGGCCGCGGGGGCGTTGATCCCCGGAATAACCTCCAGGTAACCTCCAGGTAACATCTCTTCCCAAACTGTTCCACTTCCTGACTACTCTGTGGCTGAAGAAATACTTCCTAACATCCCTGTGATTCATCTGTGTCTTCAGCTTCCAACTGTGTCCCCTTGTTGCTGTGTCCAGTCTCTGGAACATCCTGTCTTTGTCCACCTTGTCAATTCCTCTCAGTATTTTGTAAGTCATTATCATGTCCCCCCTATCTCTCCTGTCCTTCAGTGTCGTCAGGTTGATTTCCCTTAACCTCTCCTCGTAGGACATACCTCTTAACTCTGGGACTAGTCTTGTGGCAAACCTTTGCACTTTCTCTAGTTTCTTTACATGCTTGGCTAGGTGTGGGTTCCAAACTGGTGCCGCATACTCCAATATGGGCCTAACGTACACGGTGTACAGGGTCCTGAACGACTCCTCATTAAGATGTCGGAATGCTGTTCTGAGGTTTGCCAGGCGCCCATATGCTGCAGCAGTTAGTCGGTTGATGTGCGCTTCAGGAGATGTGCCTGGTGTTAAACTCACCCCAAGATCTTTTTCCTTGAGTGAGGTTTGTAGTCTCTGGCCCCCTAGACTGCACTCCGTCTGCGGTCTTCTTTGCCCTTCCCCAATCTTCATGACTTTGCACTTGGTGGGATTGAACTCCAGGAGCCAATTGCTGGACCAGGTCTGCAGCCTGTCCAGATCCCTTTGTAGTTCTGCCTGGTCTTCGATCGAATGAATTCTTCTCATCAACTTCACGTCATCTGCAAACAGGGACACCTCAGTGTGTGTGTGTGTGTGTGTGTGTGTGTGTGTGTGTGTGTGTGTGTGTGTGTCGTGTGTGTGTGTGTGTCGTGTGTGTGTGTGTGTCGTGTGTGTGTGTGTGTCGTGTGTGTGTGTGTGTCGTGTGTGTCGTGTGTGTGTGTGCGTGGGGTGTGTGTGTGTGTCGTGTGTGTGTGTGTGTGTGTGTCGTGTGTGTGTGTGTGTGTCGTGTGTGTGTGTGTGTGTGTGTGTGTGTGTGTGTGTGTGTGTGTGTGTGTGTGTGTGTGTGTGTGTGTGTGTGTGTGTAGTGTGTGTGTGTGTTGTCGTGTGTGTGTGTGTGTCGTGTGTGTGTGTGTGTGTGTCGTGTGTGTGTGTGTGTGTGTCGTGTGTGTGTGTTAGTTACCATTTTGTCCTAGGCACATGTCAATTAGACACTTGGCCTGTTGTCGTGTGTGTGTGTGTGTGTGTGTGTGTGTGTGTGTGTGTGTGTGTGTGTGTGTGTGTGTGTCGTGTGTGTGTAGTGTACTCACGTAGTTGTACTCACCTAGTTGAGGTTGCAGGGGTCGAGTCCGAGCTCCTGGCCCCGCCTCTTCACTGATCGCTACTACTAGTGTGTGTGTGTGTGTGTGTGTGTGTGTGTGTGTGTGTGTGTGTGTGTGTGTGTGTGTGTGTGTGTGTGTGTGTGTGTGTGTCGTGTGTGTGTGTGTCGTGTGTGTGTGTCGTGTGTGTGTGTCGTGTGTGTGTGTCGTGTGTGTGTGTCGTGTGTGTGTCGTGTGTGTGTCGTGTGTGTGTGTGTCGTGTGTGTGTGTGTAGTGTGTGTGTGTGTCGTGTGTGTGTCGTGTGTGTCGTGTGTGGTGTGTGGTTGTGTGTGTGTGTCGTGTGTGTGTGTGTCGTGTGTGTGTCGCGTGTGTGCGTGTGTCGTGTGTGTGTGTGTGTCGTGTGTGTGTGTGTGTGTCGTGTGTGTGTGTGTGTCGTGTGTGTGTGTGTGTCGTGTGTGTGCGTGTGTCGGGTGTGTGTGTGTGTCGTGTGTGTGTGTGTGTACTCACCTAATTGTGTTGCAGGGGTCGAGACTCGTCCTGTGTGTGTGTCGTGTCTTTGTGTGTGTGTGTGTGTGTGTGTGTGTGTGTGTGTGTGTGTGTGTGTGTGTGTGTGTGTGTGTGTGTGTGTGAGTCTTAAACGAATCCTTACTGAGGTATCGGAACGCTATCCGTAGGTTTGCCAGGCGCCCGTATGCTGCAGCAGTTATCTGATTGATGTGCGCCTCAGGAGATATGCTCGGTGTTATACTCACCCCCAGATCTTTTTCCTTGAGTGAGGTTTGCAGTCTTTGGCCATCTAAACTATATTGTGTCTGCGGTCTTCTTTGCCCTTCCCCAATCTTCATGACTTTGCATTTGGCAGGGTTAAATTCAAGGAGCCAGTTGCTGGACCAGGCTTGTAGCCTGTCCAGATATCTTTGTAGTCCTGCCTGATCCTCGTCCTATTCGATTCTTCTCATTAACTTCACATCGTCTGCAAACAAGGACACTTCTGAGTCTATCCCTTCCGTTATGTCGTTCACGTATACCAAGAACAGCACAGGTCCTAGGACTGACCCCTGTGGAACCCCGCTTGTCACAGGCGCCCACTCTGACACCTCGTCGCGTACCGTGACTCGTTGTTGCCTCCCTGTCAGATAATCTCTGATCCATTGCAGTGCCTTTCCTGTTATGTGTGCCTGGTCCTCTAGCTTTTGCAGTAACCTCTTGTGAGGAACTGTGTCGAAAGCCTTCTTGCAGTCCAAAAATACGCAGTCGATCCACCCCTCTCTCTCTTGTCTTACTTCTGTCACCTTGTCATAAAACTCTAGTAGGTTTGTGACACAGGATTTTCCTTCCCTGAAACCGTGCTGGTTGTCAATTATACACTTGTTTCTTTCCAGGTGCCCCACCACTCTCCTCCTGATGATCTTCTCCATGACCTTGCATACTATACACGTTAGTGATACAGGTCTGTAGTTTAGTGCCTCATGTCTGTTTCCCTTTTTAAAAATTGGGACTACATTTGCCATTTTCCATACCTCAGGGAGTTGCCCAGTTTCAAATGATGTGTTGAAGATCTTTGTTAATGGCTCACACAATATCTCTGCTCCCTCTTTAAGGACCCATGGAGAGATGTTGTCTGGTCCCACCGCCTTTGAGGTGTCAAGTTCGCATAGCAGCTTCTTCACCTCCTCCTTGGTTATATGTACCTCATCCAGCACTTGCTGGTGTGCCCCCCTGTTCTGATTTCTTGGAGTCCTACTGGTTTCCACTGTAAATACCTCTTTAAATCTTGTGTTGAGCTCCTGACATACCTCTCGGTCGTTTCTTGTGACTCACCTAATTGTGGTTGCAGGGGTCGCGACTCGGCTCCTGGCCCCGTGTGTGTGTGAGTGTGTGTGTGTGTGTGTGTGTGTGTGTGTGTGTGTGTGTGTGTGTGTGTGTGTGTGTGTGTGTGTGTGTGTGTGGTGTGTGTCTGTCGTGTGTCGTGTGTGTGTCGTGTGTCGTGTGTCGTGTGTGTGTGTGTGTGTGTGTGTGTGTGTGTGTCGTGTGTGTGTGTCGTGTGTGTGTGTCGTGTGTGTGTGTCGTGTGTGTGTGTCGTGTGTGTGTGTCGTGTGTGTGTGTCGTGTGTGTGTCGTGTGTGTGTGTCGTGTGTGTGTGTCGTGTGTGTGTGTGTGTGTGTGTCTCGTGTGTGTGTGTGTCGTGTGTGTCGTGTGTGTGTGTGTGTGTGTGTGTCGTGTGTGTGTGTGTGTGTCGTGTGTGTGTGTCGTGTGTGTGTCGTGTGTGTGTGTGTCGTGTGTGTGTGTCGTGTGTGTGTGTCGTGTGTGTGTGTGTGTGTGTCGTGAGTGTGTCGTGCGTGTGTGTCGTGTGTGTGTGTCGTGTGTGTGTGTCGTGTGTCGTGTGCGTGTGCCGTGTGCGTGTGTCGTGTGCGTGTGTCGTGTGCGTGTGTCGTGTGCGTGTATCGTGTGCGTGTATCGTGTGCGTGTATCGTGTGCGTGTATGGTGTGCGTGTATGGTGTGCGTGTCGTGTGCGTGCGTCGTGTGCGTGCGTCGTGTGCGTGCGTCGTGTGCGTGCGTCGTGTGCGTGCGTCGTGTGCGTGTGTCGTGTGCGTGTGTCGTGTGCGTGTGTCGTGTGTGTGTGTGTGTGTGTGCGTGTGTCGTGTGCGTGTGTCGTGTGCGTGTGTCGTGTGCGTGTGTCGTGTGCGTGTGTCGTGTGCGTGTGTCGTGTGCGTGTCGTGTGCGTGTGTCGTGTGCGTGTGTCGTGTGCGTGTGTCTGTGTCTGTCTTTGTCTATCTGTTTGTGTCTGTTTTCCCCTCGCGCGCGCGGAATGCCTGATGACACTTAGCTGTGTCACAGTAGACGAAAAAACACAAAAGCCAAGTGTTTATGGACAAGTGTCTTTGCCAACCGGTAACTACCACACGCACAGTCATCACATTACATTCTTTGTAATTTCGTTGTAAAAAAGCTAACTGCACCTGGCAACCTGTGTCAAGGGTGATTGAGGGCAGAATAGGCAAGGTCACAGCCAAGGTCAGGCTCAGAATCAGGTATGCAGACAGGGCCAGACTAGCAGGTAGTTAGTAGAGGCAGGCAGGCTATGTTAGGTCAGGTGCGTGGTAAATTCAACAAGACCAACACCACAAGGGAAATACAGGAAGAAAAGTTCAAAACCGATAGATAAAATGTGGAAACACGGGAAAGAGCTAACCTCGTAGAGGAAGTGGGTGTGGGGGAGTGTGAGGAGGGGGGGAGTGTGAGGAGGGGGGGGGAGTGGGAGGAGGGGGGGGAGTGTGGGGAGGGGGGGCGTGAAGGTAGTCAAGAACATAACGAAAAGGCAGAGTAAAAAAGGATAAAGATTATAATTCAAGGATCTAAGGTCGATACAGAGCTAAAACACTTGGGAGGAAAACAATTATTCCTAACAAAAAAAAAAAAGAGCGAACGATCATCAGTACTGTTCTAATAACCTACATCCATATCCCTCCCCCACACAGTATATATATCCTCATCAAACCAGCCCATGCAGTAAGTCCCAACTCTTAATCACAAAAACCCACACCGACAGTCCGAATGACAAAACAACTCGCATACATGCCCCTCTAACAAATAAAAATGACCACAATAAGTGGGAACGTTATTCTTTAAAAAATCTCACCAACGAAACCATACTAAAAGATTTGCATAAAAATTCACCCTTCCAAGGTAGTGGCTGCCTAGATACTGGTGAAGGGCTCTTCATCCCAGGATTTCGAGTTACATTTCCCTTTTTCGAATCATTCTGATTACCTCCCATGCCTCGTACAATCCAACCTGATGAAACCTGACTGGGAAACATAGCTGGCGTATGTTCCCACATATGTACAGTACTGTATCATATAAAATAAAGTATCAGCACACTGTGGGAGTTCCCAGCGTAACTATCATATATAATAGGATAGCTGTACACCGCGGTGTTCCGACCATACAAATATTATGCAGAAAAGCGTAGTCACCAAACTGGTGGCGACCTTGACTGCCACACACAACACAAGGGGAATCAATAAGAATTACCATGTGCCTCCACTGGTCTGTTATACCTGTAGGTTACCTGTAGTCGCTGCCGGAGTCAACGCTCCCGCGGCCCGGTCCTTAAACAGGACTCCTGGTTGCTGGCCTCATCTATGAGGCTGTTGGTGCCCGCAGTTCAACGCATGCACGACAACCTGGCTCATCAGGAACTGATTTTGGGAATTTATCGAGTTCGCCGGGTGTGGTTCGTATGTTGGGTTGCGTGCGGCCAACAGTAACAGCCTGGTTGATTAGGCCCTGATCCACCATGAGGCATGGTCACAGACCAGGCCTCGGGGGCGTTGGCCCCCGAAACCCTCTCCAGCTTTGCTCCAGGTAAAGACAGCTAGGTGACTGTTGGTAATTCCAGTTATGCAGGAAAGGAAGGCGTCTGAAGTGTCCCCATGACTGCATTACCACAAGCAACTCTACCTAGTCTGTAACACCGTTGGTCAATGTGGTTGAAAACCACATTGACCAACGGTCATTAATAACACCTTTATCCACAAACCAGGGATTAAAATAAATTATATATATATATATATATATATATATATATATATATATATATATATATATATATATATATATATATATATATATATATATATATTATGCACACCTATACATCAATCAACCTCAAGCTGTGTTATTGTTCACGTATGAAATTTTACTAACATGTAAATTAATGATGATGTCACCATCATTATTATTATTCACTTTAAGGGGATTCTTTGATGCCGATAAATGGGTTTTGATGCGAAGAATTAGAACTACCCTCCCTATCCTTAGATCACATCTGACTGCCCCCCATTCTCCAGTCGCTGAGTGACCCCCTACGGGTTTAGAGCTGACCCCCATGAATAACAATACAACAGTGTAAGTCAGTGTCGCCCACAGTTTAGTCTTATCACATTTTTTAATACTGTCACACTGCATTTTTCTATTGTTAGTTTACCGTCTTGTAATTATGTCTCATCTCATAATAAAGCCTAGGGTGGTATATTGTCCTGTGCGATTGCTTTGTTTCTGTAACTAATATTAGTTTCTTGACTCCTCTGTTATCATATTTATGTGGAAGCGCTAAACCTGTTGGGACCATACAGGGCTTAGCGAATTGGAGGTATTCACGTTTGACTTGCTTTGCTTATTTTAACTGCGAGTTACAGCCCACAATATTCAAGATTTCTTCTTTTCATCCTCCCCGAAACTTCATATATATATATTATCTCGCATTTCCTTCTCTTGCGTGTGCGTGTACTCACTTAGTTGTGGTTGCGGGGGTTGATTCACAGCTCCTGGTGTACGTGTACGTACACGTACTCACACGACTTACCTCTCATGGTAAGTCTGTCTGCTTTGTATGGCACCTCAATCTTTCTCCAGTGGCAACATTGGTGTTAAATAGGCCACCACCATGGCATAATTAATACCCTTATAATGCCAGCTTCGGTAGCCTAGTATGCGGGCGACGACCTCTCCTGGTGTTCTTACACACACACACACACACACACACACACACACACACACACACACACACACACACACACACACACACACACACACACACACACACAGATGCAGATGACGTGAAGTTGATAAGAATTCACTCGATCGAAGACCAGGCAGAACTACAAAGGGATCTGGACAGGCTGCAGACCTGGTCCAGCAATTGGCTCCTGGAGTTCAATCCCACCAAGTGCAAAGTCATGAAGATTGGGGAAGGGCAAAGAAGACCGCAGACGGAGTACAGTCTAGGGGGGCCAGAGACTACAAACCTCACTCAAGGAAAAAGATCTTGGGGTGAGTATAACACCAGGCACATCTCCTGAAGCGCACATCAATCAAATAACTGCTGCAGCATATGGGCGCCTAGCAAACCTCAGAACAGCATTCCGACATCTTAATAAGGAATCGTTCAGGACCCTGTACACCGTGTACGTTAGGCCCATATTGGAGTATGCGGCACCAGTTTGGAACCCACACCTAGCCAAGCACGTAAAGAAACTAGAGAAAGTGCAAAGGTTTGCAACAAGACTAGTCCCAGAGCTAAGAGGTATGTCCTACGAGGAGAGGTTAAGGGAAATCAACCTGACGACACTGGAGGACAGGAGAGATAGGGGGGACATGATAACGACATACAAAATACTGAGAGGAATTGACAAGGTGGACAAAGACAAGATGTTCCAGAGATTGGACACAGTAACAAGGGGACACAGTTGGAAGTTGAAGACACAGATGAATCACAGGGATGTTAGGAAGTATTTCTTCAGCCACAGAGTAGTCAGTAAGTGGAATAGTTTGGGAAGCAATGTAGTGGAGGCAGGATCCATACATAGCTTTAAGCAGAGGTATGATAAAGCTCACGGTTCAGGGAGTGACCTAGTAGCGATCAGTGAAGAGGCGGGGCCAGGAGCTCGGACTCGACCCCCGCAACCTCAACTAGGTGAGTACAACTAGGCGAGTACACACACACACAGGCCAAGCCAGGAGCTTGGACTCGGCTCCTGCAACCTCAACTAGGCGAGTACGCGCACACACAGTTATGACTCGACCCCTGTAACCACAATTAGTTAAGTACAATTAGGCAAGTACACACATACATACAACGTACGTAACTATGCAATTACACACAGAAAAAACAACACTCTGTGAACTGCAATAACCACTACCATGGTATTTTCATTACCATCAATAATAGATGACCATTTTTGTACCCCCGCCCGAGCTACGTACTCACCTGGCCCAGTTCCTACACAAACCAATATTCATCATATTCCTCTTATTTTTCTTTCTCTTCCTTTTCTTTGTCATCTTTTTTTCACTACACGGTTTTCCTAGAGGTTTCGTCTCAGTTTTGTGACTTTACGAGTTCTGTACTCTCCTATTTGTGGTTGCAGGGGTCGATTCTCAGCTCTTGGCCTTGGCTCATAACTTGCGTCTCTTGAAATTCACTATTAGCCTCGTGGGCCCTATCGTACCTGCTCTTAGAACTATGTATGAAGCCTTCCCCACCACTTCGTCACCAACATCATTCCACTTCCCGACCACTCTGAGACTGAAGAAATACTTCCTAACATCCCTTTAGATCAACTCTACCTTTAACTTCTAATAGTTTCCCCGAGTTCCAGTTTCTCGCCTCTCAAACAGCTTATACTACATGTTTACCTTATCAATTCCCCTTAGTATTTTCAATGTTATGTCCCCGCTGGCTCTCCTGTCCTCCAGTATCAGATTAAATTCAGTTAGCCTTTCCTCGTAGCTCGTGTTCTTCACCTCGGTAAAAAGCCTTATTGCACACTTATGAACTTTATCACTTTGAACATTACAAAGTTCATTTTACAGTTGATTAATATTATGCACATGAGATGTGCATTAATTCGCAAATAATGAACAAAAAACGCACAATATCGTGACTGGAATACACAAATAACCCGCACATAGGAGAGAGAAGCTTACGACGACGTTTCGGTCCGGGATATTTGTATACATGCAAGTAATATATTTAAAGTGAAAATTTACCACAGAAATTATGGCAAAATCAAGCACACAAAAAATGGCAACTTAAATGGCTGAACGAGAAGACATTAAAAATATTTACGAAACACATCGCCGTCACAACTCAAGAAGGTTCGACACTTCATTAAGTCGCATCAAAACTTGATTAAATTCACTTTACACAATATTACTAGGCTCGTCACTGCTCTACCATTTAAACCTCATAAGATGGGTTCTCCTCAAAGATATATACTGATACTCTCCATGGTGTTTCTGTCCTCAAAGATTTGTTGCTCTGCTTATAGCTTGTTGGCGGCAGCCACATAATCTCAAGCTCTCCAGCAACCAATACCCCTCAAATCTTACACAAAATTTTCGTGCGGTCGAAGGTCCACGGAGTGAGTCATTATATGATTAAAAACCCAGGTCAAAAGAAATTTTCAAGTTTCTGCTGACAAAATACCACGAACATCCATGCTTGCAGTAGCAACTACATAGGGGTAAAACGTCCTCCCTTTGAGTATTGTAGCGTAGCGGCTGCCGCACCGGGGCAGGAGGAAGAGTGGCAGCCACCGTGGGGAGATTATCTTGTAGCAACACGCACCAACTAGCATACATCATCACACACACACCAACACGCACACTGCTAAACTTGTAGTACCTGTAATAATCAACATAGTTATGAGACTTAATACATATGTATCAAATGGTGATTATGTGTTATTTTAGGGGCTTGAAAATGAGCTGAAAGAATGCAAGGTAATCATGGAAGAAATGGAGTAGAGAAACGAGGAAAGCATGATTATTATATTTATAAGGAGGCGCTAAACCCGCAAGTCATACAATGCCTGGAGAATGGGGGCTACCTATTGGTTACCTCCAGTCGTTACCCGGGGGTCATGGACCCCGTAGTCCGGTCCCAGACCAGGTCTTCCTATGCAATTTGGTTTGATTTAAGGAAGGGGAAATACTGTGATATTCCTGTACTGGTTTCCAGAGTTTTCCTACTCCCCCAGCCAGGTGATAAGCCAGACTTTTCTGGTGCTTAGCTAGTCAACCAGGTTGTTACTTTTGGCGAGCCGCTGGCCCACATATCAGAGCCTGGTTGATCTGGTACTTGGCAGAGGTGCTTAAAGAGTTTCCTCTTTAAGATCTCTTAACTTGTGCCAGAAGTGTTTCTGATATCCACTGCTAAAGGAGCTCCAATTATTTTGATCAAGTCTTTCGCCAGCATCAAAACGTAGGCGTGAGCTTCCTGAGGGTAGCAGTCTGGTGCGTGCATGTTGTGCGGTAATCTTGCGTGACACGCATGGTGAGGGAAGCCGTCCAGTTAATCCCTCCCCTATCCTTTTTTTAGGGCGCTAGTTCCTCCTTGCCGGCTAGACACTAACTGGAAAAACCAGAGGCTTTTGCCTTTATTTACGGATATTCTACAGTTCTGGGGGAACACTGGCTTACCAGCTCTAAAGATGTGTATATAAGAGTTTAGTTTTGCTTTGGGAACAGTTGTTCCTTTTTTTTTATATGTTCAGTTGGGAGAATTTTTTCATCCCGGATTGGAACGAAAAAGAGTTCAATACAGCTCACGCTGTCGCTACTCTAACTACAGCAAAAACAAGTCTAGTAGTTTTTGCAAGAGTTGCTAGTATTGCACTTATTGCACTTGAGTTTTTCCTAGTCATTAACACCAGGATATTGATCCTTAGTGTCGCCCTGTAAGATTTATTTGCTTGACTATATGTCAAATTAGAAAATATAAACTGTTACCACATCTATTTTGCTGCTGCATACTCAACTTTCTCCCTGATAATGACTCCAATTTACTTTCCAACTTGCCTGCTTCAAAGGACCTCGATTGTTATATTCATGCGGGAGGGGGCGTTAAACCCGTAGGGGGGTCCCAGAGCCTGAGATAATGGAAGTCAATTAAGTTCAATCCAATGAGAGGTTGGGTCCAATGCTTTAAATCAAGAGCCCTCAGTGGCATCAAGAAACCTTCCTTGAGGGGAAGGTCCTTGTTGACAAATAATTACTCGCAGTAATCTTTAACATTTGCTTTGGACTCTTTTTAAATAATTTTAATAATCCAATTAAGGAAACTTTCCGTTATAACACGGTAACACTGAAGACTGCAAATTAATATGATAGTCTTGCTGAATCCATAAAACCTAAGGCTTAAACAGCACCTGCTGTATAGCCCTTGTGGCTTAGCGCTTCTTTTTTATTATAATAATAATTAAACAGCACCTGGTGAATGGAAGACAATCAGGTTTGATTATATGTAGGACACTACAAAGAGTTCAGCCTGCAGTTGAGAATTCTAAAAATATTAGAACATTTACATATTTTTTAGTCTGAAACACATTACTTCACCTGTGAACAGGTATTATAAATCTCAGGAAGCCATATTTATCAAGACAACTCCACAAACCCTCCACTATGTGGGCGAAACATTTTTTTTTTTCAATCCATGGATTCGATCCCCAGACCTTGGTGGTGAGAGGTGAGACTCTCACCACTGGGCTACGGCTGCTATGATAATGTATACGTTGTACATGTACTTGTAGGAACAAAAATGATAAAGTTAAAAAATACGAGTCAATGCTGTTGGTTCGAACCAACGAACTCAGACAAGAGACGAATGAGAATGTACCCGGCCAAATGGCCGGACCCTATATTAAATGAAATATTTCTTCTTCACCAAGTGTCTTCCTTCCACATTTGTTAACAATACTTGCTTTATGACATGTAAGTCCCCTAACACCTGCTGCCCCTGTTCATCTAGCAGTAAACAGATACCCGCGGTAAGGAGTTAGTCGAGTATTATGACTAGTATATTTGGGAGAACTTAATGACTCAAACGGGATAAAAAATCTACTAAGTTTTCTTGTATTATCAACCCTCCTGGGACGATAATAGGATAGAGTTAAAAAAAAAAAACTGATTACTTGGAATGAGCGTGGCAATTAGATCTGGGCGTCATGTCAGTCGAAATATACACAATGTTAATAGGTAACTAGAAGCGTGGTATAACAATAGCATACTTAATAGTGTATATTGCGCACACTTATACACTCACATTAAGGGGAATTGACAGGGTAGACAGAGACAGGCTGTTTGAGAGTACTGGACATTTAACACAACACGGGAAGAGGAAAAAAAAAATGAGAGTTGGCAATATCAAAGGCAGTGGGACCTGATAAGGTGTCATCATGGAATCTGCGAGAGGGAGCAGAAGTATTGCCCGAAGTACTAGCTAAGATCTACAAGTAGCTCAAGACGGAACAATTGCCAGAGTTCTGGAAAAACATCGAATGTAGTACGTATATTAAAAAAAGGAGTCAGGCTGGAAACACTAAACTACAGACCAGCTTCGCTGACATGCATACCTTACAGGGTAATGTTGAAGAATGGAGAGCGGTAGAGCGCTTGAAGAGTAGGAGTTTCATAAACAGTAACCAACATGGGTTCTGAGATGGTAAATCTTGTCTTACTAACCTTCTGGAATTCTATGACAAAGTAATGAAGGAGACAGGAGAGAGAGCTGGGTGGATTGCATTTTCTTAGGCAGCTAAAAGGCATTTAATACAGTACCTCACATGTGACTGGGGCAAAAACTTCAGGAGCTTGCAGAAATAATAGGAAACGTACTCGGGTGGATCGAAGGAGACGGAGCGATTGTCGGGGAAGAGACGTCAGAATGGAGAATTGTAATAAACAGGGTGCCGCAAGGATCGGTATTACGGCTAGTACTGTTTCTGGTTTTCTAAATGGCATTCCAGATGGGAGTCAGATATCCCTGTTTTTTGATGCAAAACTAATGAAAAAAATAGACATGGAAAAGAAAAAGGCTGCAAATGGATCTGGACAAATTACAAGACTGGTTAAATATGTGGTTGCTGGAATTCAACCCCCAGCAAATACAAGGTCATAAAGGAGGGAAACAGAAGACTAGACACGAAGTAAAGTAAAAGGACACAAGTGCAACTAATGTGACATTTTTATTGTGGCAACGTTTCGCTCTCCAGGAGAGCGAAACGTTGCCGTAATAAAAATGTCACATTAGTTGCACTTCTGTCCTTTTACTTTACATACTGTCGGTAATTCTACCAACTTTATTACAATCTGTTAGACACGAAGTATAATCTCGAGGGACAGGGGTTGCTAGCCTCATTCGAAGTGAAAGACTTCTCCCACCAAGGTAGGAAGGTGATCAGGTGAGCAGTCAGCAATTTAAATGACCCTCCAAACTGCAACATTCCCTCCCTCCTTCAGAATGTAGGCACTGTACTACCCACAAGGTTTTTAATTTATATTACATTCATATTTTAGCAAGATATGGTTGAATTTACAAGGTATTTTTCCAGAATGATTGGTAATATGCCACTGTAGATAAAATACTTTGACAAGACAAGTCTGGCTAACCAGTTTCCTTGACTCCCTTCATTTTACCTTGCTCATCCTCCATCAGTACGTCAAGCCATGAAAACCACTTATCTGTGCTCACTCCACTCAAACATGCACACACATGGCTGATGGATGCTCTAGCCCTTATCAATAAAAATCTCTTTTACCCCTCCCTCCTTCCATCCCTTCGTTGGACGATCCCTACCACTCCAGATTTATACTAGTAAAACTCTTAGTCATTTTGTTTTGCTCCTCAAACCACCTCAGTAACTCCTCCTTAGCCCTCTGAATTATATACAGCTTTCCAATATCTACGCTCCGAATTCTCTGCATAATATTCACAAAACACAATGTACAAAACTTGTCATCTGCAATGCGTCCAGCCTCCTCACTGCAACTTTTCAAGTCCATGCCTCACCCATATAAAAGTGTTGGTAATAATAATAAAGGAATAAATAATATTATTATTATTAAGTACATGTACAATGTATACAGGCTTTGCTGACATCAATGACATACTACTATACAGAAAGCCCCTTGTCATACAGAGCAATTGGGCGAATTAGGTCAATTTTGTCCCTAGGATACGACCCACACCAGTCGACTAAGACCCAGGTACCCATTTTACTGCTAGGTGAATAGGGACAGCAGGTGTCTTACGGAAACATCTCCTAATGTTTCCACCAGTAGCGGGGATCTGACCACAGACTTCACTGTGTGAGCTCTGTGCGCTAGCAATTGAGCTACGGATACCCATTACTCTCCGTTTGTGCCTACATAAACTTCTTTCCACAATGCCTTTGCGCATCACAACCGTTTTTTTCCCTCGTCTATTCTACGATCCAACAAGTCTTTTATGGATCAATCTGCTGATATGTCCACTCCCAGATTTCTAAATACAGTCACTTCCTCCATGTTCCCTCACTCCAGTTTGATATTTATGCTTTCACTGCCTTTTTGCATGCTCTCGCAAGTTCAACCAATACTGGTCGCTGAAGCAGGTACTTTGGGAAGCTTCAGAAGATAAATTTTGTTCGGGATTTTTAAACCCCAAAGGGTTAGCTACCCAGGACAACCCAAGAAAGTCAGTGCGTCATCGAGGGACTGTCTTATTTCCATTGTGGTCCTTCGTCTTATCCCCCACGATGCGATCGCTAGTCGACTAACACCCAGGTACCAACTTGCGTACTAGGTGAACGGGACAACAAGTAAAAAAAAAAAAACCAATGTTTCTACCCTTGTCGATGATCGAACCATGGACAGTGTGAAGCGAGAGCGTTGCAAAGGGAAAATGGTTGGGGATGAGACTCAGCCGGTGTTGGACACTAGGTCTATTACACAGATCTTTATGTTCTTAAGACAAACTTCTTCCTATTGAATCGTCACTTGTGTGAGAGCAGCCACGGCTAACCAGACAACAACTACATGAAGAGAGGCAGTGGGCGGAGGCGGGGAAGGAGGGGAGGTTAAGCTTCCGGTCACTGCTGCCACCCCACCATTCCCACCGTTTCATCCAGAAAGGGAGGGAGAGCGAGCGAGCTAGTGTCTGTACTTGCCTATCTGTGGTTGCAGGGGTCGATTCATAACTCCTGGTCCCGCCTCTTGGCTGGTCACTACGAGGTCCATTCTCTCTTTGCTCCATGAGCTTTATCGTATCTCTTAAAACTATATATGGATCCTGCCTCCACAACATCACTCTCCAGAGTGTTTCACTTCCTGACAACTCTGTGGCTCAAGAAATACTTCCTAATATCTCTGTGATTCATATGCGTCTTCAACTTCCAGCTGTGACCCCTTGTTGCAGTGTCCCATCTCTGAAACATCCTGTCCCTATGTACCTTGTCAATTCCTCTCAGTATTTTATATGTCGTTATCATCAACCACCCTCCTCTCTCTCCTGTCCTCCAGTGTCGTCAGGTCCTATGTCTGCAAGCGCGCATGCGTGCCCGCATTTTTAATCAATTGAAATAGCTAATTATGAATGTATAGATTTCGGATTTTTTTTTTTTACCATACTGGCCGTTTCCCCACAAAGGTAGGGGTGACCCAAAGAAGTAAACATTAAGCATCATTCAGTCAGTAGCTGTCTTGCCAGAGATATGCGCACATCATAATTCAAATGAACCCTCGAACTTCAGCATATTATTTATGCTCACTTGATATTTATGTACACATCATGCTCTTAAAATTTTTACTAAAAAAAAAAAGAGAGAGAGAGAGCTTTGAATATTACTTGAAAGAAGTAAGGCTAACTTTGAGACTACTGGAATAAACCACAGGAAAAAGAAAACTAAAAACTCAAAGAAAAAGAGTAAAAATAGATAAAAGTTAGCACTGCAGTACATCTTTCCCAATTGGATGGTAACACTGTCAACAAACAACCATAGAATGTCATTGTTTACTAATCAATATACTCGCCACGATAATTACAGAGCCGGAACTAAACTAAAAATTAAAATTGCTACAGGGAATCATTAAACACCCTCCTTACAGATTAATTACTGTTATTTTAAAATAAATGGCGAGGGGGAATTTATAACATTATTTCTGCAGCCAACCAATACTTAGAAGACAATATGAAGCACCAGGTAGTTAATACCGGTGATAACTTGAGGAAATATTGTATGCACACAATGTAGATCAAGAGAATATAGAGAGAACCTTCACTGCACGTATAATTATGTTAAGAACATAAGAAAGAATGAACACTGCAACAGGCCTACTAACCCATGCGGAGCAGGTCCATGACCCCCCCCCCGGATTAGCCCAATGACCCCCCCCCCGGATTAGTCAAGCACCTTAATTACTGGGGACGTTTGAAGTCCCTCGACCTGTACGTAATCCTTGGAACGCAGGTGAGACAGATGCATCATAATTTACACCTGGAAAATCCTGGAGTGACTGGTCCCAAATCTGCCCACAATCATTCCCTATGACAGCAAAAGACTAGGCAGACGGTGGAACTTTTCCCCAAATGAAAAGCAAATTTATATAGCTCTTACTGATGGTAATTACAATATCTCAACCTTTTGACAGTATTAAATTGATGGAGAATCGCTAAAACCGCACAGTTATACAGCATCTGGAAACGGAAGGTGTGGGGTAATCAGGTTTGATCCAAGGAAGATGAGAGTAGCTCCAGTTTCTTGAATCACGAGCCCCACACCAGCATCAAAGCACCCTCTCCCCTTGAAGGGATTATTACGGCTAACCAATAATAAGGCCCTTGCCAGGCTGTACGTGCGTTAATACACCATTTAGAGTACGTAGGACAGAAGCAAGGTAGACATGTTAGATACACAGCTGGTTTTTATGCGCTATGTGCCATGGCCAGTAATTATGAGCATAACAAGATAATTCCTCTTCTGTTTGACCTTTAACGTGAAATATATATATATATATATATATATATATATATATATATATATATATATATATATATATATATACATATATATATACATATATATATATATATATATATATGTCGTGCCGAATAGGCAGAACTTGCGATCTTGGCTTAAATAGCAACGCTCATCTTGCCATATAGGACAAGTGAAAATTTGTGTATGCAATAATTTCGCCAAAATCATTCTGAACCTAACGAAAAAAATATATTTCACTGGGTTTGTTTAGTATTAAATTATTGTAAACAAATCTAAAATATATTTAGTTGGGTTAGGCTAAAATAAATTGCTCTTGTTATAATAAGGTTAGGTAAGTTTTCTAAGATTCTTTTGGTGCAAAATTAAAAAAATTTACATTAACATTAATGAAAAAAATATATCTTTAAACGTATAAGAGAAAATTTCAGAAAGGACTTAATTTTAAATGAATTCTTGCTAATTGACCAGTTTTACATATTCGGCACGACATTAAATATATATATTAGTAAAAATCCTATCAAACTGTAGTTTAACCATTGTAATAAAGTAAAAAACAGAACAAGTATATAGTTAATAATAGTGCAAGTGAATGCAAGTCAGCATTTTAAAACACCAAATTCAACTTCAATAACAAAAACAAAGTGGGACCAAGTAAACCAAGTCCTAACCGATATAAGCTGGGAAGATATACTAAGCAACACAGACCCCAACTTATGCCTAGAACAGATTATAATAAAGTTGGTAGAATTACCGACAATATGTAAAGTAAAAGGACACAAGTGCAACTAATGTGGTTTTTCAAACCATTCATCACAACTGTCAGACACTGCAGCATCATGGGATCTTGTTACAAAGAATTCTTCAACACTTGTTCAACCTTTGGACGAAGACCTACTTCGACTAGTGGATGGTACCACTATGACCCCGCCTCCATCTGCTTCACGTCGCCTCACTGCAGTATGTAGGCCACGTCTACGGCCCTATGCTGTACATTCTACAAGATTGATGGACTGAACACATCGACTCCAGGTTGAGGGACTGATTACCTCATTCTCCTCCTCTCCTTACGCCTTCCTCTTTGTATTGGACTGATGAAGCCACTGTGTGGCGAAACGTTTCCTGAATAAAGATTCCCATATGCTGCATAAGTGTCTCAATCTTCAACTTGTCGGTTTTTCAAACCATTCATCACGACATTTATTGTGGCAACGTTTCGCTCTCCAGGAGCTTTATCAAGCCATTACAAACAATACATGGACACAGAGGGTATATAAAGGCTCAGAGTGAGGTGAATACTAGTGAGGTACCATTTCGATGTTCACTAGTGGTAGTAGTAGTAGTAGTAGTAGTAGTAGTAGTAGTAGTGGTAGTGACAAAATACAATATGGTAGAGCAATTAATTCGTACATGAGTAAAAGGATATAAAAGCTATTACTTGGGTAACATAAAAATAGGTTGGACAAATATAGACTGGAATGAGGCAGCTTGTTTCAGTGTTCACTCTCTGTGCTTTGTGTAGTATAACAGGAGAGACTATGTGATGGCAGGGTTTACTGTTTTCAGGAGGATTCTTGCTAAGACTTCGGAGATGGTGAAGCTGCCGTTGTTTTGTTTAATTGTATTCGAAACAGCCTTGAATCAGCACTGATCGCTGTTTCGAATACAATTAAACAAAACAACGGCAGTTTCACCATCTCCGAAGTCTTAGCAAGAATCCTCCTGAAAACAGTAAACCCTGCCATCACATAGTCTCTCCTGTTATACTACACAAAGCACAGAGAGTGAACACTGAAACAAGCTGCCTCATTCCAGTCTATATTTGTCCAACCTATTTTTATGTTACCCAAGTAATAGCTTTTATATCCTTTTACTCATGTACGAATTAATTGCTCTACCATATTGTATTACTTTTGTCACTACCACTACTACTACTACTACTACTACCACTAGTGAACATCGAAATGGTACCTCACTAGTATTCACCTCACTCTGAGCCTTTATATACCCTCTGTGTCCATGTATTGTTTGTAATGGCTTGATAAAGCTCCTGGAGAGCGAAACGTTGCCACAATAAATGTCACATTAGTTGCACTTGTGTCCTTTTACTTTACATAGAACAGATTAACTCGGTGGCACTCGATGTATGCACAAGGCTTATTCCTCTAAGAAAAAGGAGGAGTAGATGTAAAATAGAAAGAGACAGGCGCTCCCTTTACAGGCGACGGAAAAGAATAACAGAGCGGCTAAAAGAGGTCAATATATCTGAAATGCGTAGGGAGACACTGGTCAGAGAAATAGCAAGCATCGAACTTAAGCTAAAAGAATCCTTTAGGAGTCAGGAATCGCGGGAAGAACTAAAAGCCATAAATGAAATCGAAAGAAACCCAAAGTATTTCTTCTCCTATGCCAAATCAAAATCGAGAACAACGTCCAGTATTGGGCCCCTACTTAAACAAGATGGGTCCTACACAGATGACAGCAAGGAAATGAGTGAGCTACTCAAGTCCCAATATGACTCAGTTTTTAGCAAGCCGCTAACCAGACTGAGAGTCGAAGATCAAAATGAATTTTTTATGAGAGCCACAAAATTTGATTAACACAAGCCTATCCGATGTTATCCTGACGCCAAATGACTTCGAACAGGCGATAAATGACATGCCCATGCACTCTGCCCCAGGGCCAGACTCATGGAACTCTGTGTTCATCAAGAACTGCAAGAAGCCCCTATCACGAGCCTTTTCCATCCTGTGGAGAGGGAGCATGGACACGGGGGTCGTCCCACAGTTACTAAAAACAACAGACATAGCCCCACTCCACAAAGGGGGCAGTAAAGCAACAGCAAAGAACTACAGACCAATAGCACTAACATCCCATATCATAAAAATCTTTGAAAGGGTCCTAAGAAGCAAGATCACCACCCATCTAGAAACCCATCAGTTACACAACCCAGGGCAACATGGGTTTAGAAAGGTCGCTCCTGTCTGTCTCAACTATTGGATCACTACGACAAGGTCCTAAATGCACTAGAAGACAAAAAGAATGCAGATGTAATATATACAGACTTTGCAAAAGCCTTCGACAAGTGTGACCATGGCGTAATAGCGCACAAAATGCGTGCTAAAGGAATAACAGGAAAAGTCGGTCGATGGATCTATAATTTCCTCACTAACAGAACACAGAGAGTAGTCGTCAACAGAGTAAAGTCCGAGGCAGCTACGGTGAAAAGCTCTGTTCCACAAGGCACAGTACTCGCTCCCATCTTGTTCCTCATCCTCATATCCGACATAGACAAGGATGTCAGCCACAGCACCGTGTCTTCCTTTGCAGATGACACCCGAATCTGCATGACAGTGTCTTCCATTGCAGACACTGCAAGGCTCCAGGCGGACATCAACCAAATCTTTCAGTGGGCTGCAGAAAACAATATGAAGTTCAACGATGAGAAATTTCAATTACTCAGATATGGTAAACATGAGGAAATTAAATCTTCATCAGAGTACAAAACAAATTCTGGCCACAAAATAGAGCGAAACACCAACGTCAAAGACCTGGGAGTGATCATGTCGGAGGATCTCACCTTCAAGGACCATAACATTGTATCAATCGCATCTGCTAGAAAAATGACAGGATGGATAATGAGAACCTTCAAAACTAGGGAGGCCAAGCCCATGATGACACTCTTCAGGTCACTTGTTCTATCTAGGCTGGAATATCGCTGCACACTAACAGCACCTTTCAAGGCAGGTGAAATTGCCGACCTAGAAAATGTACAGAGAACTTTCACGGTGCGCATAACGGAGATAAAACACCTCAATTACTGGGAGCGCTTGAGGTTCCTAAACCTGTATTCCCTGGAACGCAGGAGGGAGAGATACATGATTATATACACCTGGAGAATCCTAGAGGGACTAGTACCGAACTTGCACACGAAAATCACTCACTACGAAAGCAAAAGACTTGGCAGACGATGCACCATCCCCCCAATGAAAAGCAGGGGTGTCACTAGCACGTTAAGAGACCATACAATAAGTGTCAGGGGCCCGAGACTGTTCAACTGCCTCCCAGCACACATAAGGGGGATTACCAACAGACCCCTGGCAGTCTTCAAGCTGGCACTGGACAAGCACCTAAAGTCAGTTCCTGATCAGCCGGGCTGTGGCTCGTACGTTGGTTTGCGTGCAGCCAGCAGCAACAGCCTGGTTGATCAGGCTCTGATCCACCAGGAGGCCTGGTCACAGACCGGGCCGCGGGGGCGTTGACCCCCGGAACTCTCTCCAGGTAAACTCCAGGTTACCTCCAGGTAAACTCCAGGTAAGACGTATCCACCAGCGTTGGCACTTCCACTCTGAATTGGCACCTGTTACCTCCACACACTACCATACCTGGAGAATGTTTCTGGGGTCAATGTCCCCGCGGCTTGGTCTGAGACCAGGCCTCGTGGCGGATCAACCAAGCTGTTACTGCTAGCCGCACGCAAACTGACGTACGAACCACAGCCCGGCTGGCCAGGTACTGACTTTGTTTCTGTCCAGTCCCATCACTTCTTTTTCTATATAACTCACGCGCAAAGCTGTGCTGTTTCCACCAAACGTAATATTTATTTAGACTGCATAGTTTTGGCATTAACAATATATATTTTTCGCCTTTAATATCCTAAATTATTATTCTTAACCGTGGGGAAGCGCTAAATCCATAGGCGTCATACATCTCTTGGGAAATGGGAGGTAATCTGATTCGATTCAATGAAAGCAAGGATAGTTCTAGCTCCCTGGATCAAGAGCCTTTACTAGCATCAAAACACCCCCATCTACTATCTAAAACAAGGAAACATTGGTCCGCCAAGCCTGACTAACGACGCGAACAACACTAAAAACATCCGTCCATTCTCTTCATTCATAAAGGAGACAACAACTGTAATCACCACGTGAACAATATTGAGTACAGCTACGTACACACACAAGAGCATCCGTCCATTCTCCTGTAACCACCACACCCAATGATAGAACGCTTAGCTCACGGTCGAAAGGGCCTGGGTTCGATTCTAGTGTGGCCTGATATGTACTGACAAGTCTTCTTACACCCACTTCTCTGTTCGCGTAGTCTTATAGGTAACTGGATGTTAGGAGACTGTTGTGGGTGGCATCCAAGGAGGTCTACAATGTTTAGCTTTATTAAATTAAATTTTTTCAAGTTAGGATAAATCAGTTTAAGTTTAGGTAGATCAAATGTGGTTAGATAAAATTATGATTGGCTAAACACTATAGTTGGGTTAAGATTGCTGTATAGTCCTTGTGGCTTAGCGCTTCTTTTTGATTATAATAATAATGGGTTAAGATTGAAATAGGAATCGGTGTAGTTTGGTTAGATATATAACTTATAGGCTACGTTAGCTGTTAAGATAGGTTAACCAAATATATAAAAATATTACCTGGATATTTCCTTTCCAACATAGGCCAGATCTGAGACTGGGTCTCAGAAGCCACGATCCCTGAAACTATTAGCATAACAAATATACCTAATTACCCCTCATCCAACTAAAATATAATCTTTTTAACTAAACGT
Source organism: Cherax quadricarinatus (assembly GCF_038502225.1). Taxonomy (NCBI): domain Eukaryota; kingdom Metazoa; phylum Arthropoda; class Malacostraca; order Decapoda; family Parastacidae; genus Cherax; species Cherax quadricarinatus. Next base: position 4,372,692 of record NC_091374.1, on the reverse strand, counting down.
ACATTATCCCAGTCACACTGTAAGGGGGATTAATTCAGGCCGAGCTAAAGACTGGATGCTCAATTCTGACTCGATATGTGTGAAGGCACCACAGCGGACATTTGTCATAGGGAAAATTACCACTGGGTACGCTATTCCCCCAATCTAGCAAATTGCAACCGGAACTGCACCACAGCTCAACATCAGACTACGCGTGAGGAAATGCCAATTGTGAGGTACAGAAGAAAAAACTAAAATATACTACAGAGAGTTAAGCCCTGGACGGAGAGTACAATTGAGCTATTCCACATTACGGAAATTTTTATTAGAAGTCCTTTGGTTAATTTTAATGCAAAAAAATGGCATATAAAAAAATAACGTAACTTTAGCTATTGTCTACCTTGGGGTAGTGGGGGCAATCTTCAGGTAACCCCCAATAAAAAAGTAATATACCTGGTTTGGGGGAGGTGTTTCCTTAAGATACCTACTGTTCATGTTCACCTAGCAGTAAAATTTGTACCCGGGTGTTAGTCGACTGGTGTGGGTCGCATCTTGGGGACAAAATTAACCTAATTTGCCCGAAATGCTCTGCATAACAAGGGGCTTTCTATATATGTCACTGATGTTAGCTACTGTCTGTGTAAGTTGTATAATGCACTTGTAGAAATAAATATTATTAGTAGTAGTATTATGTATGACTTAATCATTGAAGCTTAAAATACTGGAACGGTGGATAAAGTCCCTTCAAGGAGGGTACCTTAATGACAACGAAAGGCTCTTTATCCAAGAAATTTTACTTTCCTGTAGATGGGCAGACCTCCCATTTTTCCAGGCATTATATGACCCAATTTAGATTTAGCACTTCCCACGACTACCATAATAACTTTGAGTGAACCTACTAAAACGTACATCCAAACTTTACGTTTGGATGTACGTTACGTTATAGAGCGATTTATTTTTATATGCTGTAACTTTGTATGAACGATCTCGTTCATAAAAGATAAAACAAGGGAGAGAATAAGGAAAATAGAGTAAAGTGAGGAAAGATAATAAAGGGTGTTGGGGAGAGTTTATAAGAGAATAGGGAGGAAATTAAAATTGACAAAGGAAAAGGCGTAGAGAAAGAATGTATACCCTAATGCGTGGTATAACAAAGGGAGAGAATGAAAAAAGACGCTAAAGATAGGGGGAAGGGGGAGAGATCAAATCAATATTTGAAAAATCAAGTCATTCAAAGCTGAGGATGGCAGAGGGCGCCAACTTCACCTTGTACCCATTGTGAATGTTAATGTATTAAAGTATACAACTTTAAAATAATTTCACAATAATATCTGGAGTTAGGCTTTGAAATAAACCAAGCTAAGGGCTCTTAGCTTGTAAAATATATGAAACTTTCATATTTATTTAAGAGAGAGAAAATGCTTGTGGTGGGACGGAAAGGTTAGGAAGGAAAGGGTAGTATGCGAATAGGTCACACAGGAAATATTTAAAGACCCCTAGTCTTACGTGTGGATTTACAGGGATATATCACAAACGCAGTTAATTATTTTCTGATGTTACATATGACGATAGTGGATAAGAGTTCTAGCTCTTGGGGCCTGTTCTTAACCTTTTGACTAACGCAAATTAGTTATGTCGTATTTACGCGTAATCCCCTGTATGGCTTATTATATTGATGAAGAAGCACTAAACCCGTAGTCTACCCAGCTTTCCACCCCTTTACAGAGTTATTACTTTTACCTTTGGTGGGTTTCGAGTTTTTCCTACTCTGCTATTTTGGGCAGTATGTATGGAGTTAGCCTCAACTATATAGTATATTCCGTAAGTCTTCTCTGATTCCTCCATTCTCTAGTGATACAAGATATTTATTAACATATATACATATCCCAGACTTCTCATTTACTAAAAAATATCTGAACTTATTCAATTGCCTTTGTATGGTTGATGAGATGAAGGTTCCCAGTTGGCTCCGCATACTCCAGTACTGATCTTATGTATCAGGCGTCGTCCCACAAGGCTGAAATCAATACTACTGTAGACAGAATAATAAATTGTACCATTTCGATGGGGTGATCAAGGGAAGCGTCCATGTCGTAGGCAATAGTTTTACATTTTTTGAGGTATTCAAATTTTTTAAAGGAATTTAAATTTTCCCACTAGAATCAAGATGTGTTTTGGTTAAAAAACATTACGGTATAAGTACCTAACCTTATGGAATTTAATGAACTTTACATATTTAACTTGACTCACAGGCTGGAGTTTTGAGACTCTCTGACCGCGGGTTCAATCCCGGCCGGGGTATGGTTTGGTTTACATATTTAATTAAAAAGTTTGAGCATTTGCGCATCCAGCACATGGAAAGACCTATTTTCAACCCTACTCTTTTGTGCAATCAAGATGGAACATTTTACAGACACGTGGACGCAACCATGTATTATAGCTGTGGCGTAATTATCTTAGTTCTGCGCTCAAGACACGAGAGACTCATTATTCGATTCAACCACCCTTTCTACACGGCAGTAAAGTACCATTGTATACAGTTGAAAATTAGTTATACAAATTAAAAACGTAGCCATTGTAATCGTAAACAAATGTTACTTACGTTTTTAAAATAAACCACATGATTACTTTTAGTTATTACATTCAATTAATATATCTCTACAAAGCCTAGCAATCTGTTTCAAACAGTTTCTGAACAACTTAATTGGTGTAGTCCCTTCAGGAGGGTGCTTTGATGCTGGCAAAAAGGCTTTTGATCCAAGGAATTGGAGCCACCCTCCCCTTTCTTGGATCAAACTTTTTTTGCCTCCCATTCCCCAGGCATTGTATGAACCGAACGAGTTTAGCCTTTATCACAAAATTATTATTATTATTATATGGTTTTCTTTTAGGTATATATAAAGCATTGTCATCTTAATGTTATCAAATGCCCCCTAAATATCTCCCAAATTTCAACAATTGGGAAGATATGCGTCTGTCAAGTGGGAAATTGTGATAGCACATAGGGTTACTGAAAAATTAACAACGTGCATTATCAGTGAGAAGAAACCTGATTACTTCCCATTCCCCATGCTCTTCACAACACTTACGGGTATAGTGCTTCCCCAGAATTAAAAAAAAAAAGTATAGGGGCAACGCATTTTACATTCATCTACAACACGCCTTGTATATGCAATGTACATTACAGGTACTACTGATATTGATGCTACGGATTTAATACGATATCCAAAGAGAGGATGAAATTTTTCAGTTTCCTCTTTAATCTTTTTACAGGACAAAATAGCTACCGTAGTCACACCCAGAATACAGATGCAGTCATAACTATATGACAGCAGAGAAAGCCATAGTCACGGCCAGCAGAACACCACACAATGAAGATACCGAACGCACATACAAGCAGACAAGATCCAAAAATACATTCCCTTCTTTTCTCCCTACCCCTGTGACCCTCCCTCCCCCATGAAATAGTTGGATTAGTTAGGGAGAGAGAGAGGAGAGTATCCTGCTCACGATCGCAAGGGTCTGGGTTCGATTCTCTGGCGCGGTAAAAAACATTTTTGGAGTTTCCTTATACACTTGCTGCCCACTACCCATTAGCAGTAAAAATTTATACCCGTGTTTCAGCTGACTGTTGTGGATCGTAGCCTGTGGAAACTGTGTTAGAAAACTCCAAAATTTCTAGAATGTTATTTCTTGTGGAAGAAATCATATCAGTCCTTGTAAGAAACTTGAATCAAAAAGCTCCATTACCTGCTGCAAGTATTCAAGTGTTGAGTAAAAGGTATCCGTTTACCAAATAATGGTAATTGTAAAGAAGACAGAAGGTAAATACTGTAGCTTTAACCACGAAACGAAGGCTTGTGTGTTCCTTGCACGGTACTCTGATATATTAAACCTAAACCATGTTGTGTCAAAATGCATGGTACAAAGAACTTGGTGCAAAATGTAAGTGCAGTTTATAACATCAGTAGCGGAAACAAAAGCATTCTAGCATGTTTCAAGGCATATATGGACATTTTAAATGAGCATATCACAGGACACAATTATAAGTGTCTAACATGACAAATCATTGACGGGATATACCTTACTATAATTATCTAACCGGACAAGTTATTAACTGAGGTCCTTACTAATTATATCTAGGTGTATATGATCAAATAAACGAGGTAGTATAAAAATGTCATAAGAGGATAGAACCATTTAAAATGATGACACGGTACAGAAGTGGAGTATAATATCAGTACTACATAATGATATACATGTATAAGCATACATCATAAGCGTTATAGAAAATGTCCCTGCGCTACTGACTCGATAAACAAAAAAATCAAGATATGAAGGCAGCCCCTGGCTGCCTCCAAGAGGGAGCTGGACAAATACTAAAGTAGGTGTCGGATCAGCCGGGCTGTGGTTCGTACGCCGGGCTACGTGCGGCCAGCAGTAACAACCTGGTTGATCAAGCCCTGATCCACCGGGAGGCCTGGTTGTGGACCAGGCCCCAGGGGCGTTGATCCCCGGAATACCCTCCTGGTAGACTCCAGGTAGGTAGCAGGTAGTTAACGAAAATTTAAGCCGCCATCCAACTACCAAAATATATAACCTAAGAATTGAGTTGAACCAACAGTCCATCTATGACAGAATAGGTCAGTTCATCATTATCGGGGTACTGTTTGATTCAAGATAGTAGGCTGCATACGTAATGATTATGGCTGATATAATACATACACCTCACTTCGCCCAGGGCAGTTCATGCTGAAGAGAACACGCTAACAAATTCAGTGAGATATATATAATATCTGTACTTTACGTTGAAAGGAATTCGGTTATTGAATGACATTCTTAATTTTTAAATGGGTAAACCCTTTTGGTCACTGACCAAAAGCTCCAGTGACGAGTCGTCTCATGACCGAGACTCGCGTCAGGAAACACTTGTCCTGCTTCTTGAACGAATCTTACCTAGGCTATTAAATGTTGCTAAATTAAGGCATTATTTTTGATGAAATCCCCCCAAAACAATTCGCACAAAAAATCAATATTATTAGATTTAGAGAGCTGGTACTGTACATATGGGAAAATAATAAATAATGCCTTAGCTCCGCCGAGGAGGAACTTCAAAAATAGCCAGGAATCCTTGCAGCCCTTCATTCTGTATTCATAAAAGTTGGAACCAGCCCCAGTGTACGGCTTCCCTGATCTATATAATATACAAGATTAGAGTATGAGCTGCGTTTACCTAACACGCCATCACACAGGAAGGTTACTTTTATATTGGCTGCTATATGCGCTAACCTGTATTGGCTTTTATGAAGGGAAGGGAGGGGTTGGTTGTTGATGCTTGTGAAGCGCTTTTGATCCACGGAATTAGAAATGCCCTCCCCTTCCTTGGATAAAGCCTGATTATGCCCTATTATCCAGGTGCTTTATGATCCCTAAGGATATTGCAGTTTCCCCTTTAATAATAATAAATCAACTGTTAGATTTTTTAAATCATCGGTTAGTATTTACACTGCTGGCCAATCACAGCGAACGTAAAGAAAGGTTGTCCGTCCCATATCTACCACTGACGGATTAAGGTTACTACGTTAGGTTATTTTAGGTTGGATCTCGTTAGGTTAGATACGTTTCTTATATTTGCAGATCATAAGGCAAAGTTCATGGCGGAACCATGCTATACTGGACATTTTTTGGGGGGAGTAAATTATCACCAAATTTACATAAGGACCAGATCCCCATAACCACCTTACTGTTACTAGTAATAGCAGGGTGATTATGGAGATCCGAGCCTAGCAAAAATAATAGTAATGACTACATTATTATTATAAAATCTCTTTGAACAGAATTATATACAAGAGTTGTGGATTTTGCTTGTCTACCCTGAAAATAACTGAAATAGTTCTTTATCTTGGTTGGTGTCATTAACACTGAAGAAATAGATATTACTGCTTAATTACGTTTAAAGCCTAACGACTACACGAGGGTCATTAAGGTTGCATGTAACCGGCCCACCACCAGTCAGGGATATTTTAATACCTAATATTGGGATTACGTAAAGTCTGGGTATATACACCTTGGGGTGTATATACCTACGAATAATAAGGTATAAAGGTTATATAATTACCTGGTATGTTGACTGGTACTTTAATACCTAATATATTATAATCATAACTAAGCGCTAAACCCACAAGGGTCATACAGCAATACCTAGTATTAGTAAACTTTCAGTGTATATATATACATACACACCTCTCGATGTATATACCTATGAGAGTTCAGGAATAAAGGTCATAACTACTTAGCATGCTGACTACTACTTTAATACCTAATACAGGGATTAGGTAAACTGTGTATATACCTACGAGGGTTAAGGAATATAGACAATCACATAATTACCTGGTATGTGTGCGTGGGTGGTGTACAATGTAGAGAAGACATCCACGAGCAGCAGCAGCACCCCCGCCCACCCACGCCCACCTGACACCATCATTACTCATCACTCACCACAAAATATCCTCATGGGTACTCATATCACTGGTGTATGTCTCATCTCTCCCACTATATACACATGTTAGCGTCCATGCAAGGTTGAACAATTGGTTTTAGTTTAAAATAGATTTTCTCACTCATGCACACATTTTTTTCCCTTTTTTTTTTTTGAGTTGTCAGGATAATGAGTCTGAAAGGTCTATTATGACATTACGAAATATTTGTAACAGCTTATAACGCCTCGTGATAATTATCCAGTGGGTTTTGTAGTTAAAATAGGGTCACTGTTAGAGTAACGAGTGTAAAAACACCTGAAAAATCACGTTACTATGAGTAACATGATGCTGTGACATTATATATACCTATTATATATACTGCCATTATATATACTCCATAGTTATCTATTAGGACTGAAGAAGCCACTTGTGGTGAAATGTTTCCTTTAGTAGATGTCCTGAGCTGTACATAAGTGTATTTTCCCACAAGGTCAACACTTGTATGCTGGTAGGGAAATAATGTGCAAGGACAATTATCACGTTGAAGGGAAGAATGATATAGTAGCACCTCCCTCCTTGGCTGTCACAGGTGCACTGACACATGTTCCTCCCCTCCATCATGATGGCCAGGGTTGCCAAAGGAGATTATAAAATTGCGCTAGACTTTTGCTAAAACGAGCTAAATCTGCATGAAAAGTCGCTTAAAAACGTTTCTTACTCCAGTTGAAGAGACACCCTATGTAACATTTGGGAATCTTTACTGAGGAAACGTTTCGCCAGCCAGTGCCTTTTTCAGTCCAATATAGAGAACAACGGTAGAATATGAAGTAATCAGTCCCTCAGCCTGGAGTTGATATGTTCAGTATCAATCTTGACAAAGAAACGTTCTTGCGATTGTTGAGAAGCTAATATGCATCCATTACTTTTTAAGGATTCCTTTAAAGCCTCTCATATTGCATCAGAACTGCAGTCACACAGCTCAACTAGGTCTAAATAAGTAACCACAATTTCTTGCTTTTGTCTCAGAATAATACCTAATAGTTATACATAATAGGTTCGTTACAGAAATATTACTTTCATCTACCAATATGCTATTAATCAGGGGGGGAGGCCCCTTGGCCTGGTAGGCATAGCTTTCGCTTCACACACTTAGTGTCCATGGTTCAGTCCCCGGCATGGGTGGAAACACTGGGCGTGTTTCGTTACACCTGCTGTCCTGTTCACTTAACAAGTAGGTACCTGGATGTTAGTCGACTGGTGTGGGTGGCATCCTGGGGAACAAGATTTAGGACCCCAATAGAAACAAGACAGACTGTCCCTCGATGACGCACTCCTTTCTTGGGTTATCCTGGGTGGCTAACCCTCCGGGGTTAAAAATCAGAACATCTTATCTAATTTACTATTTCCAATATCAGTTTTCAAGTCATCATTAAAATATCATGCAAGTACATTGTAAACAATTGCTCTACATTTTGCCCCCAATAATGGAAATAAGTCAATCTGTCTGACTTTTTGGGTTATCCTAGACACTTTACACATATGCTGCTATGTATGATAGTCTATGTAACCGTATTTGTGTATACCTGAATAAACTTACTTACTAGCTTTAGGCTCTTACAACCAGAACTGTCAGCAAAATGTTCTTTGCAGTTCACTTAAATGGTTAACTATCCGTAGTGAACAATGTTCAGCAATGAACAAAGACGTATTTCCTTGTTCTTACATCGCTTATTTTTTTTAATTGAATTATGGTTTATCTTTGTGTACTGAATAGTGCATTAGTTTTTTTGTGCTTGTCAGTATTTGTATTTTTGTGCCTTTCATTATCACTTAATTTAGCTGCAATTGAATATCTGCAGTACTTACAAAAATATTTTGTCATCACCCTTTATTTTCCTTCACCATTTTTGGTATCTCCAGTAACTGGACTCAGAAATGTTGAGTATATTTCTTGTTCATAAGGAATAAAGTACAGTGCCAGAGCTCTGAAGGAGTGGAGATATGTTGCAGTTTTTAAACTGTAGTGTTGGCACGCTTTTGGCAAGACAGTGATGGAGTGAATAATGATGAAAGTGTTTTTTCTTTTTTGGGTCACCCTGATTGGGTGGGAAACGGCCGATGTGTGTGTGTAAGAATAGTCAGAGCAAATAGAGAGACAGTAATAATAGTAAGGGTAACGGGTAACACAAGGGAGGATCTAACAAAAGTGGAACTGGTATGAGGGACATTTCACACAGTCACATTATTATTATAATAAAAAAGAAGCGCTAATCACACAGTCACAGGTTCACTTACAGTCCAGGACACTATCACTTACGTGCGTCACGTTCAGTACTTGGTGTGGTCGTGTCTAACCAGACCTTCAGAAAGTTTCCTGGCGAGACTCATTATTAAGCCAAGTTTTACTGTATTTCATTATATTTATTTAGGTTCTTTTTTATTACATATGCATATTTAACTAGATTTCAAAAACATTTAGAACGCTCATAAAGCTCTTAAATTTCGGGATGATTAAACTGCGTCCAATCATATAAAAGCTCGCTAAATCTAGCGCAGTCAACGCTACCTTGGCAACCCTGACCTCTAGCACAGGTAATTGCCCAACATCTCGTACTGCACATTTCATTTTATGTATTTCATTAGGAAGCTTGAAAGAATTGTTTGTAATCATAACCATAATTTTTAAAGGGTGGAGGGGTAACCCAGTGGAAGGCCTCTGTCAGATGACCAAAAGCTCCAGCTGTGGGTCATCATATGACTAAAACCCGCGCCAGGAAACACTTGTCCTGTTACCTGACAGATTTTACCTAACCTAAACCTTGAAGATAAGATAAGATTTCGTTCGAATTTTTAACCCCGGAGGGTTAGCCACCCAGGATAACCCAAGAAAGTCAGTGCATCATCGAGGACTGTCTAACTTATTTCCATTGGGGTCCTTAATCTTGTCCCCCAGGATGCGACCCACACCAGTCGACTAACACCCAGGTACCTATTTGCTGCTAGGTGAACAGGACAACAGGTGTAAGGAAACGTGTCGAAATGTTTCCACCCGCTGGGAATCGAACCCGGGCCCTCCGTGTGTGAAGCGGGAGCTTTAGCCACCAGGCCACCGGGCCACAAGCTGAAGCTGAAATTAAAGCTGGCATTAAGCTTCGCTACGGTTTTTTCCTCCGGTTTTCCTATCTTACAAGAAATACTGTCCCGTAATTTCGTACAGAACTCTCATGTTATTTTTCCGAACCGAAGACTAAGGATAAAATATTGTACTGTAACTCGTGGAAACTAAGTCGTAATAACATATTTGCAAACTCGTATAACCATATGATCAAATCCCACCCATTCTGTGATTTAATTCCCCTCAAGGAAGGTTTCTTGATATTGATGAGGGGCTCTTGATTTAGGGAATTGGATCTGTGCTCCAGTTCCCCGATTATTATAATCAAGGGGAAGGGCTAAACCCGTAGGATTATACAGCGCCTGGGGGGGATGTGGAAGGCATTCAGGCTTAATTTGGGGAACTGGAGAACAGATCCAATTCCCGAAATCAAGAGCCCCTCACCAACATCAAGGAACCTTCCCTGAGGGGTCCCCGAATTAAGCCTGAATGCCTTCCACATCCCCCTCCCCAGGCGCTGTATATTCCTTCGGTTTAGCACTTCCCCTTGATTACAATAATAATAATGTGATTTAATTGTACCGTAATTCCGAACCATTTTAGTACTCTTGAGCAAATGTATTTTCGAAAATAAGTGTACCTAAATAATTATACCTGCTTTAATAATAATTATAATCTTTATTTCTACAAGTATATGATACAACTTATACAAACTTAGAGTAACAATTATCAACCAGTAATATGTGCTAGTCTTACCAGATTTTCAGGCATATAAGGCATACTTTTCTCCCACAAAAAGTATTGGAAAATCACCCTGCGCCTTATATGCTCAAGGTCAGGGTGCGCTTTAGTACGCTTTAGTATACATAAGGGGGATTACCAACAGACCCCTGGCAGTCTTCAAGCTGGCACTGGACAAGCACCTAAAGTCGGTTCCTGATCAGCCGGGCTGTGGCTCGTACGTTGGTTTGCGTGCAGCCAGCAGTAACAGCCTGGTTGATCAGGCTCTGATCCACCAGGAGGCCTGGTCACAGACCGGGCCGCGGGGGCGTTGACCCCCGGAACTCTCTCCAGGTAAACTCCAAGTAACGTTACATTACAACTGCTTGGAAACGTAGTCTTATATATCTCATATGATCATGCACCTTATATGTCAGAAAATATGGTATATCATATTGATATTATAATAATAAACTTTTCTTGGGATTTTATCTTCAGGTAGAGATAATGTCCTAATCAAATCTAACTTAAAAAACTAATGTTTAATTTCAGTCTCAGATTAAATCCTGCAGAAAATGGTACAAAATAACAAGTTGGAAAATGAATGATTTACTTGAAGAAGTTGGTTTACAATTGTCACTTCATGTGTATGACATAGGCCTACTCTCACCTTTAATTCCTGTCATTTTAGTTTTCTCCATGATATACATCGTTACAGATGTCTTATTTAGGCCCATACTCAAAACATTGATATTTTCATTATTATAAAATTTGCAATTGGATATACTGTATACCAATATTTTGTACTACAATAAAATAATTCATAATAAGTAAACAATTTAAAGCTATATTTATTTACTTAAATTGGGAATTTTCACACCTAAATCTGTCATCAAGTCTATCATTAAATGTTTGAAATAATTTCAAGAGCATGGATTTAATAGATCATATGTATTATATCAGATGTTGTCCCTTAACCCTTTCAGGGTTTTGGACGTACTAGTATGGCTTACGCACCAGGGTTTTTGACGTACTAGTACGCCTAAATTCTAGCGCCCTCAAATCTAGTGAGAGAAAGATGGTAGGCCTACATATGAAAGAATGGGTCTATGTGGTCAGTGTGCGCAGTATAAAAAAAACCCTGCAGCACACAGTGCGTAATGAGAAAAAAAAAACTTTGACCATGTTTTTGAATGCAAACAGCGAATTTGCACTGTATTTTCGTATGGTATTTAATTTTGTATTCTAGTTTTCCTGGTCTCATTTTATAGAATGGTAAACATATTACAGAAATTGAGATGATTTTGACTGGTTTTACAAAGAAAAGTATCTTGAAATTGAGCTCAAAGTAGCAGAAATGTTCGATTTTTACCAAAGTTCAAAAGTAAACAAATCATGCTAAGCGTCCAATACACGTCAACTAGTGAGTCTAATAGTCTTTCACAAGTGCGCCAATATTATTTATACCATTTCTACACTAATTCAGTAGTCTGCATAAAAGTAAATCTTCTATTTTTTGTGAGAATAAAAATTCAAAGTGGAAAGCAAAAGAATGTAAGAGGGGCGTGGGGAAGTGACTAATGAACAGAGGAAATGTTATTTTAGTGCCAGGAATGTCTTTCTTGTTTATTCTGGACCCTATTTGGAAATTGGCATCTTTTGAAATTTGTGTGAAATTGGCAAAATTGCTAAATTCTGACCACTGTATTGGATAGTTGAAATCGGTAAATGGTGGTTTCTTGTACTCATTCAATAGAAAAAATGGAGTTCTAGCAAAATGGTTATGATTTTTGTCAACTAGTACACTGGAATTGGCCGAAAATAGGGCTCAAAGTGGGCAAAATCGCCGATGCGTAAACATCGTCGAGACCGCTAACTTTGCGAGAGCATAATTCCGTAAGTTTTCCATCAATTTCATACTTTTGGTGTCATTATGATCGGGAAAAGATTCTCTATGTTTTCATAAGAAATATTTTTTTTTATTTTTTTTTGAAATTTGGGCGACCCTGAGAACAAGTCTGGGAGAGGGCCTGGGGACCCTGAAAGGGTTAACAAATAAACTTGCAGAGAGATGTGGCAAAAATGCATCCCTGCATCTCTCATGTCTACACAGAGCCAGATTAAGATTTTGTAGGCCCCTGGGCTACAGGTACTGTGAGGCCCCTGGGCTACAGGTACTGTGAGGCCCCTGGGCTACAGGTACTGTGAGGCCCCTGGGCTACAGATACTGTGAGGCCCCTAAGCTACAGGTACTGTGAGGCCCCTGGGCTACAGGTACTGTGAGGCCCCTGGGCTACAGATATGGTGAGGCCCCTAAGCTACAGGTACTGTGAGGCCCCTGGGCTACAGGTACTGTGAGGCCCCTGGGCTACAAGTACTGTGAGGCCCCTGGGCTACAGGTACTGTGAGGCCCCTGGGCTACAGGTACTGTGAGGCCCCTGGGTTACAGGTACTGTGAGGCCCCTGGGCTACAGGTACTGTGAGGCCCCTGGGCTTCAGGTACTGTGAGGCCCCTGGGCTATAGGTACTGTGAGGCACCTGGGCTACAGGTACTGTGGGGCCCCCAATATTTTCAAGGGGTAAAAAGTTAAAGATATATTAAATTTATATTTACAAGACTAACCACAATTAAAATTCAAACATTTTCTTTGTGTAATTTCTTGGAAACAAATTTCTCCAAAACATCAGTAAATTGTAAGTTACTGAGAACACCCATGGAGGCCCTCCAGCTGGCGGAGGCCCCTGGGCTGCAGTCCCTAAGCCCATACCTTAATCCAGCCCTGTGTCTACACACTATTTATCATCAGACTCTTGTTTCCGTCTTGCTTCTTGTCGTGCACATTTTGGGCACTTGGTGTTGCGAGTGTAACACAGATGATGGAGGGTGGCCGAACATCCATTACAAACAATTACACCATTATCAAAGGGGAATATAATCTCATTATTGTCACATATTTCACAGATATATCCTTTTCCCTGGCAAACCTGTAGAACAAAATAATATATTTTTAAGAAACTGCACAATGATAAATACTAATGCTAAGATCATAATATACTGTATATTAAATTTATATCATTGTACTAACAAAACATGAGGGAAGATGGGCCACACTTTACAGCATTTCACTAATACAGTGGTACCCCGAGTTATGTACAGCTCCCGACTCGAGCAATTATGTAAGTGTATCATTGTAAGTGCTTTTGTAAGTGTATTTTTGAGACTAATCTAATTTACATTATTCCTTATGGGAACAAATTCATTGGGTAATGGCACTCGAACAGCCTTCTGGAACGAATTATGGCCAAAACTCGGGGTACCACTGTACAGCAATTTTCAATTATACTCATTCTTCATTTACTCAGGCTTCCTACAATAAATATATTCACCACTCACTATAAGCTATGGAAGAAAATATTTTAAAGTATGTAATGTGTCTAGGTAGTAGGTTGGTAGACAGCAACCGCCCAGGGAGGTACTACCATCCTGCCAAGTGAGTGTAAAACAAAAGTCTGTAATTGTTTTACATGATGGTAGGATTGCTGGTGTTTTTTTGTCATAAACATGCAAGATTTCATGAATGTCTTGCTACTTCTACTTACAATTTGGTCACACTACATATGCATGTACAAGCATGTATATCCCCTTACTTATATCTTCTTACTAATTCTTGTTTATTTCCTCATATCTTCATAAAGTGGAACAGAATTCTTCCTCCGTAAGCCATGCGTGTCGTAAGAGGCGACTAAAATGCCAAGAGCAAGGGGTTAGTAACCCCTTCTCCTGTATACATTACTAAATTTATAAAGAGAAACTTTTGTTTTTCTCTTTGGGCCACCCCGCCTCGGTGGGATACAGCCGGTGCATTGAAAGAAGAAAGAATGTAATGTGTGTACTATATATACATTTTTAGGCCTAGCTATATTGTTCACTTAATATATATTAGTGTAAACATGTTACTAGGGTTTTATATGCATTTGAAAGTAAAAATGGCTGTGATTCAATTTACAGCAGTAGCCCAGAACCTAACCTTCTGTATAAGCAGGGCCCTACAGTATCCTGGAACTTAACCTGCTGTATAAGCAAGGCCCTCCTGTACATGTGTATCACTTAGTTGGGCTGATGGAAGGATTGCTGTGGAATAAGTTAATGATCTAATTTTTCCTGCATCAAGTGTTTTTCACATGCAGGATGATAAAAAGCAGAAAAAAATAGTGAGTGGAGACAAGTGATTACTGGGGATTGGACATGACAAGCAAGGTAGAAGATATGAATGAATTTATGAAAACTGGTTAGCAAGACTTTTCTGAAAGTGGAAAGTACAGTAGAGTGCCTAGACTTCCATAGTTGGGAATGTTGCAGTTTGATGGATCACCTGGGTTGTGATGTCGGTGCACTTCTAGAAAGACAGCTCAATAATGAGTGATGGTGCACTGTTTTGTAACTATTCAAAATCATGATTAGAAACCACTGCCAACATTGCCCAGTCCAGTATAGGATGGGTCTAAACCCTTCCTATGAAGTTCATGTCAGCATGATCAGTAGATTAGTGGGTTTGCAAATTCTTATCCTCAGTTAAATTCCCTACAATCCATGAAAATGCTACAATTATTTATTAAAAATTTTCAGATACACAAAAAATATACAGTACATAGTATATATACAGTACATAGCACATATCCTAGGTAGTAGGTTGGTAGACAGCAACTGCCCAGGGAGGTACTACCGTCCTGCCAAGTGAGTGTAAAACGAAAGCCTGTAATTGTTTTACACGATGGTAGGATTGCTGGTGTCCATTTTTCTGTCTCACAAACACACAAGGTTTCAGATATGCCTTGCTACTTCTACTTACACTTAGGTCACACTACACATACATGTACAAGCATATATATGAAGAAAGTTAAGACACTTGTGCAACATCTGGTTATCTTTATTGTAGACGTTTTGCCATCCAGTGGCTTTATCAATACAAATTCTTGGACATAATAAGAAAAACGAAGAACTATATACAAAAGATGAGGTAATCAGTCCCTCGGCCTTGGAGGTGGTGTTTAGAGCACCGTGGTTGTAGAGAATCTCTACAACCACTGTGCTCTAAACACCACCTCCAAGGCCGAGGGACTGATTACCTCATCTTTTGTATATAGTTCTTCGTTTTTCTTATTATGTCCAAGAATTTGTATTGATAAAGCCACTGGATGGCGAAACATCTACAATAAAGATAACCAGATGTTGCACAAGTGTCTTAACTTTCATCTTGTCAGTATTGTATACCAGTCTTGCACAAGCATATATATACACACCCCTCTGGGTTTTCTTCTATTTACTTTCTAGTTCTTGTTCTTGTTTATTTCCTCTTATCTCCATGGGGAAGTGGAACAGAATTCTTCCTCCGTAAGCCATGCGTGTTGTAAGAGGCGACTAAAATGCCGGGAGCAAGGGGCTAGTAACCTTTTCTCCTGTATAAATTACTAAATTTAAAAAGAGAAACTTTCGTTTTTCTTTTTGGGCCACCCTGCCTTAGTGGGATACGGCCGGTGTGTTGAAAGAAAGAAAGAAAGATATACAGCATAAAGTAATATACAGTATATAGTACATGTACATACACTTAGGTGTGATTTTTACAAGAAAAGAATGCATAACTTATTGTGATGTGCCCTTAAACAAGATACCTGGTAGTAAACAAACTGGCACCAATAAATTTATTTCTTAGTCATTGCTATCAGGGAACCATAATTAATGTCCTGTAAGATCCTCTTTAATTTTTAAATAAAAAAATTATCTAGTATAACTAAAAACTACTGTATCTGGCAATATTTTGAGACTAAAAAATATGTGGCTGGTACACCAATAACATATAAGAAAAATCATTACCAAACACTCTTTTTTGATGTGAGATGAGAAGCTGCTATGAACTTTTTTAAGGTACTCCACCAATGCTCCAGAATTAATATCAATTAAATCTTGTAGAGAGTACATGTGTGCATTCTCCACGAAGTGCTGCCGTGCCTCTAACTGTCTAAGCATTCGTGATTCCTGGGCTGTTCGACAGGTGCCCAAGTACTGCTTCATGATGAGCAAGTCTTCTCGGAGTTTCTGAAGAAGGCGAAACATTGGTAAGGTACAGGCTTCCCACTGCTTCAAGTGGTAGATACATTCAGGCAAAACATTGGTAAAGTACAGGCTTCCCCGCTTCATGTGGTAGATACATTCAGGCAAAACATTGGTAAAGTACAGGCTTCCCCGCTTCATGTGGTAGATACATTCAGGCAAAACATTGGTAAAGTACAGGCTTCCCCGCTTCATGTGGTAGATACATTCAGGCAAAACATTGGTAAAGTACAGGCTTCCCCGCTTCATGTGGTAGATACATTCAGGCAAAACATTAGTAAAGTACAGGCTTCCCTGCTTCATGTGGTAGATACATTCAGGCAAAACATTGGTAAAGTACAGGCTTCCCTGCTTCATGTGGTAGATACATTCAGGCAAAACATTGGTAAAGTACAGGCTTCCCTGCTTCATGTGGTAGATACATTCCACTCCCTGGGCAGCTGTATTTCGGTCAATCAGAACTCAATTCTTCATAAGAATCTTTGATACACTTTGCGAGACACATCGATCACATAAAACATATGTAAGTGAAACATACATAATCACTAACAAAGATGGGACATTGCATAATAGTGAATTCACAAAGTGAGCCTGTACACTGTGTGTGCTGGGTTAAGGTGGCCATAAATTATTAATTAATTCATGGGTTAGTGTGAACCCATGTGGGTCATACAACACATCCAAGATGAGAATAGCTCCAATTCCTTAGAGCAGCCTCATGAAGGATAACAAGTGAAGAGAGATGCCTCATGAAGGATAACTGAAGGGAGATGCTTCATGAAGGATAACAAGTGAAGGGAGATGCCTCATGAAGGATAAGTGAACAGAGATGCCTCAAGAAGGATAAGTGAACAGAGATGCCTCATGAAGGATAACAATTGAAGAGAGATGCCTCATGAAGGATAACAAGTGAAGAGAGATGCCTCATGAAGGATAAGTGAAGAGAGATGCCTCATGAAGGATAACAAGTGAAGGGAGATGCCTCATGAAGGATAACAAGTGAAGGGAGATGCCTCATGAAGGATAACAAGTGAAGAGAGATGCCTCATGAAGGATAACAATTGAAGAGAGATGCCTCATGAAGGATAACAAGTGAAGAGAGATGCCTCATGAAGGATAACAAGTGAAGAGAGATGCCTCATGAAGGATAACAAGTGAAGAGAGATGCCTCATGAAGGATAACAAGTGAAGAGAGAAGCCTCATGAAGGATAACAAGTGAAGAGAGATGCCTCATGAAGGATAACAAGTGAAGAGAGATGCCTCATGAAGGATAAGTGAAGGGAGATGCCTCATGAAGGGTAACAAGTGAAGAGAGATGCCTCATGAAGGGTAACAAGTGAAGAGAGATGCCTCATGAAGGATAAAAAGTGAAGGGAGATGCCCCACAAAGGGTAATGTGCAAAGGGAGATGCCCCATGAAGGGTGATGTGCAAAGGGAGATGCCCCATGAAGGGTAATATGCAAAGGGAGATGCTCCATTATTACAAAAACACTAATTGGGTTTTACATTAGTGTTAGTAATATAAAAGTTCGGGATACATATATACACATTAAATTAATCTTTAATATTATATAGGTGAGCGCTTCCTCTAACGCCAGTAGATATATATAATAAGACGGTCAGACAAATACTCTACTGCCAGTAGATGTCTACCATAAGGTGTTCTGGTAGTTACTGCTTAGATGCGTACCGTGAGGTGTTCAGGTACTTACTGCTTCTAAAGCCGGCTCAGCAGTCCCCACATTGGGTTTGATGACGTACCCAGTGGTACTGCCGGCCGGCAGGTTAACTATTTAACCGCTAGTTTGGCAGGGGACCGTAACACCCATGAAGGGTAATGTGCAAAGGGAGATGCCCCATGAAGGGTAATGAGTGAAGGGAGAGGCCTCATGAAGGATAACAAGTGAAGAGAGATGCCTCATGAAGGATAACAAGTGAAGGGAGATGCCCCATGAAGGATAACAAGTGAAGGGAGATGCCCCATGAAGGGTAATGAGTGAAGGGAGATGCCTCATGAAGGATAACAATTGAAGAGAGATGCCTCATGAAGGATAACAAGTGAAGGAAGATGCCCCATGAAGGGTAACAAGTGAAGGGAGATGTCCCATGAAGGGTAACAAGTGAAGGGAGATGCCCCATGAAGGGTAACAAGTGAAAGGAGATGCCCATGAAGGGTAATGTGCAAAGGGAGATGCCCCATGAAGAGTAATGTGCAAAGGGAGATGCCCCATGAAGGGTAATGAGTGAAGGGAGATGCCCCATGAAGGGTAATGAGTGAAGGGAGATCCCCCATGAAGGGTAATGAGTGAAGGGAGATGCCCCATGAAGGGTAACAAGTGAAAGGAGATGCCCATGAAGGGTAATGTGCAAAGGGAGATGCCCCATGAAGAGTAATGTGCAAAGGGAGATGCCCCATGAAGGGTAATGAGTGAAGGGAGATGCCCCATGAAGGGTAACAAGTGAAGGGAGATGCCCTATCTAGGGTAACAAGTGAAGGGAGATACCCCATGAAGGGTAATGAGTGAAGGGAGATGCCCCCATGAAGTCTAACAAGTGAAGGGAGATGCCCCCATGAAGGGTAACAAGTGAAGGGAGATGCCCTATCTAGGGTAACAAGTGAAGGGAGATACCCCATGAAGGGTAATGAGTGAAGGGAGATGCCCCCATGAAGTCTAACAAGTGAAGGGAGATGCCCCCATGAAGGGTAACAAGTGAAGGGAGATGCCCTATCTAGGGTAACAAGTGAAGGGAGATACCCCATGAAGGGTAATGAGTGAAGGGAGATGCCCCCATGAAGTCTAACAAGTGAAGGGAGATGCCCCCATGAAGGGTAACAAGTGAAGGGAGATGCTCTTCTCTCTGAGTTGATCTTCATGTGACAACTAAAGATGAGTTATTATATATTAATGATACACAAATCTTCCAACTTCTCCAGTATTATTCTTTGTATTGTACTGATCAAGTCACTGGCTGCCAAAACAACTTCATAAAGATACACAAGCCACAGAACGGGTGGGATTCGAACCACATCCAATCCGTGGTTAGTTTGCAATCGTATTAATATGATTTCGTGAGTAAAGACACACAAATGTACATTTCTCTTATTCATCTAAAACTGAGCTATTTATCACTGAAAATATATTTTATCCAACCAAACTCCTACCTTCACAGAGATGAGTTCCTCAACAAATTTGAAGAGGTGAGGATTGAGTTTCTCTAAATGAAGTACTGATTTATTCTTCATCAGTAAGAGGAACTGTTTGGCCTGCCTGCTCACAACACATTCATCATAGTCCCAGTTATGTATCACTCTTGCTGGCAGTACCATTCGAGAGTTCCAGTGGCAGGCAGGGCAGTAGTAGAGGCCAGTGTAATCACAGCGTCTCGGCTCACACCAAGCATTCTCTGTTAAAATGTAAACAGTTATAAAGCAGGAATCTTGTAATATTAAAATATTATGTAATATCACTGACCAGAAAAGCACTACAGTTGTTATCACAAATATATGTGTACTCTTGTATAATAATTTTCTGAAGATCATACAGATTTATTCTGAAATAATTGAGTAATATCTTTGATAATAAATTCACAACATTTACTGTCCAAAATTTATGACTAATTACTCTCATCTCTTAAGATTATAAAGATTTGCAAAGCTTTCTTTCCTTCTTTACACAAAATCAACAAACTATATAATTTATACATCATAAACATGGCATACTGTATAATAAAAAAAATTACCAACATTTAAAGCAGAACTAATTGTCAATGCACACTAAATTTCTTAATTAATTATTATTAGTATTATATTCATGAATGAGGGGAGCTCTAAACCTGTAGAGGGTCATAAAGCTCTTGGGGATGAGAGACAATCAGGATCAACCCAATACCCTGGATCAAGAGCCCCTCAATGGGACCAAGGCACCTTCCCAGAGAAACTTATTTAACCACATTTTTAACATATCTTCAAAAATGCAAATAAACAAATTGCCATGCAAAAATTTTAAATATAACTTAAAAACTAAAAGCTAGTATGCAAGGTGAAGCTATTCCAGTACATGCGTAGCTAAATAAATTCAGAAGCAGCCCATCTTTTCTCACCAATATTTTGGTAATGTAGCTTAAGCAAACAAAGAAGAGATGCATGCTGAACTCAAGAGCTGAAAACCTCAACTTAACAATGGATAAGTTCACAGTTTTTGACACCAACACTTACCACTCTACACAGTTCTCTTAACAGTAAAAGTCTTGATACTGTTTCTCAAACAATTCACAACTAACCCAGACATTCAAGATGAAATTTGAAACTGTTTCAGGGAGTCCTGGACCATGATAAAGCTGAGATAGTGGTTCAAGTTAGACTAAATGCTATTTAGTTTAATCTCCAATCTGTGGGTTAGTTGTGAAGTTCTTCCTATAGCACAGTATTTAGTTTTTACATTACCATAATGACAATTGAAGCCAATATCAACACCTGATTCTCTCTCTCTCTCTGATCATACCAAGTTATTTTACTGGTAGACAACAACTTGGTCATATCAACACTGATTTATTTATTTTTACAGGTGTAAACCTTCTTAGATTATGAGTTTAACAATTTCGTAATCAAAGTCATTGGTCTTAAATGTTATATTTCAGCTAAACAGTTTGTAATGGTCAAATAAAAGGCTATTTATTTTCATATACACAGAGTACATAAATTAACAGTACTGCATTTCCCCCTCTTTATTCAAATTTGGTATCATGCAATGTTCTGTTCACTGGTAAATCCATATATGCAATATACATTTGCCTTATGCAATCAATGCTGTTCACAGTGTTAAAGATTCTTATTATGCAGAATTAAATGTTATAGCTGATTGAGCTTAATGCAACTGCCATGGGCCTGGAATGCATGTTTAGTATAAAATGAGAACACTATACTACCATGCAGATTCATTATAAAATTCATAGTAATCTGAACTACTCTTTATGTTCCAAACCACTTCATTAGCCCTTCTGGATAATACTTTTAGTTACACCATGCCTCTTACTAATCTCCAAACTACGAATTCTCTGCATAATTCTCACACGTGCCTTCAGACGTGATATCTCCACTGCCTTCTAGTAAAACACACAAGCAGCAGAACAAATCATTATTGGGGCAACATTTTGCTTTACACAGATAAAGTCCTGCACAAAGGAAAAAACTGTCCCAGTAAAAGACTGTTGTGTAACATGTGCCTCTGTCTTCACACAATACTTGTCGGCAATACACCATTTCATCCATTTGGTGAACCAATTGGCATGGTTTACCTGGAGAGGGGTTCAGGGGTCAATGCCCCCATGGCTTGGCCTGAGACCAGGCCTCGTGGCGGGTCAGGGTCTGATCAACCAGGCTGTTGCTGCTGGCCGCACGCAAACTGATGTACGAACCACAGCCCAGCTGGTCAGGTACTGACTTTAGGTGCCTGTCCAGTGCCTTCTTGAGGACAGTCAGGGATCCATTGGTAATCCCCCTTATGTATGCTGGGAGGCAGTTGAACAGTCTTGGGCCCCAGACACTTATTGTGTTGTCTTTCATTGTACTCATGGAGCCCCTGCTTTTCATTGGGGGAATGTTGCATCGTCTGCCGAGTCTTTTGCTTTCATAGGGAGTGATTTTTGTGTGCAAGTTTGGTACTAATCCCTCTAGGATTTTCCAAGTGTATATTATCATGTATCTCTCTTGCCTGCACTCCAGGGAATACAAATCAAGGGCCTTCAACCATTCCCAGTAAATTAGGTGCCTTATTGTACTTATGTGTGCCATGAAAGTTCTTTGCACACTCTCCAGGTCAGCAATTTCACCTGCCTTGAAGGGGGCAGTTAGTGTACAGCAGTATTCCAGCCTAGAGAGAACAAGTGATTTGAAGAGGATCATCATGGGCTTGGGCTTGGCATCCCTAGTTTTGAAGGTTCTCATTATCCATCCTATCTTTTTCCTAGCTGATGCGGTAGATACATTGTTGTGGTCTTTGAAGGCAAGATCCTCTGACATTATCACTCCCAGGTCCTTCACATTACTTTTTGCTCTACTGTATGATTAGAATTTGTCGTATACCCTGATACAGTTTTAATTTCCTCAAGTTTTCCATATCTGAGTAGTTGAAATTTCCACTTCATGGTACCTAAGAAAATTGTGCATCATCCCTTACTTACATATGATTCAAATCTTTTTACATTTGCAAAAAACATAAGCATATCAGAGTTCCAAAGAGTGTGAGAAGTGATGGTGTGCTCTTTGGTGAACAGGACAGTCTCAAAAAAAAAAAAAAATCAATAAAAGATTCAGTAGAATTTCTCTGGGTCAACATAACAACTAATGCTCATTAATAACCCACATGGAGACAGAGTCTCAGGAGATTGATTGATCTGTATATTTTGACCCCCTTCTGGGATCCTCTTCAGCATCTGCTGAAGAGGACCCCAAAAGAGGGTCAAAATATATAGCTCAATCAATCTCCTGAGTTTCTATCTCCATGTGGTTTATTATTGAACACTGATAAGTGTTCACTACACTTTAGTTATTCATAACCCTAATGTTTACATTGCTTTCTTCATACCAAAGATATATTTGATTAATGAGTTTCTGAAATTTCTCAGTTACAATCTCTGGTAATAATGGTAGAAATACCGACAAAATGTTAGGTAAAAGAACACAGATGCATCTAACGTGACATTTTATCGTGGCAACATTTCGTTCTTCAGGAGCTCTGGCAAAGTTCCTGGAAAACGAAACATTGCCACAATAAAATGTCATTGGTTGCATCTGTGGCCTTTTACCTGACATTTACAATCTTTCCTAAAATAATCTTTGTCCTTACTGTCTCGTATAGTTTTGTGAATATGTGTAGAATCCAATATCATTCATAAAGGTGTTCACAGGCATTGTATACACTCATAATCTAACATTACATCTGTAAAATATTATCAATCAAAAATTCAGATTATATAATGTAAGGCAGGATGACAAATCGGTTATTGTTAAAAGAATGCTATGTTCTTGTTTTGTTGAAAATTATCTAACACCATAGCATACCTCAGTGACTTAAATTTTAGACAAAATGTAAAAATTAAAGTGCATTAGATGGCATGGCAGTACACGCACAAGGACCCACACATATACATGCACCTCCATGTGTATTTTGTGAAGAATTCTACAACTAATCTAACCTGTGTATGGGTCAAAGGGAATAGGAGGGCCCAGCATATACAGCACCTCTTTCCAGTGTTCCATGTTTTCACTGGCTTCAAATTGAGCCATTGTTCATTATGTTTCACCTGCCAGCAATTTTCACCGGTGGGTGGAACACTAGTTCAACTGAAGGCCAACAAAAACGTGGAACATCAAAAAGAGGCGCTGTATATGTGGAGACCCTTCTGTACATGAATAGTAGTAGTAAAATAAGAGGAGAAAAAGCAAGAAAAAATTGTAAAATAAGAGGAGAAAAAGCAAGAAAAAATTATGAAAGCTGTAATATAAGTACATAAGCAGGAGCAGACACTGCCAGCTTATATCCCCAATAAGTTAAGGCACACATCTAACAGTCCCACATTTTATCTACACAAAACTGACAATTTACATTATATACTAAAACAGCATGTGAATATTTGTAAATTTATATTTACTATATTTAGTAAAAATTTAAATATACTCTAGTATAACAGTACTCTAAAGCCTACATCAACCAGTGTTTACAAGATATTAGACTTGTTGAAAATTGCTCAAGCCTTGGAAGAGATTGCAGTCACAGAGATAAATTATACATCACTTAAGAGTTTATACCTTTCTTGAAGGGGTCACCAAAGCATGAAACACCCCTTGGATGGGCTAAAACATAAAACACACTCATTAGTAACACAAACATATCAAAAATCATTATACAATGGGGAGTACCACAAGGTACAATGGTAAAATTAACAAGCTATAAAAAATAATGGCTTAAATATCAATAAAATTCTTAAGTACATCATATTTGAATACATTTATGATATGCTATTAAGTATATTTTATGAGCAATATAACAGCATTGTATTAAAATTACAAATCTGAAATATTATTTACAAGTTCACTTAGGCCTGCCATTAAGCCTGTAAAAATGCTGATACCTCCAATTATTTAAAGCTCACATTATGACTTCACAGAACACTTACACAAAGCATTAGGAAAACTTCATAGGTATACCTATTTTTTTGGAAGCACTCCTCCTCTAATAAAACCAAATTAAATATTTACAGACATTTGCAAATACCTAGGTAGTAGGTTGGTAGACAGCAACCGCCCAGGGAGGTACTACCGTCCTGCCAAGTGAGTGTAAAACGAAAGCCTGTAATTGTTTTACATGATGGTAGGATTGCTGGTGTCCTTTTTTCTGTCTCATGACCATGCAAGATTTCAGGTACGTCTTGCTACTTCTACTTACACTTAGGTCACGCTACACATACATGTACAAGCATATATATACACATCCCTCTGGGTTTTCTTCTACTGTATTTTCTTTCTAGTTCTTATTCTTGTTTATTTCCCCTTATCTCCATGGGGAAGTGGAACAGAATTCTTCCTCCGTAAGCCATGCGTGTTGTAAGAGGCGACTAAAATGCCGGGAGCAAGGGGCTAGTAACCTCTTTTCCTGTATATATTACTAAATGTAAAAGGAGAAACTTTCGTTTTCCTTTTGGGCCACCCCGCCTCGGTGGGACACAGCCGGTGTGTTGAAAGAAAGAAGAAAGGATTTGCAAATACCTAGGTAGTAGGTTGGTAGACAGCAACTGCCCAGGGACGTACTACCGTCCTGCCAAGTGAGTGTAAAACGAAAGCCTGTAATTGTTTTACATGATGGTAGGATTGCTGGTGTCCTTTTTTCTGTCTCATGAACATGCAAGATTTCAGGTACGTCTTGCTACTTCTACTTACACTTAGGTCACACTACACGTACATGTACAAGCACACCCCTTTGGGTTTTCTTCTATTTTCTTTCTAGTTCTTGTTCTTGTTTATTTCCTCTTATCTCCATGGGGAAGTGGAACAGAATTCTTCCTCCGTAAGCCATGCGTGTTGTAAGAGGCGACTAAAATGCCGGGAGCAAGGGACTAGTAACCCCTTCTCCCATATAAATTACTAAATTTAAAAAGAGAAACTTTCGTTTTTCTTTTTGGGTCACCCTGCCTTGGTGGGATACGGCCAGTTTGTTGAAAAAAAAAAAAAAAAAAAAAAAAATTGCAAATACCTAGGTAGTAGGTTGGTAGACAGCAACTGCCCAGGGACGTACTACCGTCCTGCCAAGTGAGTGTAAAACGAAAGCCTGTAATTGTTTTACATGATGGTAGGATTGCTGGTGTCCTTTTTTCTGTCTCATGAACATGCAAGATTTCAGGTACGTCTTGCTACTTCTACTTACACTTAGGTCACACTACACATACATGTACAAGCATATATATACATACCCCTCTGGGTTTTCTTCTATTTTCTTTCTAGTTCTTGTTCTTGTTTATTTCCTCTTATCTCCATGGGGAGGTGGAACAGAATTCTTCCTCCGTAAGCCATGCGTGTTGTAAGGGGCGACTAAAATGCCGGGAGCAAGGGGCTAGTAACCCCTTCTCCTGTATATATTACTAAATGTAAAAGGAGAAACTTTCGTTTTTCCTTTTGGGCCACCCCACCTCGGTGGGATACGGCTGGTTTGTTGAAAGAAAGATTTGCAAATATAACTAATAATTCTACTTTTCCACTACACTTCAGTGCTACTTGGAAGTCTTCATGACTTGCTCCACATAAACACTATCTTTTGTCCTTACTTGTGGCTGCACGCCAGTGAAGGAAGCCAAGTGCTTCACCAGACACTAAATCTGTAGCCTTGTGTCAAAGACACAATTATTTAAGCATCAACACAGTTTGTAAGATGCTCTTAATGAGCCACTGAGAAAAAAGTTTCCTCAGGAGTCATACATTCTCATCTTGTAAGGAGTAATTTCAGTTTGCAGATTTGCAACCAGTCTGTGTGCTGTATGGCGTATAATTTTACACAAAGACATTTGGTAACTTTCAAAATTTTTTTATTTTGTAGTGTGCTCATGACACACTCGAGAATCTCAACTGTTCAGGTCCCACCATGCTAGGATGGTAATTTCCCACAAAGAGAAGACTTCAAAGATACCAAACATATAAACATAATAATGGTATACAATACTGACAAAGATACCTAACTGCAACAGTTAGGTATCTTTATTCTGAAATGTTTCACCTACACAAGAGGCTTCTTTAGTCGAATACATAGTAGGCAGCAGAAGCCTACTCTTCAGGCGAAACATTTCAGAATAAAGATGCCTAACTGTTGCACGTATATCTTACTTATCAAGATACATTAACAATGGAAGACCACAGAAGGTAAAAAGCTTCCATCCCAATATTTGTTGCAGATTAGAAGTTTCTCAGCTCACTGTAAACCCTAACATATGCATTTTTTCTTCTTACAACTTGATCTGCCATTATACATCCAGAACCCTTGTTGATGTTGAGTGCACAATGACTAATAAGAAACTTAATCAAATTTCCTTAGGTGTCAAACTCTTAAATTCTCATTACTGAGGCAAACTAGTAGCTACCTATGCTAGCCACAACCTATCCTAGGCACACCCTATACTTGCCACTGTCTATACTAGCAACTATTTGTGCTAGCCACTACATTATAACACACTCAAACCAACATCCATCAGCCCACAACATACAATTTGCTAAACCTAATCTTATTGCTGGTACACAATAATTAGTACACACTACTGAATATACATTATTGTAAAGAATCTACGATAATTTTTATATACAACTGCTCTAAATTAAAGCTTATTATAAAGGACCTTAATTGTATACTGTAGCTGTATAGTAAAAGAAATAAAGGTATTAACTGTTATATAGTAGAATCCTCTTAACCAGTGTTTACTATGCTATTTATAAACTCATAATAAATGTATTCTTGCAATCTTTTTGAAAAAAAAAAAAGAAGAAACTAGTGGAAGTTTAGATGTATTAATACTATTTAGTTAAACTTTGATGACAAAAATCTATAGAGATTCGGATTATCTTCAAAAATGTAATTAATATAATTAGACCACAATGAAAGAGAAACACTATTTTAAGTGTTTTGTGACTTATCAATTACATTCTCAACAAAATTAATGGAGTATAACACTGTGTTCCTCAAAAATGCAAATGACACATTATAAAAGTGATTGAAATATTTGTTTTTAGCTTTTCACCGAAGTTGAACAGCACATTAAAATATTACGTAAATTCTTTGAGCTTGTTGCATTAATCAATTTAAGATAAGAAGAGAATTCTATTATTGCATAATACCTCTATTGTCCTACTACACTGCAAGTACTGAGCTGGAATACCTTTCGATTTCAATTTCCTTCCACTTTTTGTTATTATATTGTATTCTGAAAAAAATTAAAGTGCAAAATTAGATAACCACACCAATATTCTTTAAGTAACAAAAAAAAGAAGTACACATGCAAAATGCAGACTTATGTAGCGACTCTGGCCGAAGACCACTATGTACTGTATCTCTATAAGCAATTCAATAAGTTAAAAGAACTGGGAAATTAATTATGCACACCACACTGGAGGTACAGTAAAAAACTAAATCAGGGAATGAAATCAAATAAAAGCAAATTAAGTGACAACAAAACCCTCCACTTTTAGATACCGGGAAGTTAGTACACAACAACAAGAATAGATGGAGATGCAATGTACCTATTGTTAACTGTTCATTCCACTTCTTTACCATTTTAATATCAATGCTTACATCTTATACATGAACAAATTTACCTAAGATGGGAAATATTGAAGAAATGTTAGAAGCAAAAAAATATAATAGAGTATATATCTATGAAAGTATTACCAGTCACAAGAAAAACAACACTTCTGCAAATCCCAACTTAATTCTAAGTACTGTATGATATTCTATTTTTTTTTTTTGTTAACGTAATGGCCATATCCCATCAAGGCAGGGTGACCTATAAAGAAAAGCGAAAGTTTTTCCTTTTACATTTAGTAATTCCTACAGGAGAAGGGGTTACTAGCTCCTCTAAGTTTGATCTATTAATTCAAATACATTTAATACTGGTACACAAACTGCATATTTTTTTAGTTAAATGGATATTAGCTAAATAATATAAAAGTATCACAGGCCAAATGTTCAATATATAACATCACTGTTTCAGAAAGTATCCGGAGTTCATCCTACACAAATTAGAATGTAACAAGACTGAACTGAAAGAGTCCTCCACACCTGGTGATCTAAAAGCTGAAAGTTTTGCTGCATCAAAATAAAATATTTAAACATGCAGTTCACTCAAGCTGAAAAAAATCAGAAAAAACATATACTAAATAATCATTTAACACATTTGAGAGCCTTAGCAAGAATTTCATAAAAAAAACTGTAGCTACAAATGACAAGGAGCATAAATAAATAATATACGATAAGTCAGAATGATAACAAATTCCCACTAAAGGCAGCACACTCTACCAATACAGTGGACCCCGGCCTAACGATATTATTTCAATCCAGAAGTCTGTTTGGGTGCCGTTATAGACCGAATTTTTTCCTGATCAGCCGGGCTGTGGCTCGTATGTTGGTTTGCGTGCAGCCAGCAGCAACAGCCTGGTTGATCAGGCGCTGATCCACCAGGAGGCCTGGTCACAGACCGGGCCGCGGGGGCGTTGACCCCCGGAACTCTCTCCAGATTCAACTCCAGATTCATAAGGAATATTGTGAATTAGATTAGTCCATTTCAGACCCCCAAAAATACACTTACAAAAGCACTTACAAAAATACACTTACATAATTGGTCGAGTTGGGAGCTGATCATTAGGCGGGGGTCCACTGTATTCAAAACTCTGAACCTACTCACCATACAAAACATCCATACTTATTATTGTACCTACTACATACATGGAACACTTAACTCGGATATAAACCCCCCCATCAAATGTCTCCTTACCGACCTCAACAGAACACATGACAATAACACAAGACACAGATCATTCTTTGATATTCCTCGTGTCCAACTCACATTATGCAAAAACTCAATGCACATAAAAGGCCCAAAAATCTGGAATTCATTACCTGTGAATATAAAAGAAACACTGTCTGTTTATAAATTCAAGTCTCCTCTTAAAAATCACTTACTCACCCACAACTAAATAGATACTGAATAATTGTATCTTCCAGCAAGCGTGCATGATCGTATTAGATAGGAGTGAATGGAGGCGAATGATACTTGGGACCTGACGATCTGTTGGAGTGTGAGCAGGGTAATATTTAGTGAAGGGATTCAGGGAAACCGGTTATTTTCATATAGTCGGACTTGAGTCCTGGAAATGGGAAGTACAATGCCTGCACTTTAAAGGAGGGGTTTGGGATATTGGCAGTTTGGAGGGATATGTTGTGTATCTTTATACATATATGCTTCTGAACTGTTGTATTCTGAGCACCTCTGCAAAAGCAGTGATAATGTGTGAGTGTGGTGAAAGTGTTGAATGATGATGAAAGTATTTTCATTTTCTTTCTTTTTTGGGTCACCCTGCCTCGGTGGGAGATGGATTGTTGATGTTGTGTATCTTTATACATATATGCTTCTGAACTGTTGTATTCTGAGCACCTCTGCAAAAGCAGTGATAATGTGTGAGTGTGGTGAAAGTGTTGAATGATGATGAAAGTATTTTCTTTTTGGGGATTTTCTTTCTTTTTTGGGTCACCCTGCCTCGGTGGGAGATGGCCGACTTGTTGAAAAAAAAAAAAAATTGTATCTCACAAATGTTTAACCTGTGACCCAATCAAACTTTGTTATTTTTAATTACATTACCTAACAGAATACTCCATTCTACTGAATGCACAGCAACACAGTAAAGAACCATATGACCTGTCTTTGAAACACTCACTTGTGCTCAGTTAATCTTAAGTTAATTTTAAGCCTGCCCATAATGCTCTGCATACAAGGGGCTTTGGCATGTTGCACTTAACCACTGTATTTCCTTGTACTTCTATGTATCATGTTCAAATTAATAAATAAATAAATAAATAAAAAGACACTTTGTCTGTCTCTTTTCAGGTTATCCTAAGTAATTTACACATATGTTACTATGTATGATAATTTGTGTAACTGTGTGAGTACCTGTACCTAAATAAATTTACTTACCATCAATTATTCAATAACTCTCTTGCCTGAATCAAGCAGATGTTACAATTCAAGTGAGTCTGAATTTTAAGTTGAGAGGAGCAATTCTTCCATGATTGACTTCTTAATAGACATTACTCTCATGGCTCACAGGGTAGAGTACTACAATACACAAATAATACACACATAGGAGAGAGGAGCTTACCACGATGTTTTGGTCTAGTAAGCCCCTCTCTCCTATATGTGGGGTTATTTGTGTATTGTTCCAGTGATGGTATTGTGCCTTTTTGTTCTTTTGAGTACTACAACTGAACGCTGAATCAGAATTGAACTGGAAACACGATTTTGGTACTTGGTAAATGATAGGGTCATGTATTTAGTTAGGAGGAAATACGATACTCCAGAATGTAGTCTGGCCTTTGCTCCTTGCCCACTGCTCTAGAAAAGCAGTCTAGCTTTTGCTCTTTGCCCACTGCTCCAAAAAGCAGTCTAGCCTTCGCTCCTTGCCCACTGCTCCAGAAAGCAGTCTGGCCTTGATTCCCCGCCTACTTCTCCAGACAGCAGTCTGGCCTTGACTCCTTGCCTACTTCTCCAGAATGGAGTCTAGCCTTCGCTCCTTGCCCACTGCCTGGCAACATTCCTGGTAGCCTATATGAGAAGGGTAGAAAAAAGTTGTGCTTCAGGGTTTTTTACCTGTTAAAGTTTAACCATCATAAGGTATCACCTGCCAGTCAGCCATGTTTATTGAGATATAATGCAAATAGTACTTTTCACCTTGTGGTTTTTTGCTTTTATGCTATATTTGACTATCTCTCTCCTTTAACAGAGATTGGCAGTGCTATATATATATATAGCCATAAGCATTGTGCATAAGTTGGTGCATGATAAAGCACATAATTATTTTGTGATAAAATGATCCTTGATGCTGGTGAGGGGCTTTTGATCTAGGGAATTGGATAAGTGCTCTGGTTCCCTGAATTGAGCCTGAATACCTTCCATCGCCCCACATGCACTGCATAATCATACAGGTTTAGCACTCCCTATGATTATAATGATTATAATAATATAATAAAATGAATATTGAGATGAGTATACTTTAAGCCACTGGTATACTTTAAGCCTGGTGGTTAACGCTCTCGCTTCACACGGTGAGGGTCTGGGTTCGATTCCCAGCCAGAGTAGAAACATTGGACGTGTTTCTTTCCACCTGTTGTCTATGTTCCCCATCAGTAAAATGGGTACCTGGGTGTTAGTCGACTGGTGTGGGTCGCATCCTGGGACACTGACCTAAGGAGGCCTGGTCACAGACCGGGCCGCGGGGGCGTTGACCCCCGGAACTCTCTCCAGATCTCCAGATAAACAGCAATGTCAAAATCTTTTATTTTTTTTTATTAACACACTGGTCATTTCCCACTGAGGCTGGGTAACCCAAAAAAGAAGAAACACTTTCATCATCATTTTTTCTATCACTATCTTGTCAGAGGCACACCACAACTAGAGTTAAAAATCTGCAGTGTATCAACACTCCTCGTTCAGGGTGCAGACACTGTACTTCCCACCTCCAAGACTCAAGTCCCCCAAATATCTATACATGCTCTATACTCCTGCCTTTGAGTCTGACTATAAGAACTAAAGTTAAAACTCACTGAACTTATTCTGTAACTTATTCTCTCTTACTATTTACACTCAAATTAATAAGCAAAATATCATACAAGGATTACTTTCTAAAAGCATTGCACAAAAAATTATTTTTATTTATTATTTATTAACACATCAGCCAATTCCCACCAAGGCAGGGTGGCCCAATTCACTCCATCACTGTCTTGCCAGAGGGGTGCTTTACACTACAGTTATAAAACTGCAACATTAACACTCCTCCTGCAGAGTGCAGACACTGTACTTCCCATCAAGTGCAGCTCTTGGGTATCTTTATTGAGGAAACGTTTTGCCACACAGTGACTTCATCAGTCCATACATAGGAGAAACTTGAAAAATAGGAGGAGAATGAGGTAATCAGTCCCTCAACCTTGAGTCGATTGATGGACTGACCACATCGACTCAAGGTTGAGGGACTGATTACCTCATTCTCCTCCTATTCCTCAAGTTTCTCCTATGTATGGACTGATGAAGCCACTGTGTGGCAAAACGTTTCCTCAATAAAGATAACCAAGATTTGCACATGTGTCTAATTTATCAACGTGTCGGTTCTCTGAACCATTGATCTACACTTCCCATCAAGTCCGGTCTGCTGGTTTCCCTGAATCCCTTCATAAATGTTACTTTCCTCACACTCCAACAGCACATCAAGTATTAAAAAAATTCTTCAACAAATATCCAATTTCCCTTGATATCAAAAGAAATTTTAGAGGCTACATTCATACCCAATTTGAGTGCTAAAATAATAATAATCAAATTAGGCGCTAAACCCAGAAATGTTATACAGCACTTGACTGTGAAAAACACAGCTCAGAACAGTATCAATATTAGAATAAACATACTGTATTGTAATTTCTTTTTATATTAGTGGCTGTTTCCTAGCAAGGTAGGGTGACCCAATGAAGGAAACACTTTCACCATCATTCCAACAACTGCCCTGCCAAAAGCTTATGGTCATCACAATTCAAATGACCCTTCCAAGAAGTATATGTTAAGAATAAATGCATTTTTTTTTAGAAATCTTTATTAAGGCTCACAATACCTGTCATAACAACAATGCTCTAACTTACTGTTGGTGATGAGTCTCTTGCACTCAGCACATTTATAGTTCTGGGCAGACAATCCAACTTCAGGACAGATGCGTAAAATATATGTGGCATCTTCGTTCACCTTTACACTGGCACATCTTCTCTGGATACCATCCACACATCTACCATGGCACCTATATTCACATACTGTAAAATAAAAAGAATTTTAGAAACTTCCAGTTATTTTTAATACTGTACCAATACAAAGACCATTTCCTACCAAGAAAGAGGACCCAGAAAGTGCACACATTTCCTTCACTCATTTCCTAGCCATCTTTCCAGCAGTGCATGTACTTCACTTGTTATTGTAATATACATCTGTGCATTAGTTGGTACTAATTTAGTGTTTCATGTTTAACCATTGCAAGTGTTATTTTAACAAGCATTAACTATAATTGTCTAAGTCAAAGGCATTTACTTGAATAAATCATATCATTTTCTTCATACCATTTCTATTGAATGACAGATTTGATTATTTATAACAGTGAGATAGTCAGTGGAGGTGCTGTCTCACTTCACACTAACTACTGGCAGAATGAGTGGTGGACATGGCTACTGTGTAGCACAGTGACTGGTGCAGCCCTCCACCCTCCACACTTACTCAAAGCTCAGGTGTTTTGTCACCAATGGGAAGGAGGTGAGGGGTTACTCAATCTCCATTAACGTGTCATTTTTGGGACTTAGAATTTTGAAGCACAGTTTTGTCTGCAGCCTATGCCCATTGTGTGACCTTAACTTAAGATTGGTATACTGAACTACAGTACAACCCCAGTATCCTCAGGAATACATTCTAAGGACTTGTCGTGGATACCAAAATGTGAATAGTAGTAGTGAATCCTATAAGTTCTTTTTCGTTTACATACATACCTATTTTTTTTTTTTAACAAGTTGGCCGTCTCCCACTGAGGCACGGTGACCCAAAAAGAAAGAAAATCCCAAAAAGAAAATACTTTCATCATCATTCAACACTTTCACCTCACTCACACATAATCACTGTTTTTGCAGAGGTGCTCAGAATACAACAGTTTAGAAGTATATACGTATAAAGATACACAACATATCCCTCCAAACTACCAATATCCCAAACCCCTCCTTTAAAGTGCAGGCATTGTACTTCCCATTTCCAGGACTCAAGTCTGGCTATATAAAATAATCAATTTCCTTGAATCCCTTCATTAAATATTACCCTGCTCACACTCCAACAGCTCGTCAGGTCCCAAATACCATTCGTCTCTATTCACTCCTATCTAACACGCTCACGCACGCTTGCTGGAAGTCCAAGCCCCTCACCCACAAAACCTCCTTTACCCCCTCCCTCCAACCTTTTCGAGGACGACCCCTACCCTGCCTTCCTTCCCCTACCTATTACAAACTTTAATTAATAAATTATGCACAATAAGTCAAGAATTAACACATTTTCACTGACAGGAAGCACTTCACAGCTTCTCTTAAGCTTTGAATAACTGTCAGCATCACTAATTTTGCACTTTGAGGCCACTGCACTTTGAGGCCATTACTGAGAAAAAGTACGGGTTATTTCCAGGCCACGGTAAACAGCAGATAACTGAAATATCGGAAAATGGAACCGCAGATATGGGTGTCCTACTGTATTTCTGTACTACTGTGTGTGCACTCAGTCACAGGAAGAGGTTTGCATCTGCATATTTAGTAGTGAATGGACTAACAGCAGTATTTGCCTAGTTTTGTGGACTGTTTATGTCAGGATTGAATGGACTTCATCTCTGATTACCTTGTTAACATCTACAGTCTATTTTGGAGACTTAATCTTTGATGGAATGAACGATGATGAAAGTGTTTCTTCTTTTTCGGGTCACCTTTCCTCGGTGGGAAATGGCTGTTTTGTTAAAAAAAAAAATAATCTTTGACTAGATGGTATCTGCACACACACACACACACACACACACACACACACACACACACACACACACACACACACACACACACACACACACACACACACACACACACACACATTATGTGTGAACTTGGGGTCATATGCTAGTGACTTACACACTTTGATACTTGTTTAGATATTATGATTTGTGTGATTTATCTTTTATAGGATTAGTCTGATGTTGGACTTAGGAGGAGGTGGGAAGTGCAACAACACAGGAAATTTAAAAATGTATAATGAATATATTAATGAAGACGGGACACAAAAGGGTAGAGCTTGACTCCTGTAGCTACAGACAGATAATTATAACTAAGATACATAGAGGATATATTGTTGACACTTCAAATGATGTAGGTAGTAGGTTGGTAGACAGCAACCACCCAGGGAGGTACTACCGTCCTGCCAAGTGAGTGTAAAACGAAGCCTGTGATTGTTTTACATGATGGTAGGATTGCTGATGTCTTTTGTCTGTCTCATAAATATGCAAGATTACAGGCATGTCTTGCTACTTCTACTTACACTTAGGTCACACTACACATACATGTACACATTTATTTATACACACTCATCTGAGTTTTCTTTGATTTTATCTTAATAGTTCTTGGTCTTATTAATTTTCCTTTTATATCCATGGGGAAGTGGAATAAGAATCTTTCCTCTGTAAGCCATGCGTGTTGTAAAAGTCAACTAAAATGCCGGGAACAATGGGCTAGTAACCCCTTTTCCTGTAAAGATTACTAAAAAGAATAAGAAGAAGAAAATTGTCAAAGTGGGAAGTCTGAATGTGCGTGGATGTTGTGCAGATGATAAGAAAGAGATGATTGTGGATGTTATGAATGAGAAGAAGCTGGATGTCCTGGCTTTAAGTGAAACAAAGCTGAAGGGGGTGGGAGAGTTTCAGTGGAGAGGAATAAATGGGATTAGGTCAGGGGTTTCAAATAGAGTTAGAGCTAAAGAAGGAGTAGCAATAATGTTGAAGGATAAGCTATGGCAGGAAAAGAGAGACTATAAATGTATTAATTCAAGGATTATGTGGAGTAAAATAAAGATTGGATGTGAAAAGTGGGTTATAATAAGCGTTATGCACCTGGAGAAGAGAGAAGTGTAGAGGAGAGAGAGAGATTTTGGGAAATGTTGAGTGAATGCTTGGGGAGTTTTGAATCAAGTGTGAGAGTAATGGTGGTTGGGGATTTCAATGCTAAAGTGGGTAAAAATGTTATGGAAGGAGTAGTAGGTAAATTTGGGGTGCCAGGGGTAAATGTAAATGGGGAGCCTTTAATTGAGCTATGTGTAGAAAGAAATTTGGTAATAAGTAATACATATTTTATGAAAAAGAGGATAAATAAATATACAAGGTATGATGTAGCACGTAATGAAAGTAGTTTATTAGATTATGTATTGGTGGATAAAAGGTTGATGGGTAGGCTCCAGGATGTACATGTTTATAGAGGGGCAACTGATATATCGGATCATTATTTAGTTGTAGCTACAGTTAGAGTAAGAGGTAGATGGGAAAAGAGGAAGGTGGCAACAACAAGTAAGAGGGAGGTGAAAGTGTATAAACTACGGGAGGAGGAAGTTCGGGTGAGATATAAGCGACTATTGGCAGAAAGGTGGGCTAGTGCAAAGATGAGTAGTGGGGGGGTTGAAGAGCGTTGGAATAGTTTTAAAAATGCAGTATTAGAATGTGGGGCAGAAGTTTGTGGTTATAGGAGGGTGGGGGCAGGAGGAAAGAGGAGTGATTGGTGGAATGATGAAGTAAAGGGTGTGATAAAAGAGAAAAAGGTAGCTTATGAGAGGTTTTTACAAAGCAGAAGTGTTATAAGAAGAGCAGAGTATATGGAGAGTAAAAGAAAGGTAAAGAGAGTGGTGAGAGAGTGCAAAAGGAGAGCAGATGATAGAGTGGGAGAGGCACTGTCAAGAAATTTTAATGAAAATAAGAAAAAATTTTGGAGTGAGTTAAACAAGTTAAGAAAGCCTAGGGAAAATATGGATTTGTCAGTTAAAAACAGAGTAGGGGAGTTAGTAGATGGGGAGATGGAGGTATTGGGTAGATGGCGAGAATATTTTGAGGAACTTTTAAATGTTAAGGAAGAAACAGAGGCAGTAATTTCATGCACTGGTCAGGGAGGTATACCATCTTTTAGGAGTGAAGAAGAGCAGAATGTAAGTGTGGGGGAGGTACGTGAGGCATTACGTAAAATGAAAGGGGGTAAAGCAGCTGGAACTGATGGGATCATGACAGAAATGTTAAAAGCAGGGGGGGATATAGTGTTGGAGTGGTTGGTACTTTTGTTTAATAAATGTATGAAAGAGGGGAAGGTACCTAGGGATTGGCAGAGAGCATGTATAGTCCCTTTATATAAAGGGAAAGGGGACAAAAGAGACTGTAAAAATTATAGAGGAATAAGCTTACTGAGTATACCAGGAAAAGTGTACGGTAGGGTTATAATTGAAAGAATTAGAGGTAAGACAGAATGTAGGATTGCGGATGAGCAAGGAGGTTTTAGAGTGGGTAGGGGATGTGTAGATCAGGTGTTTACATTGAAGCATATATGTGAACAGTATTTAGATAAAGATAGGGAAGTTTTTATTGCATTTATGGATTTAGAAAAGGCATATGATAGAGTGGATAGAGGAGCAATGTGGCAGATGTTGCAAGTATATGGAATAGGTGGTAAGTTATTAAATGCTGTAAAGAGTTTTTATGAGGATAGTGAGGCTCAGGTTAGGGTGTGTAGAAGAGAGGGAGACTACTTCCCGGTAAAAGTAGGTCTTAGACAGGGATGTGTAATGTCACCATGGTTGTTTAATATATTTATAGATGGGGTTGTTAAGGAAGTAAATGCTAGGGTGTTTGGGAGAGGGGTGGGATTAAATTATGGGGAATCAAATTCAAAATGGGAATTGACACAGTTACTTTTTGCTGATGATACTGTGCTTATGGGAGATTCTAAAGAAAAATTGCAAAGGTTAGTGGATGAGTTTGGGAATGTGTGTAAAGGTAGAAAGTTGAAAGTGAACATAGAAAAGAGTAAGGTGATGAGGGTGTCAAATGATTTAGATAAAGAAAAATTGGATATCAAATTGGGGAGGAGGAGTATGGAAGAAGTGAATGTTTTCAGATACTTGGGAGTTGACGTGTCGGCGGATGGATTTATGAAGGATGAGGTTAATCATAGAATTGATGAGGGAAAAAAGGTGAGTGGTGCATTGAGGTATATGTGGAGTCAAAAAACGTTATCTATGGAGGCAAAGAAGGGAATGTATGAAAGTATAGTAGTACCAACACTCTTATATGGGTGTGAAGCTTGGGTGGTAAATGCAGCAGTGAGGAGACGGTTGGAGGCAGTGGAGATGTCCTGTTTAAGGGCAATGTGTGGTGTAAATATTATGCAGAAAATTCGGAGTGTGGAAATTAGGAGAAGGTGTGGAGTTAATAAAAGTATTAGTCAGAGGGCAGAAGAGGGGTTGTTGAGGTGGTTTGGTCATTTAGAGAGAATGGATCAAAGTAGAATGACATGGAAAGCATATAAATCTATAGGGGAAGGAAGGAGGGGTAGGGGTCGTCCTCGAAAGGGTTGGAGAGAGGGGGTAAAGGAGGTTTTGTGGGTAAGGGGCTTGGACTTCCAGCAAGCGTGCGCGAGCGTGTTAGATAGGAGTGAATGGAGACGAATGGTACTTGGGACCTGACGATCTGTTGGAGTGTGAGCAGGGTAATATTTAGTGAAGGGATTCAGGGAAACCGGTTATTTTCATATAGTCGGACTTGAGTCCTGGAAATGGGAAGTACAATGCCTGCACTTTAAAGGAGGGGTTTGGGATATTGGCAGTTTGGAGGAATATGTTGTGTATCTTTATATGTGTATGCTTCTAGACTGTTGTATTCTGAGCACCTCTGCAAAAACAGTGATAATGTGCGAGTGTGGTGAAAGTGTTGAATGATGATGAAAGTATTTTCTTTTTGGGGATTTTCTTTCTTTTTTGGGTCACCCTGCCTCGGTGGGAGACGGCCGACTTGTTGAAAAAAAAAAAAAAAAAAACTTCAAATGATGCACGCGTGCACGTGCGTGCACACACACACACACACACACACACACACACACACACACATGTATGGTACATGACTGATATTCCAGATGACATACACACAACTTACAGGCACATGTATGATACATGACTGATACTCCAGATGACACACATACACAACTTATAGGCACATGTATGATACATGAATGATACTCCAGATGATACACACATACAACTTACAGGCACACACGTAAGAGACATGTATGACACCCCAGATGATCTGTGCACACTTGTCACAGTACTGCTTGGATGCACGACTGAGGGGCGGCTTCTGAGGCTGCAGCTGGTGACTCATACACATGATAACACCAGTGGAAGCAATTTCAGCTGCATCATGAATCTCCTGTTGAAAGATAACATGTAGTGTACTCCTGCTTGGACTAATATTTATTACACTGTCTCATAAGATTCACAGTAATATACCCTATAGTAATCCTACAGTATCCATTTGAGAATGGACTTAATTACATTTTCTTATAAGGCTCATAATGTACCTATAAATGATAGTAATTCTATAGTATCTACTACATTACATTATATCATAATGGTCACAGCAATAAAAACTGTCCCGTGGTTTGGTGGATAGCGTACTCAGCTCACACACTGAGTGTCCTTAGTTCAATCCTTGGCACGAGTGGAAATGTTAGGCATGTTTCCTTACATCTGCTGTCCCTGTTCACTTAGCAGTGAGTAGGTACCTGGGTGTTAGCCAACTCTTGTGGGTCGCATCCCAAGGGGGTCGTAGTATATCTTAGATAGGGTTGGGCTCCGGAATGAGCTTAGGTAGGATAACAGCTCTTAGCCTATAAAACTAATGTGTTAAATAACAATTAATTCTATATTAATACATTTCAGTTACTAATATTATATTTTTATTCCATTATCTCACAGGGATCAAAACAATATAAGATACAATAATACAGTACAGTGCTATACAACATTGTATAATTCTTTTTCAGGGAGAAACAATAAGAAATGAATGACCTACAGCAAGTTGGTCACCCTACAGCAAATGGTGGTTGCCATAGATCAAAAGGATAATAATGAATCTGGCACTGGATGATCACTACTGATGATCACTAGGTCAAGAGGAAGACCTGAGACAAGAAAGAACCTGCCTGTTGTGAATGTTAAGCAGTAATAGTCAAAAAGAATTAAGGAATCTGCTTTCTTAGCATATGAGCAAACAACATTGTGTTTTCTGGATAAGGCCAAATGTCAGACTTGTACAGGGAAATGCACATCTCCACCAACTTTAATGATGTCAAATATTTAATAAATTTACAGCAAGAATTCTTATAGAGAAAGAGATAAGAGGCAAAATAATGGTAGAAAGTGTAGCCTCTGGAGACATATTTATATGAATAATTATACCAACTAAGTATGCCTATACCATACAGGTGTATGGTATAGGAGGTAGGTTACTGAAAGCAGTGAAGAGTTTTTACGAGGATAGTGAGGCTCAAGTAAGAGTATGTAGGAAAGAGGGAGATTATTTCCCAGTAAAAGTAGGCCTTAGACAAGGATGTGTGATGTCACCGTGGTTGTTTAATATATTTATAGATGGGGTTGTAAGAGAAGTAAATGCGAGGGTCTTGGCAAGAGGCATGGAGTTAAAAGATAAAGAATCACACATAAGGTGGGAGTTGTCACAGTTGCTCTTTGCTGATGACACTGTGCTCTTGGGAGATTCTGAAGAGAAGTTGCAGAGGTTGGTGGATGAATTTGGTAGGGTATGCAAAAAAAGAAAATTAAAAGTGAATACAGGAAAGAGTAAGGTTATGAGGATAACAAAAAGATTAGGTGATGAAAGATTGGATATCAGATTGGAGGGAGAGAGTATGGAGGAGGTGAATGTATTCAGATATTTGGGAGTGGACGTGTCAGCGGATGGGTCTATGAAAGATGAGGTGAATCATAGAATTGATGAGGGGAAAAGGGTGAGCAGTGCACTTAGGAGTCTGTGGAGACAAAGAACTTTGTCCCTGGAGGCAAAGAGGGGAATGTATGAGAGTATAGTTTTACCAACGCTTTTATATGGGTGTGAAGCATGGGTGATGAATGTTGCAGCGAGGAGAAGGCTGGAGGCAGTGGAGATGTCATGTCTGAGGGCAATGTGTGGTGTGAATATAATGCAGAGAATTCGTAGTTTGGAGGTTA
Source organism: Cherax quadricarinatus (assembly GCF_038502225.1). Lineage (NCBI taxonomy): Eukaryota > Metazoa > Arthropoda > Malacostraca > Decapoda > Parastacidae > Cherax > Cherax quadricarinatus. Next base: position 4,331,181 of record NC_091374.1, on the reverse strand, counting down.
GGAGGAGGTGCGGGATTGCCAAAACTGTTGTCCAGAGGGCTGAGGAAGGGTTGTTGAGGTGGCTCAGACTTGTAGAGAGAATGGAGCAAAACAGAATGACTTCAAGAGTGTATCAGTCTGTAGTGGAAGGAAGGTGGGGTAGGGGTCGGCCTAGGAAAGGTTGAAGGGAGGGGGTGAAGGAGGTTTTGTGTGCGAGGGGCTTGGACTTGCAGCGGGCATGCATGAGCATGTTTGATAGGAGTGAATGGAGACAAATGGTTTTTAATACTTGACGTGCTGTTGGAGTGTGAGCAAAGTAACATTTATGAAGGGGTTCAGGGAAACCGGCAGGCCGGACTTGAGTCCTGGAGATGGGAAGTACAATGCCTGCACTCTGAAGGAGGGGTGTTAATGTTGCAGTTTAAAAACTGTAGTGTAAAGCACCCTTCTGGCAAGACAGTGATGGAGTGAGTGATGGTGAAAGTTTTTCTTTTTCGGGCCACCCTGCCTTGGTGGGAATCGGCCAGTGTGATAATAAAAAAATATAATAAAAAAGTATGCCAAACAAATATTTCCACCTCATCCATTACTTTTCTTATCCTGCTTTTTCCACTACTTTCCTAATCCTGCCTCGTCCATTATTTTCCTAATCCTAACCTCATATTTCACTGGAAAAAGTGTGTAACAAATGTTATTTTTGTACTAGAATCACATGGCATAACCCCTAGTGTTGAACTATCAAGGAAATGTTGACTTGGAAAAGTCATGAGAGAGCGTACTTCTTTATGAGCCTCGAGGTACGGTATAACTGGATCATCAAACCTGTAATCGCAATCTCAGTTGTATGAGCTTGTGAACGAGGGCTCGTCTTCTGCTGGTAGACTCTTCACTCTGCAGAATCAGTGACTTGCATTTGTCAATGCTTCTCTCAAGTGATTCTTCATTCATGTACAACAAATTATCCTGAAACATTCAAGGAGGTTTCAGATTAGGCTTTCAGGATTTGAACAAGGAATCAAGATTGCTCTAATGACAGGAATCAAGGTTGTTCTAACAACAGGCATCAAGGTTGCTGTAATAACATGAATCAAGGTTGCTCTAACAACAGTAATCAAGGCTGCTCTAACAACAGGAATCAAGGCTGCTCTAACAACAGGAACTAAGGTTGCTCTAGCAACAAGAATCAAGGTTACTTTAACAACAGGAATCAAGGTTGCTCCAACAACCACATTATGTATTTAATTTGAAATGAATGAAGGATTATGTATGCTGTATAGATTTTCAATATATGTACTGTACTACAGTATATGATTTACCATATAAGAGACAATAAAATTCACTTAAAAACTAAGATTTAAATAATCATACATTCACAACTAACAAACATGTACCAGTAGTCAGTTTTAAAATGCAGTAGGTTCCGACATACAAGACTGGCACTCTGGAACAATTAGTATGGTGTGAAAGCTGATCTCCAGTTGTGAATATGGCAAATTACTGACAGAAATTATTTTAAGTTAGGTTGAGGGGTGAGGATCAAAGGGTGGTTGGTGGCAGTAGACTGTTTCAGAGCCTGGATCAACAGGTACCCTGCCCCTAGCATGTGGCTGAAGAGTAAGGACCAGGATGTGGTGGGTGAGACAGGTGATTTGCCAGAGAGAATAGGGAGGAAAAAGGATTCCGCATGTGACTAGTGGCAGATGCAGAGGAGACTGAGGGAAGGTTACCCTTTCACATAGTTGTGTTACGTTAATTTATGTCATCTCTTATTTACGAAATATCCATCTATCTAATGCTGCACACTCCTGGAAGAAAAATGTTCATATATCACTGCAATACCTAGTTTTGACTGAATGGGAAATTAATGTCACCCTTTTCAGAGACTCAAAATAAGCATTTTTACTCCATATATTTTATATTTAAAAATAAACAAGAGTGATTTTTATCTTTCTACACTGTACATTTACCTCTGGCTGAAAGAAGTGGTCCTCTGTTATTCCAAGCTCATCATTTATTGCTGCTTCCTCTTCAATAATTTCAAAATCTGCGCCAGGACTACTGAGGTATACAAAAATTATACACTGTATAAAAAAAGGATTCAATAGGTGTCATTTTTTCTTATCAAGGAAATAAAATTTGTATTTGTAATTATATCATCACAAGATGACCTGGTATGATGTACCACCTGTCTTTTTATGCTCTTTATTTGTAAGTACAATACACAAGAGGAAAATATGTGGTGAAATATTTGTTTCCTGCTGATGACTGCTAATACTATACATGTACAAGCTAAATCATCCCATTAAAAACTGAAATATAAACGTATAAACCTACTGGTCGCTGTGAAGGTTATCCGGCACAGGTGACAACAATGAATTGCGTGGAGTTGCTGGTAGAACACCAGGACACTCCTCCTCATCATCCATCGCACTCTCACAGCTCACAGGTGGAGTGGTAAGCAGGCGCTTAACTCCAGCAGTCACGTTGTGTACGGTGTCACCAACTCCAGACGAAACATTATAAACCACATCCCCCATTCCTGAAAATTTTAATATAAGTTGAGGAAGACAACTCAAAACATTTCTTTTCACAATATGCATGAAAAAAAGAGGCCATGCAGGGTGGCGGGTTTTTAATGTGCTCGCTCCCCCTATGTTATAATAATAATAATCTTTATTTCTACAAGTATATGATACAACTTATACAGACCACAGTTTACATCAATGACATACTATAAAGAAAGCCCCTGGTTATTTTACCTGGAGTTTACCTGGAGAGAGTTTCGGGGGTCAACGCCCCCGCGGCCCGGTCTGTGACCAGGCCTCCTGGTGGATCAGCGCCTGATCAACCAGGCTGTTGCTGCTGGCTGCACGCAAACCAACGTACGAGCCACAGCCCGGCTGATCAGGAACTGTCTTTAGGTGCTTGTCCAGTGCCAGCTTGAAGACTGCCAGGGGTCTGTTGGTAATCCCCCTTATGTGTGCTGGGAGGCAGTTGAACAGTCTCGGGCCCCTGACACTTATTGTATGGTCTCTTAACGTGCTAGTGACACCCCTGCTTTTCATTGGGGGGATGGTGCATCGTCTGCCAAGTCTTTTGCTTTCGTAGTGAGTGATTTTCGTGTGCAAGTTTGGTACTAGTCCCTCTAGGATTTTCCAGGTGTATATAATCATGTATCTCTCCCTCCTGCGTTCCAGGGAATACAGGTTTAGAAACCTCAAGCGCTCCCAGTAATTGAGGTGTTTTATCTCCGTTATGCGCGCCGTGAAAGTTCTCTGTACATTTTCTAGGTCGGCAATTTCACCTGCCTTGAAAGGTGCTGTTAGAGTGCAGCAATATTCCAGCCTAGATAGAACAAGTGACCTGAAGAGTGTCATCATGGGCTTGGCCTCCCTAGTTTTGAAGGTTCTCATTATCCATCCTGTCATTTTTCTAGCAGATGCGATTGATACAATGTTATGGTCCTTGAAGGTGAGATCCTCCGACATAATCACTCCTAGGTCTTTGACGTTGGTGTTTCGCTCTATTTTGTGGCCAGAATTTGTTTTGTACTCTGATGAAGATTTAATTTCCTCATGTTTACCATATCTGAGTAATTGAAATTTCTCATCGTTGAACTTCATATTGTTTTCTGCAGCCCACTGAAAGATTTGGTTGATGTCCGCCTGGAGCCTTGCAGTGTCTGCAATGGAAGACACTGTCATGCAGATTCGGGTGTCATCTGCAAAGGAAGACACGGTGCTGTGGCTGACATCCTTGTCTATGTCGGATATGAGGATGAGGAACAAGATGGGAGCTAGTACTGTGCCTTGTGGGACAGAGCTTTTCACCGTAGCTGCCTCGGACTTTACTCTGTTGACGACTACTCTCTGTGTTCTGTTAGTGAGGAAATTATAGATCCATCGACCGACTTTTCCTGTTATTCCTTTAGCGCGCATTTTGTGCGCTATTACGCCATGGTCACACTTGTCGAAGGCTTTTGCAAAGTCTGTATATATTACATCTGCATTCTTTTTGTCTTCTAGTGCATTTAGGACCTTGTCGTAGTGATCCAGTAGTTGAGACAGACAGGAGCGACCTGTTCTAAACCCATGTTGCCCTGGGTTGTGTAACTGATGGGTTTCTAGATGGGTGGTGATCTTGCTTCTTAGGACCCTTTCAAAGATTTTTATGATATGGGATGTTAGTGCTATTGGTCTGTAGTTATGCAGAGCATTTTGGGAAAACTAGGTTAATTTTGTTCCCAGGATGTGACACACACCAGTCAGCTAACACCCAGGTACCTATTTACTGCTAGGTGAACATGGACAGCAGGTGTCTTACCTACTTACTTATGTCACTGTATACTTGCAACACTGTTTGGCACTAGTGGCATAACTAGAGGAAGAGTAAGGGGAGTGGTGTTCTCTCTACAATTTTTTAATGCCTTATTTCACTTGTACCAATAACATGTGTTCCATTTACCCTAACTTGTCCACATTGTACCACATTTTTCTGACCTTACCAACAACTACAGCAGTTGCAGAACGATCCTTTAGTCAGTTCAAATGCATAAAGTCCTACCTTGGTTCTACAATGGGCGAGGATAGATTGTCTGTGTTAGCTTTGTTCTCCACTGAAAGAGTTGGCTACTGAAGTGGATTATAATAAAGTAATAGATACAAGAATTGATGGAAATGTGCTAAGACAAGAGACTTAAAATACTCAGTCAAATAACTTATGTAGAGAGGAGGACCATCATGGGAAAACATGCTCAATACATATAAAATACTGAAGTGACTAGATACTGTGAAGCCTAGATGAAAGAGACTCTTGTAGTTGCTTAATACATTTTTCACATTGTTTTATTTTCATTTTACGTTTAAAATTATAACAATTAAATAACATGTTTTTATTATGTTTTGAGATTTATGAGCTTACTGTAAAACTTTTTATTGTGTTTTCATTTTATATACAAAAATAACAATTATGTACTTCATTTAAAATTGTATCTTCCTTGTGTTTTGATTTTAAAAACAAAATAAAAATGTACGAAAATTAATTTAAAATTATTTGTTAAGTGTCATGGCGCCTTTTTTTTTTTTTAACCCGTAAACGGTCCAAACGTATATATATGTTTTTTCAACATTTGAAAGTATGTAAAAAAGTAGATCTTCTTTTTGTTTTTTTTACATTTGAAAATGTGTAAAAAAACTTTGATCTACTTTTTTTTTTTTTTATATTTGAAAATATGTAAAAAAAACGTAGATCTATTTTTGTAGCACTACACATGTGAACGTAGATCTGCTTGGACCGTTTACGGGTTAATATGCTGGCTTCCCTTAAATTTAGAACCTGGCTACACCACTGTGTGGCACTTATAACAATAATTATGATGATATGCTATTTCCAAAGTCATTAAGTTTATACAGGCACAGATACACATAAGTACATATGATTATCACACATAGTGTAAATTACCTAAGATAACCCAAGAAGATAAGATAAGATAAGATAAGATTTCGTTCGGATGATTGCTGTCTACCAACCTGCTACATACAATGATTCCATCAATTAATTTATACAGGAAAAATACGTTGTCAGATTAACATCTACAATCACTCCATACCCCCGGCCGGGATTGAACCCGCGGTCATAGAGTCTCAAAACTCCAGCCCGTCGCGTTAGCCACTAGACCAGCTAGCCGACTAGCTGGTCTAGTGTCTAACGCGACGGGCTGGAGTTTTGAGACTCTATGACCGCGGGTTCAATCCCGGCCAGGGGTATGGTTTGTTTGCAATCGTGTCATTACGATTTCTTAAGTCATCTACAATCACTTCTCAAACTTAAAATTGTGTCAACTTCATGATTTTAAATTGTGCTCAATTGTAATACAGTGGACCCCCGCTTAACGATCACCTCCCAATGCGACCAATTATGTAAGTGTATTTAAGTATGTGCGTTTGGGCGTGTATGTTTGGGGGTCTGAAATGGACTAATCTACTTCACAATATTTCTTATGGGAACAAATTCGGTCAGTACTGGCACCTGAACATACTTCTGGAATGAAAAAATATCGTTAACCGGGAGTCCACTGTACTGTATTATGTTAATATATACTATATCAAAACTGTAATTCTATTCTACCTAGCTTATTAAAGCCATACAGCTCAAACTAATAGAATACGTACATGTATTCAACTTACTTGTATTCATTGTAACTCACCAAATGACCATATGTACAAATTACAGCAATGTATTGCCCTATTTATCTTAAGTTAGTCTTAAATTTGCCCAAAATGCTCTGCATATAAAGGGGCATTTGGAATGTTCACCCAATTGTTACACTCCTCTGTACAAATATATATCATGCTAAAATAAAATTATTATTATTATTATTATTATTGTTATTCTCATATTCACAGGGAAGCTTTGCACTCATGGGGTCGTACAGTGCCTAGAAAATGATAGGTAATCAGGTTTGATCCAAGGAAGGGGTGTTGTTACGATTTCATGACCAACAATCTTACTGTCTGTATCTCACATTTTGTGTGTTTATTTGCCCTAATACCACATAATGCATTTAATACATTGAACTAAGTTATCAGCTGTTATTTTGACACACCCATCACAAGTGAGAAAAGCAGAAATGAAGGTGATACAGTAAATGATCATAACAGCACAACCCATACCATGGGTGGGGATATAACCCGCGATAACTCTCTGATCACGGGTTCTACCCCCACCTGTGGTATAGTTTGTTTGTAATTGTGTCATTACAACTTTGCGAGTCATAATAACATAATGCAAGAGAGCTGGAATGAACAAAGACAAGAATACCTTACCCGATGCAACACAGTGGACCACACCCCCAACACCGTACGTAACATTCGATGCTACTTCTGACACCCCAGACACAACACTCGAGATACAAACATTCGCTGCATCGCTTACTTTCCAAGCAGCATTTTCTGACATTCTAAATAATGCCTGTAAGGGTAAAATTTTTACATACAGTACATAATACCAATAAATAAATAAATATACATATGTATATATACATGTATACACATATGTATATGTATATTTATTTATTTATATAAATTTATATTTATAATTATAATTATTATCATCAATTTTTACAACTGTTGCATTAAGTACATAGTCATTATAGGTAAATATGTGTATTGGTAATAAATTATAAGAGAGTTTGAGAGAACACTTATTGAGATTATTAACCTAAGAAAGTAGGACATTGGGTCTGATTTCCTTTGGGGTCAAGGGTTAAGGACTGACAATGACGCTGGTGATCATGAAGATGATGATGATGTTTTTTCACATTCACAAGGTAGCACTAAACCCATAGGGGCCATGCAGTGCCTGGACAGAAGGAAATGAGGGGGTGGATGCATTCAGGTTTGATTCAAGGAAGTGGAGCACAGGTCCAATTCCTATGATCAGAGGAACCTCCCCCTTGAGGGGGAGCCCCCATCCCCACCCAGGACTGAACCCAGTCCTTTCCCCACCCAGGACTGAACCCACTCCTCCCCACCCAGGACTGAACCCAATCCTCCCCACCCAGGACTGAACCCAATCCTCCCCCACTCAGGACTGAACCCAATCCTCCCCCACACAGGAATGAACCCAATCCTCCCCACCCAGGACTGAACCCAATCCTCCCCCACCCAGGACTGAACCCAATCCTCCCCACCCAGGACTGAACCCAATCCTCCCCCACCCAGGACCGAACCCAATCCTCCCCCACTCAGTACTGAACCCAATCCTCCCCACCCAGGACTGAACCCAATCCTCCCCAACCAGGACTGAACCCAATCCTCCCCCACTCAGGACTGAACCCAATCCTCCCCCACTCAGTACTGAACCCAATCCTCCCCACCCAGGACTGAACCCAATCCTCCCCCACTCAGGACTGAACCCAATTCTCCCCACTCAGGACTGAACCCAATCCTCCCCACCCAGAATTGAACCCAATCCTCCCCACCCAGGACTGAACCCAATCCTCCCCCACTCAGGACTGAACCCAATACTCCCCACCCAAGACTGAACCCAATCCTCCCCAACTCAGGACCAAACCCAATCCTCCCCACCCAGGACTGAACCCAATCCTCCCCCACTCAGGACTGAACCCAATCATCCCCCACTCAGGACTGAACCCAATACTCCCCCACCCAGGACTGAACCCATTCCTCCCCCACCCAGGACTGAACCCAATCATCCCCCACCCAGGATTGAACCCAATCCTCCCCACCCAGGACTGAACCCAATCCTTTCCCCACCCAGGACTGAACCCAGTCCTTTCCCCACCCAGGACTGAACCCAATCATCCCCCACCCAGGACTGAACCCAATCATCCCCCACCCAGGACTGAACCCAATCCTCCCCAACCAGGACTGAACCCAATCCTCCCCCACCCAGGACTGAACCCAATCCTCCCCCACCCAGGACTGAACCCAATCCTCCCCCACCCAGGACTGGAGTTTACCTGGAGTTTACCTGGAGTTTACCTGGAGAGAGTTCCGGGGGTCAACGCCCCCGCGGCCCGGTCTGAGACCAGGCCTCCTGGTGGATCAGAGCCTGATCAACCAGGCTGTTGCTGCTGGCTGCACGCAAACCAACATACGAGCCACAGCCCGGCTGATCCGGAACTGACTTTAGGTGCTTGTCCAGTGCCAGCTTGAAGACTGCCAGGGGTCTGTTGGTAATCCCCCTTATGTGTGCTGGGAGGCAGTTGAACAGTCTCGGGCCCCTGACACTTATTGTATGGTCTCTTAACGTGCTAGTGACACCCCTGCTTTTCATTGGGGGGATGGTGCATCGTCTGCCAAGTCTTTTGCTTTCGTAGTGGGTGATTTTCGTGTGCAAGTTCGGTACTAGTCCCTCTAGGATTTTCCAGGTGTATGTAATCATGTATCTCTCCCTCCTGCGTTCCAGGGAATACAGGTTTAGGAACCTCAAGCGCTCCCAATAATTGAGGTGTTTTATCTCCGTTATGCGCGCCGTGAAAGTTCTCTGTACATTTTCTAGGTCGGCAATTTCACCTGCCTTGAAAGGTGCTGTTAGTGTGCAGCAATATTCCAGCCTAGATAGAACAAGTGACCTGAAGAGTGTCATCATGGGCTTGGCCTCCCTAGTTTTGAAGGTTCTCATTATCCATCCTGTCATTTTTCTAGCAGATGCGATTGATACAATGTTATGGTCCTTGAAGGTGAGATCCTCCGACATGATCACTCCCAGGTCTTTGACGTTGGTGTTTCGCTCTATTTTGTGGCCAGAATTTGTTTTGTACTCTGATGACGATTTAATTTCCTCATGTTTACCATATCTGAGTAATTGAAATTTCTCATCGTTGAACTTCATATTGTTTTCTGCAGCCCACTGAAAGATTTGGTTGATGTCTGCCTGGAGCTTTGCAGTGTCTGCAATGGAAGACACTGTCATGCAGATTCGGGTGTCATCTGCAAAGGAAGACACGGTGCTGTGGCTGACATCCTTGTCTATGTCGGATATAAGGATGAGGAACAAGATGGGAGCGAGTACTGTGCCTTGTGGAACAGAGCTTTTCACCGTAGCTGCCTCGGACTTTACTCTGTTGACGACTACTCTCTGTGTTCTGTTAGTGAGGAAATTATAGATCCATCGACCGACTTTTCCTGTTATTCCTTTAGCACGCATTTTGTGCGCTATTACGCCATGGTCACACTTGTCGAAGGCTTTTGCAAAGTCTGTATATATTACATCTGCATTCTTTTTGTCTTCTAGTGCATTTAGGACCTTGTCGTAGTGGTCCAATCCTCCCCCACTCAGAACTGAACCCAATCCTCCCCACCCAGGACTGAACCCAATCCTCCCCAACCAGGACTGAACCCAATCCTCCCCCACCCAGGACTGAACCCAATCCTCCCCCACTCAGGACTGAACCCAATCCTCCCCACCCAGGACTGAACCCAATCCTCCCCACCCAGGACTGAACCCAATCCTCCCCCACTCAGGACTGAACCCAATCCTCCCCCACCCAGGACTGAACCCAATCCTCCCCCACCCAGGACTGAACCCAATCCTCTCCCACTCAGGACTGAACCCAATCCTCCCCACCCAGGACTGAACCCAATTCTCTCCAACTCAGGACTGAACCCAATCCTCCCCACCCAGGACTGAACCCAATCCTCCCCACCCAGGACTGAACCCAATCCTCCCCACCTAGGACTGAACCCAATCCTTACGGTTATGAGCTAAATGAAAACTCATGGTAAGTCACCGAGGTGGCCTCCTAGACAACCCACTGACTGACATCAATAACCTGGTGACTACCAAGAACTGTTCAATACTGCAACCAAGAGAACCTACTCCACTTACATCAAATAATAAGATGGAATTATAACCCCAAATTGACAACTTGTCCTTCTTGTTGTTGTTGTTGGGTTAATAAGGGCCACTGACGGCTTCCACTCATCACTTGAGTTACTGATGTAAGTTGATTTAGGCAAGTAAGTAAGTTTATTCAGGTATACACAAATACAGTTACATAGAATTATCATACATAGCAGCATATGTGTAGAGAACCTAGGACCCCAGTGGAATCAAGGACACTAATGGAATCAAGGACCCCAAGTGGAATCAAGGACCCCAAGTGGAATCAAGGACCCTAATGATATCAGACCCCAATGGAATCAAGAACCAAATGAAATCGAGGACCCCAAATGAAATCAAGGACCCCAGTGGAATCAAGAACGCCAATGGAATGAAGGACCCCAATGGTATCAAGGATCTTAATGAAATGAAGGACTCTAATGGAAATAAGTCACATCGAATATTTTGAGTTATCCTAGGTAATCTACACATATGCTTCTTTGTAGATAATTTATATAATTGTGTTTATGTGTGCCTGTGCCTAAATAAACTTATTTATACTATATCAAGCTCTCTTTCTCGATACATATACATATCTACTGTTTCTGCTGCCTGGAGTTTACCTGGAGAGAGTTCCGGGGGTCAACGCCCCCGCGGCCCGGTCTGAGACCAGGCCTCCTGGTGGATCACAGCCTGATCAACCAGGCTGTTGCTGCTGGCTGCACGCAAACCAACATACGAGCTACAGCCCGGCTGATCCGGAACTGACTTTAGGTGCTTGTCCAGTGCCAGCTTGAAGACTGCCAGGGGTCTGTTGGTAATCCCCCTTATGTGTGCTGGGAGGCAGTTGAACAGTCTCGGGCCCCTGACACTTATTGTATGGTCTCTTAACGTGCTAGTGACACCCCTGCTTTTCATTGGGGGGATGGTGCATCGTCTGCCAAGTCTTTTGCTTTCGTAATGAGTGATTTTCGTGTGCAAGTTCGGTACTAGTCCCTCTAGGATTTTCCAGGTGTATATAATCATGTATCTCTCCCTCCTGCGTTCCAGGGAATACAGGTTTAGGAACCTCAAGCGCTCCCAATAATTGAGGTGTTTTATCTCCGTTATGCGTGCCGTGAAAGTTCTCTGTACATTTTCTAGGTCGGCAATTTCACCTGCCTTGAAAGGTGCTGTTAGTGTGCAGCAATATTCCAGCCTAGATAGAACAAGTGACCTGAAGAGTGTCATCATGGGCTTGGCCTCCCTAGTTTTGAAGGTTCTCATTATCCATCCTGTCATTTTTCTAGCAGATGCGATTGATACAATGTTATGGTCCTTGAAGGTGAGATCCTCCGACATGATCACTCCCAGGTCTTTGACGTTGGTGTTTCGCTCTATTTTGTGGCCAGAATTTGTTTTGTACTCTGATGACGATTTAATTTCCTCATGTTTACCATATCTGAGTAATTGAAATTTCTCATCGTTGAACTTCATATTGTTTTCTGCAGCCCACTGAAAGATTTGGTTGATGTCTGCCTGGAGCTTTGCAGTGTCTGCAATGGAAGACACTGTCATGCAGATTCGGGTGTCATCTGCAAAGGAAGACACGGTGCTGTGGCTGACATCCTTGTCTATGTCGGATATAAGGATGAGGAACAAGATGGGAGCGAGTACTGTGCCTTGTGGAACAGAGCTTTTCACCGTAGCTGCCTCGGACTTTACTCTGTTGACGACTACTCTCTGTGTTCTGTTAGTGAGGAAATTATAGATCCATCGACCGACTTTTCCTGTTATTCCTTTAGCACGCATTTTGTGCGCTATTACGCCATGGTCACACTTGTCGAAGGCTTTTGCAACCTCTGTATTCAACTCTAGAGAAGTTACAACACTTACAACCAAGTGTTAACAGGTTCATACTGTTCTAGAGGACTTATTATTTTTTTTATTATCACACTGGCCGATTCCCACCAAGGCAGGGTGGCCCGAAAAAGAAAAACTTTCACCATCATTCACTCCATCACTGTCTTGCCAGAAGGGTGCTTTACACTACAGTTTTTAAACTGCAACATTAACACCCCTCCTTCAGAGTGCAGGCACTGTACTTCCCATCTCCAGGACTCAAGTCCGGCCTGCTGGTTTCCCTGAACCCCTTCATACCTGGAGTTTACCTGGAGAGAGTTCCGGGGGTCAACGCCCCCGCGGCCCGGGCTGTGACCAGGCCTCCTGGTGGATCAGAGCCTGATCAACCAGGCTGTTGCTGCTGGCTGAACGCAAACCAACGTATGAGCCACAGCCCGGCTGGTCAGGACTCCAACAGCTCACACTCCAACAGCACGTCAAGTATTAAAATCCATTTGTCTCCATTCACTCCTATCAAACACGCTCACGCATGCCTGCTGGAAGTCCAAGCCCCTCGCACACAAAACCTCCTTTACCCCCTCCCTCCAACCTTTCTTAGGCCGACCCCTACCCCGCCTTCCTTCCACTACAGACTAATACACTCTTGAAGTCACTCTGTTTTGCTCCATTCTCTCTACATGTCCGAACCACCTCAACAACCCTTCCTCCGCCCTCTGGACAACAGTTTTGGTAATCCCGCACCTCCTCCTAACTTCCAAACTACGAATTCTCTGCATTATATTCGCACCACACATTGCCCTCAGACATGACATCTCCACTGCCTCCAGCCTTCTCCTCGCTGCAACATTCATCACCCATGCTTCACACCCATATAAGAGCGTTGGTAAAACTATACTCTCATACATTCCCCTCTGCCTCCAAGGACAAAGTTCTTTGTCTCCACAGACTCCTAAGTGCACCACCAACCCTTTTCCCCTCATCAATTCTATGATTCACCTCATCTTTCATAGACCCATCCGCTGACACATCCACTCCCAAATATCTGAATACATTCACCTCCTCCATACTCTCTCCCTCCAAGCTGATATCCAATCTTTCATCACCTAATCTTTTTGTTATCCTCATAACCTTACTCTTTCCTTACAACCCTTAAAACTAACGGGCTAATACTGTTCTAGAGGACTTACAACCCTTAAAACTAACAAGTTCATACTGTTCTAGAGGACTTACAGCCCTTAAAACTAACAAGTTCATACTGTTCTAGAGGACTTACAACCCTTAAAACTAACAGGTTCATACTGTTCTAGAGGACTTACAACCCTTAAAACTAACAGGTTCATACTGTTCTAGAGGACTCACAACCCTTAAAACCAACAGGTTCATACTGTTCTAGAGGACTCACAACCCTTAAAACCAACAGGTTCATACTGTTCTAGAGGACTCACAAACCTTAAAACTAACAGGTTCATACTGTTCTAGAGGACTTACAACCCTTAAAACCAACAGATTCATACTGTTCTAGAGGACTTAGAACCCTTAAAACTAACAGGTTCATACTGTTGTAGAGGACTTACAACCCTTAAAACCAACAGGTTCATACTGTTCTAAAGGACTTACAACCCTTAAAACCAACAGGTTCATACTGTTCTAGAGGACTTACAACCCTTAAAACCAACAGGTTCATACTGTTCTAGAGGACTTACAACCCTTAAAACTAACAGCATAATGATGTCAACGAGATAAAGTCAGTTGACCAGAAGGAAATGCTGGCCCACAGATGGCTCCAACTTCATCCTGTTCCTTACTTGTATGTCTCATAACAATAAAAATACTTGTATGTTTCATAACAATAAAAATACTTGCACATTTCATAACAATAAAAATACTTGTATGTCTCATAACAATAAAAATGCTTTCAAATGAGCTGATGTAGGTAACAGCTCTTAGCTTTTCAATAAAGTTAGGAATCCTTAACCTGTAAATAGTTTGTCAATAAAGCTAGGGATCCTTAACCTTGTCAAACCCTGTGTAAAAGTGAGTCATGTATGTACTCACCTATTTATAGTTGCAGGATCGATATCGTCATAACTTCGTACCCAGCCTTCTCCCTGGTCACTACTAGGTCCACTATTTGCCTGTATGTGGTTGCGGCGTCGGTCAATGTTGCGGCGTCGGTCACTGTTGCGGCGTCGGTCACTGTTGCGGCGTCGGTCACTGTTGCAGCGTCGGTCACTGTTGCGGCGTCGGTCAATGTTGCTGCGTCGGTCACTGTTTCGGCGTCGGTCAATGTTGCGGCGTCGGTCAATGTTGCGGCGTCGGTCAATGTTGCGGCGTCGGTCACTGTTGCGGCGTCGGTCACTGTTGCGGCGTCGGTCACTGTTGCGGCGTCGGTTACTGTTGCAGCGTCTGTCAATGTTGCGGTCTTGGCCTGTGACGGGGTCGTGACCTGTGGTGGAGTCTTGGTCTGTGGTGAGGTTTCGGCCTGTGCTGTATTTGAAGGAATGAAGGAAGGAAGAGAAGGAGGCGAAGGAAGAGAAGAGGGGGAAGGAAGAGAGGGAGGGGAAGGAAGAGAATGAGAGAAAGGAAAAGAGGGAGGGGAAGGAATAGAGGAAGAGGAAGGAATAGATGGAGGGGAAGGAATAGAGGGAGGGGAAGGAAGAGAGGGAGGGAAAGGAAGAGAGGGAGGGAAAGGAATAGAGGGAGGGAAAGGAAGAGAGGGAGGGAAAGGAAGAGAGGGAGGGGAAGGAATAGAGGGAGGGGAAGGAATAGAGGGAGGGAAAGTAAGAGAGGGAGGGAAAGGAATAGAGGGAGGGGAAGAAAGAGAGGGAGGGAAAGGAAGAGAGGGAGGGGAAGGAATAGAGGGAGAGGAAGGAAGAGATGGAGGGGAAGGAATAGAGGGAGGGGAAGGAAGAGAGGGAGGGGAAGGAAGAGAGGGAGGGGAAGGAAGAGAGGGAGGGGAAGGAAGAGAGGGAGGGGAAGGAAGAGAGGGAGGGGAAGGAAGAGAGGGAGTGGAAGGTGGGGTCTTGGCTTCTGGTGGGGTCTTGGCGTCTGTTTCTGGAGAGTCGTACACAGAAACATTGTCACAGGTCCTTCCTGAAGTCTGGTTGAGGCTGTCAGCAACTGGTTGGCTTTTCGTTGATTTGAAAGGATTTATAACAAATTCTAACCATTCAATAACCTCCTGTATAGTTGGCCTTTTGAACCACTGAGAGTGCATCATTTTATCTATCAGGTTTAGTAAGACTGGAGGCCAGTCTATTTTCTTCTTGCACAGGTAATGTCCAAATTGTTTAGCCATGAGATGGCCCAAGGAATAAACATCACCTTGTGGTGTGCAAGGGTCACCAAAAAAAACTTCTGGAGCATAGTGTGGAAACCTGGCATGGTCGTCCTCAGTGTGAACCCATCCCATGCGACATCCTTTCCTTTTGGCGTGACCCAAATCTATGATATTTACCTCGAGGAGGCCCTCTTCAGGCTCATTGATGAGTACATTATCTCCCTTTAAATCATTATGGATGTATCCATGTGCATGGATCTCCTGGAGATCTTTGGCCACTTGGATAAATATCAAAATTAACACATGTAGGGAAAGATTTTGACTGTGTGTTAGAAAGTCGTGTAGGGTAGTGCCTCCCCTGAAGGAAATTACCATTGCGGGGAAGTTGCTACAGAAGCATTCTAATAGAGGAACTCCGCCAGCTCCTTTCAAAACACTCAGAATCTTCGCCTCCTCTTCATAGGCTCGTGCATCCTCTAGGCACTTGCCCAGTTTCAAGCAGGCGTACTTACCGTCAAAAGCAACTTTATACACGGTCCCGCTAACACCAGAACCCAGCCGGGATCTGCATTCTAGTTCACACAAGATGAACATTTCATCATACGTGAAAACTAAATCCTCAAAGCCCTTGTACATTTTTGAAGTGTATTTTTCTATTTCTTATAAATATTACTAGACTTGAGTATTTGCTTTACAAGAACTGTTAATCTACAATGTATTATAATATCAAAGCTAATAAAGTGGTGATTATATCACAAACGCCAGAAATATAGTTAATTTGGAATTCCAAACAAAATATCTCTCAACGAGTATTATTATTAATATACTTATATGGAAGTATTAAATGTTAGAGAGATAACAATATTACTGAGTGATACTGATGAGGTAATACTTTTATCACAAATACCAGAAATATAGTTAATTAATTTGGAACTCCAAAAACATTATTATTATTATTATCTAAGGAAATGCTAAATACCTGTGTGATGGTAATATTTTTACATTTCTTTTCTTCTTCTCCTTACCAACACCCAAAACATTCTTAATCATGTACTAGCCTCGTGTCAGGACCTGGGGTTAATAATCTCAGGGGATAAAACAAAGATACTCAACAGACGTCCTCCTCGACAGAGAGGCACAGTTCGTCAGATCCAGTTGCATGATGGGTCTCTTCTAGAATATGTAAGCAGATACAGGTATCTAGGCTTTGAGGTTCCACTACTTGGACCTGTTGTAACGAGACTTTGTCGCCAATACAAAGAAAGGCTGAGAGCACTTAGAGTTGTGGCTGGGTTTCATCCCATTCTGAAATCCATTCTGAAATCCATTGACAAGAAACACCAATATGAAAAGCAATATAGACAGGGCTTAATACACAAAGATACTCTTAAACACTATTCATCAGCTCTCACCAAAGTAATAAAAAAAGCCAAACAACTATACTACTCCAGTAGATTCACAGACACTAGAGGAGATATAAAAAAGACCTGGAAAACACTCTCTCAGATTCTAGGGACCCACAAACTGAGAAAAACCAAGAATATTGTCCTAACTAAACCTAATGAAACACCACTACATCCCACTGACACAGCGAACAAGATAAACGACTTCTTCTCAAACATAGGATCTAATCTCGCCAGTAAAATCCCACATACCAATGCCCATGCCGGGGACTACCTAGATGGAAATTTCCCTAATTCCTTCTATCTTGCACCAACTGAGCCCACGGAAGTCATTGAGATCATAAAGTCACTTAAAAATAACTCGGGGAATCTGTCTCATGTCCCACCATTACTGTACAAGCGAGCGGCCCATGTCCTTTCGCATGCTATTTCATTACTTTTTAACAAGTCAATAGAGACTAGCACCTTCCCGAAACTACTCAAGATGGCAAGGGTTACACCAATACATAAAGGTGGTGACCCTACAGACTTAAACAACTATAGGCCAATATCTAACTTACCATTGCTATCCAAAATCTTTGAGAAACTCGTGCACAGGAGACTGTATTCATTTATAACGGCTCAAAACATACTCAACCCCTGCCAGTTTGGATTTAGGAAAAATAAAAGCACTAATGATGCAATCATAAAAATGCTAGATCTGCTTTACACAGCATTGGAAAATAAGGAATATCCACTAGGAATTTTTATTGACCTAAGAAAAGCTTTTGACACAGTAGACCACGACATCCTACTCCACAAACTTGATCACTACGGTATAAGAGGCCATGCACTTGCTTATTTCAAATCTTACATTACTAATAGGTATCAGTACGTCACCATTAAAGACACAGCATCAGCAACACGGCCACTTGATACTGGAGTTCCGCAGGGAAGTGTCCTTGGTCCCCTGCTCTTCCTCATATACATCAATGACCTTCCAAACGTATCCCAACACCTGAAACCCATTCTCTTTGCTGATGACACGACTTATGTCATCTCTCACCCTAATCTTGCCACCCTCAACACCATTGTGAATGAGGAGCTGATTAAAATATCGACTTGGATGACAGCCAATAAACTTACGCTTAACACTGACAAAACCTACTATATTATGTTTGGTAGCAGAGCAGGAGATGCACAAATTAACATTAAGATTGACAACACTCTAATTACCAGAAATAATGGGGGAAAATTCCTAGGCTTATACCTTGACAACAACCTGAATTTCAGCACCCATATCCAGCATATAGCCAAAAAAGTATCCAAAACGGTTGGGATCCTCTCCAAGATACGATACTACGTGCCGCAAAATGCCCTTCTCATACTATACCACTCACTTATTTATCCATACCTCACCTATGCTATTTGTGCTTGGGGATCAACTGCAGCAACACACCTAAAGCCAATAATAACCCAACAAAAAGCTGCAGTAAGAATAATCACTAAATCCCATCCCTGGCAACACACCCCCCCACTCTTCATAGATCTAAACTTGCTCCCAGTTCAGTACATCCACACTTACTACTGTGCAATCTATATCTACAGGGCCTTAAACTCTAATATCAACCTTGACCTAAAATGCTTTCTTGATAGTTGTGACAGAACCCACAGGCATAACACCAGACACAAACATCTCTACGACATTCCCCGTGTCCGACTAAACCTTTACAAAAATTCAATGTACGTCAAAGGCCCTAAAATCTGGAATACCCTACCTGAGAACTCTAGAACTGCAGACACATTCATCACCTTCAAAACTACCATTAGAAAACATCTTATCTCCCTGATACACCCCGTCAACTAACTACACGAATACCACCTGGTGGTTCACACTTACACTCACTCACTCATTTGACCATAAACGGAAATATTAATCTCAGTCTTAAAATAATGAATCTTGTGATACTCCAATACTGAAACTATGTACTGTGCCAAAACAAAAGCATTCACATTGCTAAACTCACAAACTAGTATTTAGTCACTTAGCCATAATACCAACTTACCTCATAATTTGTAATATTTTACAATTAAGAATAAAACTAAGTATGCCCGAAATGCCTAGCCATGCTAAGCGTTCTAGTGGTACACTCTGTAATCACAATTTTACTACATGTAAACCAAACAATAACCAAATTTCTGTAAACTCAGCATTGTAATCCTTATAGAGAATAAACTTTATAGAGGTATGGTGCTAATGTTAAAATTGTGAAAATGATGTATCTTGCTTATATTAGATCATTGGTTGATTATGCGGCACCACTACTTGCACTCGTGTCTGACTGGAAGCTTGGAGGGCTGGAAAAACTGCAAAACGAAGCAATGAGGATCATCCTAGGATGCCCTCGTACTGCCAAAATTTTAAATATGCGGAAAGAACTTAATATTCCAAGCATTAGAGATCGTGTTACTGAAAGGAATATCCTTATTGGGGTCAATATGCTTAGGCTAGCCCATTCAAACCCCTGCACAGAAGCCCTCCAAACTTTCCTCAGCACTGGTGAACATCCTTCCAGATGGATCGAAAAAACTGGAACCGACCTCCGCATGAACCAGCTACATGATCTATATCAAGTTAGACAACAGAGACATTTCCCTGCTCCATGGGATATTACCCCATTCCAAACTACCATTCCTCCATTTCCCCCCAAAACTCTTCTTAAATCACAACCAAAGCTTCGTCTTGAAGCCAAACATGATGCCTTAAGCTGTATTGATAACTTAGTCACACAGAACAATCTTTCACAAATTATTTACGTTGATGGTTCTGTTCACCAGTCCACTGGTGCAGCTGGTAGTGCTGCTGTTGTCACACAGAGTGATGGTGGGTGGCCGGTGGTCTGGTTTACCTGGAGTTTACCTGGAGAGAGTTCCGGGGGTCAACGCCCCCGCGGCCCGGTCTGTGGTGGCTAAAGCTCCCGCTTCACACACGGAGGGCCCGGGTTCGATTCCCGGCGGGTGGAAATTCCGACACGTTTCCTTACACCTATTGTCCTGTTCACCTAGCAGCAAATAGGTACCTGGGTGTTAGTCGACTGGTGTGGGTCGCATCCAGGGGGACAAGATTAAGGACCCCAATGGAAATAAGTTAGACAGTCCTCGATGACGCACTGACTTTCTTAGGTTATCCTGGGTGGCTAACCCTCCGGGGTTAAAAATCCGAACGAAATCTTATCTTATGGCTCTCATAAAGAAATTGGAGCACGCATTAATAACTGGGCCTCTACCCTTCAAACAGAACTGTTTGCCATACTCCTTGCACTCAAATGTGTCCATGTATCTAAGGTTGACACTTTAATTGTAACTGATTCTCTGTCATCCATAAATGCTCTCAACTCATTAAGTATAAATTGTGGCATGCTTGTGTCAGAAGCCAGACACAGATATGGTAAGATTGTGGACAGTGGAGTCAGAGTGCACATGCTGTGGATTCCATCTCACATTGGTCTTCAGATGCATGATAGAACTGATAAATTGGCTAAGCTGTATGCTTTCAAAGAGGGAGTAGATTACAATCTTGGGTTGTCAGTTAGCAGTTTGAGAACAATAATACGAAAAGAACTTCAAATGAACTTTATTGACTTAAGACTTAGGGAGATTGACACAAGTCAGTCCATCTATCATTATTCCATCATGCAGGAGGAGCCAGATGTCTATGGTGCATCCAACAAGATAAGCAGACTCTTGGATGTCACTACCGCCCGGCTCCGGCTGGGTTACAAGTATCTATGGCAGGTTAAATCACCACCACCAGATGTAGACCAAACGAAATGTAAACTTTGCCAGATGGACTATTGTCACACCCTGCGTCATTATGTACTGGAGTGTGACCAAATTAATGAATTTAGAAACAACTCACTCAGAAATGTTCAAGAAATGGCAAAGTATTTTATCCACAGTGGTATATTACAGACCATTCTGGAGAAATACCCTGACTTTGCTAGCTGTAAATAATGCATTACCATGTGTGTGTGTGTGTGTGTGTGTGTGTGTGTACTCACCTATTTGTACTCACCTATTTGTGGTTGCAGGGGTCGATTCACAGCTCCTGGCCCCGCCTCTTCGCTGATTGCTACTAGGTCCTCTCTCTCCCTGCCCCATGAGCTCTATCATACCTCGCCTTAAAACTATGTATGGTTCCTGCCTCCACCACATCACTTTCTAGGCTATTCCATGGCCTGACTACTCTATGACTGAAGAAATACTTCCTAACATCCCTTTGATTCATCTGAGTCTTCAACTTCCAATTGTGACCTCTTGTGTCTGTGTCCCATCTCTGGAACATCCCGTCTTTGTCCACCTCGTCTATTCCGCGCAGTATTTTATATGTCGTTATCATGTCTCCCCTGACCCTCCTGGCCTCCAGTGTCGTCAGGCCGATTTCCCTCAACCTTTCTTCATAGGACAATCCCCGTAGTTCTGGGACTAGTCTTGTTGCAAACCTTTGCACTTTCTCTAATTTCTTGACGTGTTTGACTAGGTGTGGATTCCAAACTGGTGCTGCATACTCCAGTATGGGCCTGACGTAGATGGTATACAGAGTCTTAAACGAATCCTTACTGAGGTATCGGAACGCTATCCGTAGGTTTGCCAGGCGCCCGTATGCTGCAGCAGTTATCTGATTGATGTGCGCCTCAGGAGATATGCTCGGTGTTATACTCACCCCCAGATCTTTTTCCTTGAGTGAGGTTTGCAGTCTTTGGCCATCTAAACTATATTGTGTCTGCGGTCTTCTTTGCCCTTCCCCAATCTTCATGACTTTGCATTTGGCAGGGTTAAATTCAAGGAGCCAGTTGCTGGACCAGGCTTGTAGCCTGTCCAGGTCTCTTTGTAGTCCTGCCTGATCCTCGTCCGATTTGATTCTTCTCATTAACTTCACATCATCTGCAAACAAGGACACTTCTGAGTCTATCCCTTCCGTTATGTCGTTCACGTATACCAAGAACAGCACAGGTCCTAGGACTGACCCCTGTGGAACCCCGCTTGTCACAGGCGCCCACTCTGACACCTCGTCGCGTACCATGACTCGTTGTTGCCTCCCTGTCAGATATTCTCTGATCCATTGCAGTGCCTTTCCTGTTATGTGTGCCTGGTCCTCTAGCTTTTGCAGTAACCTCTTGTGAGGAACTGTGTCGAAGGCCTTCTTGCAGTCCAAAAATACGCAGTCGATCCACCCCTCTCTCTCTTGTCTTACTTCTGTCACCTTGTCATAAAACTCTAGTAGGTTTGTGACACAGGATTTTCCTTCCCTGAAACCGTGCTGGTTGTCAATTATACACTTGTTTCTTTCCAGGTGCCCCACCACTCTCCTACTGTTGATCTTTTCCATGACCTTGCATACTATACACGTTAGTGATACAGGTCTGTAGTTTAGTGCCTCATGTCTGTCTCCCTTTTTAAAAATTGGGACTACATTTGCCATTTTCCATACCTCAGGGAGTTGCCCAGTTTCAAATGATGTGTTGAAGATCTTTGTTAATGGCTCATACAATATCTCTGCTCCCTCTTTAAGGACCCATGGAGAGATGTTGTCTGGTCCCACCGCCTTTGAGGTGTCAAGTTCGCATAGCAGCTTCTTCACCTCCTCCTTGGTTATATGTACCTCATCCAGCACTTGCTGTTGTGCCCCCCTGTTCTGATTTCTTGGAGTCCTACTGGTTTCCACTGTAAATACCTCTTAAAATCTTGTGTTGAGCTCCTGACATACCTCTCGGTCGTTTCTTGTGAATTCCCCATCACCCTTCCTCAGTCTGATTACCTGGTCCTTGACTGTTGTTTTTCTCCTGATGTGGCTGTACAACAGCTTCGGGTCAGTCTTTACTTTTGATGCTATGTCATTTTCATATTGTCTCTGAGCCTCCCTTCTTATCTGTGCATATTCGTTTCTGGCTCTTCGGCTGATTTCTTTATTTTCCCGAGTTCTCTGTCTTCTGTACCTTTTCCATTCTCTAGTACACCTAGTTTTTGCCTCCCTACACCTTTGGGTGAACCAAGGACTCGTTCTGTTCTTCCCATTATTTCTGTTTCCCATGGGAACAAACCTCTCCTCTGCCTCCTTGCATTTTGTTGCTACATAGTCCATCATTTCTTGTACTGGTTTTCCTGTCAGTTCTCTCTCCCACTGAATGTCTTGAAGGAAGTTCCTCATGCCTGAGTAGTTCCCCCTTTTGTAGTTTGGTTTTTCCCAGCCTATTCCTGCTACTCTCTCCACTTGGAGCTCAACTATGTAGCCGAAGCACAGAACCACATGATCACTAGCTCCCAGGGGCCTTTCATACATGATACCCTCGATGTCCGAACTACTCATGGTGAATACAAGGTCCAACCTTGCTGGTTCATCCTCTCCTCTCTCTCTGGTAGTGTCTCTAACATGTGTGTGTGTGTGTGTGTGTACTCACCTAGTTGTACTCACCTAGTTGAGGTTGCAGGGGTCGAGTCCAAGCTCCTGGCCCCGCCTCTTCACTGGTCGCCACTAGGTCACTCTCCCTGAACCATGAGCTTTATCGTACCTCTGCTTAAAGCTATGTATGGATCCTGCCTCCACTACATCGCTTCCCAAACTATTCCACTTCCTGACTACTCTGTGGCTGAAGAAATACTTCCTAACATCCCTTTGATTCATCTGTGTCTTCAGCTTCCAACTGTGTTCCCGTGTTGCTGTGTCCAGTCTCTGGAACATCCTGTCTTTGTCCACCTTGTCAATTCCTCTCAGTATTTTGTAAGTCGTTATCATGTCCCCCCTATCTCTCCTGTCCTCCAGTGTCGTCAGGTTTATTTCCCTTAACCTCTCCTCATAGGACACACCTCTTAACTCTGGGACTAGTCTTGTTGCAAACCTTTGCACTTTCTCTAGTTTCTTTACATGCTTGGCTAGGTGTGGGTTCCAAACTGGTGCTGCATACTCTAATATGGGCCTAACGTACACGGTGTACAGGGTCCTGAACGATTCCTTATTAAGATGTCGGAATGCTGTTCTGAGGTTTGCCAGGCGCCCATATGCTGCGGCAGTTATTTGGTTGATGTGCGCTTCAGATGTGCCTGGTGTTATACTCACCCCAAGATCTTTTTCCTTGAGTGATGTTTGTAGTCTCTGGCCCCCTAGACTGTACTCCGTCTGCGGTCTTCTTTGCCCTTCCCCAATCCTCATGACTTTGCACTTGGTGGGATTGAACTCCAGGAGCCAGTTGCTGGACCAGGTCTGCAGCCTGTCCAGATCCCTTTGTAGTTCTGTAGTGTGTGTGTGTGTGTGTGTGTGTGTGTGTGTACTCACCTATTTGTACTCACCTATTTGTGGTTGCAGGGGTCGAGTCCTAGCTCCTGGCCCCGCCTCTTCACCGGTTGCTACTACACCCTCTCTCTCCCCGCTCCATGAGCTTTATCAAACCTCGTCTTAAAACTGTGTATGGTTCCTGCCTCCACTACGTCATTTTCTAGGCTATTCCACTGCCTTACAACTCTATGACTGAAGAAATACTTCCTACTATCTCTCTGACTCATTTGTGTCTTCAACTTCCAATTGTGGCCTCTTGTTTCTGTGTCCCCTCCCTGGAACATCCTGTCCTTGTCCACCTTGTCTATTCCACGCAGTATTTTATATGTCGTTATCATGTCTCCCCTGACCCTCCTGTCCTCCAGTGTCGTCAGGCCGATTTCCCTTAATCTTTCTTCATAGGACATTCCCCTTAGCTCTGGAACTAACCTTGTTGCAAACCTTTGTACTTTCTCTAGTTTCTTGACGTGCTTTATCAAGTGCGGGTTCCAAACAGGTGCTGCATACTCCAGTATGGGCCTGACATACACGGTGTACAGTGTCTTGAATGATTCCTTACTAAGGTGTCGGAATGCTGTTCTCAGGTTTGCCAGGCGCCCATATGCTGCAGCAGTTATCTGATTGATGTGTGCTTCCGGAGACATGCTCGGTGTTATACTCACCCCAAGATCTTTCTCCTTGAGTGAGGTTTGCAGTCTTTGGCCACCTAGCCTATACTCTGTCTGTGGTCTTCTGTGCCCTTCCCCTATCTTCAGTGGTCAGTCGTCACGTGAGGTCACAGACCCTGAGCTGCCTTGGGGATTAGTGTGGACGGTTACAAAGCATGGCTTGCTTCTGCAGTGTTTTAAAAATTGGGGTTGGAGAGTTGAAGGAGGAGGTCTTGCTTCTCCAGGAGGAGATTAGGAGGCTGAAGGTCCACCTCAATGGGTCTGGGAGAGAGTGTGAGGTGGCTGGAGTTGTGGGGAATGAGGCTTCTAGCAGCGAGGTGCAGTCTGTCTCTCGCTGTGAGGAGGCTGTAGTTGGGGTGGCAGCAACGGCTACCAGCAGTGAGGTGCAGCCCAGCACCTGCTACAAGTGGCGAGTAGTTCACAGTAATGGAAGGCGCATCAGAGTAAGGAAAGTTAAGAGTGAAGATCTGAAGGTAGGAAATCGCTTCTCTGTTCTTCAGGATGAATGTACTTCAGTGGCCAGTGAAGGTAAGGGTACTACTGCCCCTGCTAATGGAGGTAAGCGCATTCTTGTGGTTGGTGACTCTCAGGTAAGATACATTGACCGTGCTTTTTGTAATAGGAATAAGAAGATGAGAGATAGAGTGTGCTTCCCTGGAGCTGGTGTTGGGGACATTGTCAACAGGCTGGATAATATCATGTCAGGTAATGGGAGCAAGCCCATTATCTGTCTCAGTGCTGGTGGAAATGATATTGGGAAGGGTAGGAGAGAAGAGCTGCTAGATAAGTACAGGTCAGCTATAGATTTCATTAAGTCTAAGGGAGGGATCCCAATCATATGTAGCATCTTGCCTAGAAGGGGAGTAGGAAATGAATGGTTGTCTAGGGCAATTGGTGTAAATTGCTGGCTAGACAGATACTGCAAGGAACATGCAATCCCATTCATTGACAACTGGAACAACTTTTATGGCAAACATGATATGTATGCAAGGGATGGGGTACATCTCTCTGGGGCTGGGGTGGTAGCACTTGCAGACTCGATTGAGAAGGCCATTGGTGAAATGCCTATGATTTTAAACTGATGGAAGATAGAGGTATGGGTGTGTGTGGGAAACAAGCAGGTTGCAACACTTGGGTTGGAAACAGTAAATGTATAAAAGGCATTCAGCATGAAGTTATAAATAAAGACAATAGATCAGGTCAGCAAACAAAGGGGGACAGCAGAGGGCAGCAAGGGACTAGCTCCCTTAAGGTTTACTATACTAATAGCAGGAGTGTAAGAAATAAGATAGATGAGCTAAGATTAATTGCAAGTGCAGGAGACATAGATATTATTGCTATAACAGAGACCTGGCTCAATCTGAAAGATAGAGAGATGCCCTCTGAATGTCACATACAAGGCTATAAATTATTCCACACTGACAGGGTCAACAGGAAAGGTGGTGGAGTAGCGATGTATGTCAGAGACAATTTAAATTGTTGTGTTAGACAAGATATTAAATTAGAAGCGTCAGCCACTGAATCTGTTTGGTTACAGCTTCTCGAGGGCCGAGAAAAACTAATTTTGGGTGTGATTTACAGGGCCCCAAATCTTGATAGGGAGTGCAGTAAACTTCTATGGGACGAAATTCGTAAGGCATCTACATACGAAAATGTTGTGCTAATGGGAGATTTCAACTATAGACAGATTGACTGGAGCAATTTGACAGGAAATTTAGAGTCAGGTGACTTTCTTGATACGATCCAGGATTGTTTTTTAAAACAGTTTGTGACAGAGCCAACTAGGGGAAATAACCTCCTTGACTTGGTTCTTGCCAGTAGGGAAACACTAATTAATAATCTTGAGGTTAATGATGAGCTTGGGGAAAGTGATCACAAATCACTCAGTTTTAATATATCATGGAATTCCCCTAATAATGGCAATCAAGTCTCCGTCCCTGACTTTCGCTTGGCTGATTTCATAGGACTGAAAAATTACTTAGGTGGGCTGAACTGGAATGACCTGACTAAGGGTCAGGTAGGTGGTGATGGTTGCCGATATGATGCTTTCCAGGGCATAGTTCTAGCTGCTCAGTCAAATTATGTTCCAAATAGGGAAATCAGATCAAACAAAAATGATCGTAAATGGATGAACAATAGATTAAAATATCTGATTGGTCAAAAGAGAGGCATATATAGGCAAATCAAAAGAGGAGAGGGGCAATTGAGAAATCGATATATTCAGTTAAAGAGAGAAATAAAAAAGGGAATTAGAAAAGCAAAAAGAGATTATGAGGTTAAAGTTGCAAGAGAATCGAAGACTAACCCAAAAGGATTCTTTCAGGTATACAGAAGTAAGATCAGGGACAAGATAGGCCCACTCAAAAGTTCCTCGGGTCAGCTCACTGACAGTGATAAGGAAATGTGTAGAATTTTTAACACATACTTCCTCTCAGTTTTTACACAGGAGGATACCAGCGATATTCCAGTAATGATAAATTATGTAGAACAGGACGATAATAAACTGTGTACTATTAGGGTCACAAGTGACATGGTCCTTAGGCAAATAGATAAATTAAAACCTAACAAATCCCCAGGCCCTGATAAACTGTATGCAAGGGTTCTAAAGGAATGTAAAGAGGAGCTTAGCACACCTTTGGCTAATCTTTTCAACATATCACTACAAACTGGCATGGTGCCAGATAAGTGGAAAATGGCAAATGTGATACCTATTTTCAAAACAGGTGACAGGTCCTTAGCTTCGAACTATAGACCAATAAGCCTAACCTCCATAGTGGGAAAATTTATGGAATCAATAATTGCCGAGGCAGTTCGTAGCCACCTTGAAAAGCATAAATTAATCAACGAATCTCAGCATGGTTTTACAAAGGGGCGTTCCTGCCTTACGAATTTATTAACTTTTTTCACTAAGGTATTTGAGGAGGTAGATCATGGTAATGAATATGATATTGTGTATATGGACTTCAGTAAGGCTTTTGACAGGGTCCCACATCAGAGACTATTGAGGAAAATTAAAGCACATGGAATAGGAGGAGAAATTTTTTCCTGGATAGAGGCATGGTTGACAAATAGGCAGCAGAGAGTTTGCATAAATGGGGAGAAATCAGAGTGGGGAAGTGTCACGAGCGGTGTTCCACAGGGGTCAGTGTTGGGCCCCCTGCTGTTCACAATCTACATAAACGACATAGATGAGGGCATAAAGAGCGACATCGGCAAGTTTGCCGATGACACCAAAATAGGCCGTCGAATTCATTCTGACGAGGACATTCGAGCACTCCAGGAAGATTTGAATAGACTGATGCAGTGGTCGGAGAAGTGGCAGATGCAGTTTAATATAGACAAATGCAAAGTTCTAAATGTTGGACAGGACAATAATCATGCCACATATAAACTAAATAATGTAGATCTTAATTTTACGGATTGCGAAAAAGATTTAGGAGTTCTGGTTAGCAGTAATCTGAAACCAAGACAACAGTGCATAAGTGTTCGCAATAAAGCTAATAGAATCCTTGGCTTCATATCAAGAAGCATAAATAATAGGAGTCCTCAGGTTGTTCTTCAACTCTATACATCCTTGGTTAGGCCTCATTTAGATTATGCTGCACAGTTTTGGTCACCTTATTACAGAATGGATATAAATTCTCTGGAAAATGTACAAAGGAGGATGACAAAGTTGATCCCATGTATCAGAAACCTTCCCTATGAGGATAGACTAAGGGCCCTGAATCTGCACTCTCTAGAAAGACGTAGAATTAGGGGGGATATGATTGAGGTGTATAAATGGAAGACAGGAATAAATAAAGGGGATGTAAATAGTGTGCTGAAAATATCTAGCCTAGACAGGACTCGCAGCAATGGTTTTAAGTTGGAAAAATTCAGATTCAGGAAGGATATAGGAAAGTACTGGTTTGGTAATAGAGTTGTGGATGAGTGGAACAAACTCCCAAGTACCGTTATAGAGGCCAGAACGTTGTGTAGCTTTAAAAATAGGTTGGATAAATACATGAGTGGATGTGGGTGGGTGTGAGTTAGACCTGATAGCTTGTGCTACCAGGTCGGTTGCCGTGTTCCTCCCTTAAGTCAATGTGACCTGACCTGACTAGGTTGGGTGCATTGGCTTAAGCCGGTAGGAGACTTGGACCTGCCTCGCATGGGCCAGTAGGCCTTCTGCAGTGTTCCTTCGTTCTTATGTTCTTATTAAATTCGAGAAGCCATTTGCTGGACCAGGTGTCCAGTCTGTCCAGGTCTCTTTGAAGTCCTGCCTGGTCCTCATCAGATTTAATTCTCCTCATTAACTTCACATCGTCTGCAAACAGGGACACTTCTGAGTCTAACCCTTCCGTCATGTCGTTCACATATACCAAAAATAGCACTGGTCCTAGGACCGACCCCTGTGGGACCCCACTCGTCACAGGTGCCCACTGTGATACATCATTACGTACCATGACTCGTTGTTGCCTCCCTGTCAGGTATTCTCTGATCCATTGCAGTGCCCTTCCTGTTATATGCGCCTGATGCTCTAGCTTCTGCACTAATCTCTTGTGAGGAACTGTGTCAAAGGCCTTCTTGCAGTCCAAGAAGATGCAATCAACCCACCCCTCTCTCTCTTGTCTTACTTCTGATCCACCAGGAGGCCTGGTCACAGACCGGGCCGCGGGGGCGTGTGTGTGTGTGTGTGTGTGTGTGTGTGTGTGTGTGTGTGTGTGTGTGTGTGTGTGTGTGTGTGTGTGTGTGTGTGTGTGTGTGTGTGTGTGTGGGAGTGTGTGAGGGTGTTACCATTTTGTCCTAGGCACATGTCGATTAGACACTAGGTCTGTTGTAGGTGTGTAGGTGTGTGTGAGGGTGTGTGTGAGGGTGTGGGTGTGTGAGTGTGGGTGTGTGTGTGGGTGTGTGTGTGTGTGTGTGTGCGTCCTTGTGTGTATGCATATATTTGTACGCTCGTGTGCACATGTCCGTGCGTGCGCCCTCGTGTGTGTGTGTGCGCGCGCGCTAGTGTTTTTACCTGGAGATTACCTGGAGAGAGTTTCGGGGGTCAACGCCCCCGCGGCCCGGTCTGTGACCAGGCCTCCTGGTGGATCAGCCCCTGATCAACCAGGCTGTTGCTGCTGGCTGCACGCAAACCAACGTACGAGCCACAGCCCGGCTGATCAGGAACTGACTTTAGGTGCTTGTGGGTGTATGATCCACTTAATATTTGTATTTATAACTCATTACAATTGTGACCAGGTGTGGACGTATCAGTGGTTCATTACTTTGTAATTTGTTCATGACTGTAACCATGTATAGGAGTGAGGCTGATTCATTACCTCTGTAACTTGCCATGATTGTGACCAGATCTGCCTGGAGTTCATTACCTTTGTAACTAGTTCAGCTATCATAACTTTGGGGTTCAGTCACTGGACCCATTATGTACCTTTGTAATCTTTTGACTACCGCCCACAGGATGGGTATGGGGTGCATAATAAAGATATTAAACTAAAGTGTGTGTGAGTGAGTGTGTGTGTGTGTGTGTGTGTGTGTGTGTGTGTGTGTGTGTATTCACCTATTTGTGGTTGCGCGCGTGTGTGTGTGTGTGTGTGTATTCACCTATTTGTGGTTGCGCGCGTGTGTGTGTGTGTGTGTGTGTGTGTGTGTGTGTGTGTGTGTGTGTGTGAGTGTGAGTGTGAGTGTGAGTGTGTGTGTGTGTGTGTGTGTGTGTGTGTGTGTGAGTGTGAGTGTGAGTGTGTGTGTGTGTGTGTGTGTGTGTGTGTGTGTGTGTGTGTGTGTGTGTGTGTGTGTGAGTGTCAGTGTCAGTGAGTGTGTGTGTGAGTGTCAGTGTCAGTGAGTGTGTGTGTGTACTCACCTATTTGTACTCACCTATTTGTGGTTGCAGGGGTCGATTCATAGCTCCTGTGTGTGTGTGTGTGTGTGTGTGTGTGTGTGTGTGTGTGTGTGTGTGTGTGTGTGTGTGTGTGTGTGTGTGTGTGTGTGTGTGTGTGTGTGTGTGTGTGTATGTGTGTGTGTGTGTGTGTGTGTGTGTGTGTGTGTGTGTGTGTGTGTGTGTGTGTGTGTGTGTCTCAACAATCAATATTTGCACCAATAACTCATTACAGTTGTGACCGGGTGTGGAAGTGTGAATTGCTCATTACACTATAATTTGTTCATGATTGTAGCCATGTATAAACGTAAGTAACCATTCTTACAGGATTCATTACCTTTGTAACTTGTGAGTTCATTACCTTGTACCTAGTTCAGCCATCACAACTTTGGGAGCCCAGTCCCTGGACCCATTACGTACCTCTGTAATCTGTAAATACCTTTGTAACTTGTCATGGTTGTGACCAGACCTACCTGGAGTTCATTACCTTTGTAAATTGTGAGTTCATTGCCTTTGTAAATTGTGAGTTCATTACCTTTGTAAATTGTGAGTTCATTACCTTTGTAACTTGCTCAGCTATCAAAACTTTGGAGTCCAGTCCCTGGACCAATTATGTACCTCTGTAATCTTTTGACTACCGCCCACAGGATGGGTATGGGGTGCATAATAAACATACTAAACTAACTTCATACTGTTCTAGAGGACTTACAACCCTTAAAACCAACAGGTTCATACTGTTCTAGAGGATTTACAACCCTTAAAACCAACAGGTTCATACTGTTATAGAGGACTTACAACCCTTAAAACCAACAGGTTCATACTGTTCTAGAGGACTTACAACCCTTAAAACCAACAGGTTCATACTGTTCTAGAGGACTTACAACCCTTAAAACCAACAGGTTCATACTGTTGTAGAGGACTTACAACCCTTAAAACCAACAGGTTCATACTATTCTAGAGGACTCACAACCCTTAAATCCAACAGGTTCATACTGTTCTAGAGGAATTACAACCCTTAAAACCAACAGGTTCATACTGTTCTAGAGGACTTACAACCCTTAAAACCAACAAGTTCATACTGTTCTAGAGGACTTACAACCCTTAAAATCAACAGGTTCATACTGTTCTAGAGGACTTATAACCCTTAAAACCAACAGGTTCATACTGTTCTAGAGGATTTACAACCCTTAAAACCAACAGGTTCATACTGTTATAGAGGACTTACAACCCTTAAAACCAACAGGTTCATACTGTTGTAGAGGACTTACAACCCTTAAAACCAACAGGTTCATACTGTTCTAGAGGACTTACAACCCTTAAAACCAACAGGTTCATACTGTTGTAGAGGACTTACAACCCTTAAAACCAACAGGTTCATACTGTTCTAGACCCCTTACAACCCTTAAATCCAACAGGTAAACAGGTTCATACTGTTCTAGAGGAATTACAACCCTTAAAACCAACAGGTTCATACTGTTCTAGAGGACTTACAACCCTTAAAACCAACAGGTTCATACTGTTCTAGAGGACTTACAACCCTTAAAACCAACAGGTTCATACTGTTCTAGAGGACTTACAACCCTTAAAACCAACAGGTTCATACTGTTGTAGAGGACTTACAACCCTTAAAACCAACAGGTTCATACTGTTCTAGAGGACTTACAACCCTTAAAACCAACAGGTTCATACTGTTCTAGAGGACTTACAACCCTTAAAACCAACAGGTTCATACTGTTCTAGAGGACTTACAACCCTTAAAACCAACAGGTTCATACTATTCTAGAGGACTTACAACCCTTAAAACCAACAGGTTCATACTGTTCTAGAGGACTTACAACCCTTAAAACCAACAGGTTCATACTGTTCTAGAGGACTTACAACCCTTAAAACCAACAGGTTCATACTGTTCTAGAGGACTTACAACCCTTAAATCCAACAGGTTCATACTGTTTTAGAGGACTTACAACCTTTAAAACCAACAGGTTCATACTGTTCTAGAGGACTTACAACCCTTAAAACCAACAGGTTCATACTGTTCTAGAGGACTTACAACCCTTAAATCCAACAGGTTCATACTGTTCTAGAGGACTTACAACCCTTAAAACCAACAGGTTCATACTATTCTAGAGGACTTACAACCCTTAAATCCAACAGGTTCATACTGTTCTAGAGGACTTACAACCCTTAAATCCAACAGGTTCATACTGTTCTAGAGGACTTACAACCCTTGAAACCAACAGGTTCATACTGTTCTAGAGGACTTACAACCCTTAAATCCAACAGGTTCATACTGTTCTAGAGGACTTACAACCCTTAAATCCAACAGGTTCATACTGTTCTAGAGGACTTACAACCCTTAAATCCAACAGCTTCATACTGTTCTAGAGGACTTACAACCCTTAAATCCAACAGGTTCATACTGTTCTAGAGGACTTACAACCCTTAAATCCAACAGGTTCATACTGTTCTAGAGGACTTACAACCCTTAAAACCAACAGGTTTATACTGTTGTAGAGGACTTACAACCCTTAAAACCAACAGGTTCATACTGTTCTAGAGGACTTACAACCCTTAAAACCAACAGGTTCATACTGTTCTAAAGGACTTACAACCCTTAAAACCAACAGGTTCATACTGTTCTAGAGGACTTACAACCCTTAAAACCAACAGGTTCATACTGTTCTAGAGGACTTACAACCCTTAAAACCAACAGGTTCATACTGTTCTAGAGGACTTACAACCCTTAAAACCAACAGGTTCATACTGTTCTAGAGGACTTACAACCCTTAAAACCAACAGGTTCATACTGTTCTAGAGGACTTACAACCCTTAAAACCAACAGGTTCATACTGTTCTAGAGGACTTACAACCCTTAAAACCAACAGGTTCATACTGTTCTAGAGGACTTACAACCCTTAAAACCAACAGGTTCATACTGTTCTAGAGGACTTACAACCCTTAAAACCAACAGGTTCATACTGTTCTAGAGGACTTACAACCCTTAAAACCAACAGGTTCATACTGTTCTAGAGGACTTACAACCCTTAAAACCAACAGTTACTCAGCTGAGACTTAACAATAACGTTGGTGTAAATATTATTGTAAGTTGATCTTCTCTGTTTAATGTTCATATTAACGACTCAGTTCACTTTCTTTATCTTTTGTTTATGTTTTATTGTAACAGATTTTCACACATTTGAGTCACTGAGCTGGTTTAATAAGATATTACAAGGAGCACAATGGAAATAAGTCAGTTTTGGGTTATCTTGGTAATCTACACATATTTTCCCCTCAAGGAAGGTTCCTTGATGTTGGTGAGGGGCTCTTGATTTAGGGAATTGGATCTGTGCTCCAGTTCCCCGAATTAAGCCTGAATGCCTTCCACATCCCCCCCCCCCCAGGAGCTGTATAATCCTCCGGGTTTAGCGCTTCCCCCTTGATTATAATAATAATAATACACATATTTTACTATGTAGGACGACTTATGTAACTGTATTTATGTGTACTTGTACCTGAATAAACTTATTTTACTTGTATTTACTTTACTTACTTGACTTTTACTTGCTTTACTTACTTAGACAGTGGAAGTAAGAAACTATGACTTTCTTGGGTTATCTTTCTGCATGACCCTTGTGGGTTTAGTTTACTTTTGATTATAATAATTTTGGTTATCCTGGTGGGTAATTTACACTACGTATGATAATTATATTTATGTGTACCTGTACCTAAATAAACTTAAAGTTGAGTTACTTAGCTGTTTTAACTGTTAAAGTTATAATTACGACTGATTTCTACTGTATTTTAAAGTTAAGTTAAATAATAAGACATTACAAGGACCTCAGTGGGAAGAAGTCGCTTTATCTGACTTTATTTTTAGTTATTTTAGTGGGTACTTTAGACCACCTAAATTTATGTAACTGGTGAGGGGTTCTTGATCCAAGGAACTGGACGTATCCTCCCCTCTTCTGAATTAAAAATGATCGACTCCCTTGGTGCTGAATATCCCCTGCGGGTTTAGTGCATCCCACTTATTAATAAAATGAATTAAAATTTTACTTATGTATTGTAGATAGTCTTAATGACCCTCGTGTAGTAGATAGTCTTTTTAGTATGATAATAAGATGTTATCTTCATTATAGAATAATAAGAAAATATTATAACGTTTATATAATAATAAGGTAAAAGGACCCCAATGGAAATAAGTCACTGTCTGACTTCTTTGTGTTATCCCAGGTTCTCTACACATATGCTGCTATGTATGATAATTCTATGTAACTGTGTTTGTGTATACCTGAATAAACTTACTTACTGACTTACTTATGTTTGTACCTAAATAAATTAACGCTGCGGTAACCCAGTGATCTGATAAACACTGTGATTACTACTGTTTTTGTGTTGTCATGGTCATGTTGGTGTTGCCACAGTCATGTTGGTGTTGTTTTGGTGTTGTCACAGTCGTGTTGTTGTCGCAGTCGTGTTGTCACGGTCGTGTTGTTGTCACGGTCGTGTTGGTGTTGTCATGGTTGTGTTGGTGTTTCACGGTCGTGTTAGTGTTGTCACAGTCATATTGGTGTTGTCATGGTCATGTTGGTGTTGTCACGGTCGTGTTGTCACAGTCGTGTTGTTGTCACAGTCATGTTGTTGTTGTCACGGTCATGTTTTCATGGTCATGTTGTTGTCATGGTCGTGTTAGTGTTGTCACAGTCATATTGGTGTTGTCACGGTCATGTTGGTGTTGTCATGGTTGCGTTGGTGTTTTCACAGCCGTGTTGTTGTCATGGTCATGTTGGTGTTGTCATGGTCGTGTTGGTGTTTCACGGTCGTGTTAGTGTTGTCACAGTCATATTGGTGTTGTCACGGTCATGTTGTTGTTGTCACGGTCATGTTTTCATGGTCGTGTTGTTGTCATGGTCGTGTTGGTGTTGTCACAGTCGTGTTGATGTTTTCACGGTCATGTTGATGTTGTCATGGTCATGCTGATGTTGGCATGGTCATGTTGGTGTTGTCACGGTCATGTTGGTGTTGTCACAATCATGTTGTTGCCACGATCGTGTTGGTATTGTCATGGTCGTGTTGATGTTTTCACAGTCATGTTGGTGTTGTCACCATCAAGTGATGCCACTGCCAATATTTTCAGATCAAAATGCAAAACATTTATTCTTGAACACCATACTGGGTGCCTGACACCACTGTCAGAATTATCAGGCCTTACTGACAGTCTAGCATCCATTGTTTAACTGTCTCATTCATCCAAGAGCATCACAGCCTTATTTCGGATGCCATCTGCAGTGCCCTAATAGGCTGATGTTTTCTGCCCTTCTCACAGTCGGTCCTACTGCCAGTGCAGACTCTCGGTGATTTCATAACTGACACTTGTTACTTACACCTAATGTGACGTCCCTTCACTTCCTTTGTACTATTGTCCTCTCTTCAATGTTATTTCCTCTTTTACCATCTCTAGGACCTCTGCTTGATGCTCTCCCATTTCTTGGATCAAACCAGATTACAATTTTTTTTCCCTGTATCCATGGGAGATACATTCCAAGACCTACAATGGATACTTGAAACCATGCATAGTAGAGAACCCCCATGTATAAGTTGTCTGGTGTTTACATATACCTTTGATAAAGTTTAACTGATAAATTATGCACAATAAATTGAGAATTAGCACTTTTTTCACTGATGGAAAGCACTTCACAGCTTCTCTTAGGCTTTGAAGAGCTGCCACCATCACTGCTTTTGTGCTTTGGGGCCATTATTAGGCAACATTAAGGGTTATTTTCGTGCCACAGTAGACCATGGATAACTGAAACCACAGATTCCGAATCCATGGTTCCAAGCTTTCTACTGTACTGTACTTTTTGTTCCCTATGTTGTATGACCTCAGTGGATTTAGTGATTCCCCATTATTATTATTACTATTATTATTACAGCCTCTCCTCACTTAACGACGTGCTCATTTACCAATGACTTGGACTTATGACAGGCTCTCTTACCAGTATGCATACCTAAATACAATGTGTATTAGAGCTGATTTCTTCTATTCTGTTTACAGTGGACCCCCGGTTATCGGCCGTAATCCGTTCCTGAAGGTCGGCTGATAACCGAAATGGCCGATAACCAAATTAATATTTCCCATAAGAAATAATGGAAATAAAATTAATTTGTTCCAAACAAAAATATTCACAAAAAAATTTTTTTTTTACAATTATGTATTACATACCTTTATTGAAGGCTAGTGCTGGCTTCTGGAAGATAGGGAGGAGGAAAGAGGGAGGAGTTAGTGTTTGGAAGGGGAATCCCCCTCCATGAAGACTTTAGGTAGCAATGCCTTCTCTGGGGTTACTTCCCTTCTCTGTCATTTAATGCCACTAGAACCAGCTGGAGAGTCACTGGACCCTGTCTCACAAAATAACTGTCTAGAGTGCTTTGTTTCTGGCCTCTCTTTAAGATTTCCCTGAAGTGGGACAGGGTTTTGTCACTAAACATGTTGCAGATATGGCTTGTTTCAGCTTTGTCAGGGTGGTGTTTCTCTACAAAAGCTTGCACCCTGGTCCACATTGCACACACCTCTTTAATCTCTGAAGAAGGCACCTCCTTCACTTCCTCTTCCTCCTCCTCTGAAGCAAGTTCCTCAGCTGCAGTCTGCTGCTGTTCAAGTTGAAGCTCTTGCAGCTCTTCAGTGGTAAGCTCTTCCCTGTGGTCCTCCACCAACTCTTCCACATCCTCACCACTCACCTCCAACCCCAGGGACTTCCCCAAAGACACAATAGAGTCCACAGGGTCGGCAGGGTCAGGGTCACGGTGAGTCTCAAACCCTTCAAAATCCCTCTCCTGGACACAATCTGGCCACAGTTTTCTCCAAGCAGAGTTCAAAGTCCTGGAAGTTACTCCCTCCCAAGCCTTACCTATAAGGCTTATGCAATGGAGGATAGTGAAGTGATTCCTCTAGAACTCTCTTAGGGTCAACTGGGTGTCTGAGGTCACTTCAAAGCACTTTTGAAACTGCTTTTGTGTAGAGTTTTTTGAAGTTAGAAATGACCTGCTGGTCCATGGGCTGGAGGAGAGGAGTGGTGTTAGGAGGCAAGAACTTCACTTTTATAAAACTGAAGTCCCTAAACACTTGGTCTTCCAAGTCTGGAGGATGTGCAGGAGCATTGTCCAGTAACAGGAGGCACTTGAGTGGCAATTTCTTTTCCAGGAGGTATTTTTTCACACTCGGGCCAAACACATCATTAACTTACTCTTTGAAAATTTGCCTTGTGACCCATGCCTTATGATTAGCTTTCCACATCACACACAATCTATTCTTCATGACATTGTTTTTCTTAAACACTCTGGGATTTTTCTGAGTGATACACAAGTAAAGGCTTCACTTTGAAATCCCCACTAGCACTACCACACAACAAAAGAGTAAGCCTGTCTTTCATAGGCTTGTGTCCTGGCAATGCCTTTTCCTCCTGGGTAGTGTAGGTCCTGTTTGGCATTTTCTTCCAAAACAGGCCTGTTTCATCACAATTGAAAACTTGTTGGGGTTTGAATCCTTCAGCCTTTACATAGTCCTGGAATTCGTGAACATACT
Organism: Cherax quadricarinatus; assembly: GCF_038502225.1. NCBI lineage: Eukaryota > Metazoa > Arthropoda > Malacostraca > Decapoda > Parastacidae > Cherax > Cherax quadricarinatus. Next base: position 4,292,914 of record NC_091374.1, on the reverse strand, counting down.
TTTCAGCCACACATTTGTCAGAACTTGCAGCCTCACCATCCCTTACAGCACTGTGTTGCCACTACGCTTCTTAAATCTATCAAACCATCCTTTGCTGGCCCTAAATTCACAAACTGCAGCACTTGTTCCAGGCATTTTCTTTGCAAGATCCTCATGCAACTGCTTTGCCTTCTCACAAATGATCAACTCCACTACACTGTCTCCCACTAATTCTTTTTCCTTAATCCACAATAATAATAACTTCCATTATCGGTGTCCTTTGTTTAGTTAGAAAAGTTACTCCTTTTGCAACATTAGCATCTTTAATTTGTTCTTTCTTTGCCAGGATGGATGTAATTGTTGATTTATTCTTGCTGTACATCCTGGCAAGTTCCACCACCTTCATAACACACTCAAATTTTGCTATCACTTCACGCTTAAATTCCATGGTGTTTCTCACTTTCTTTACCACAGGAACTTTACTAGGAACTTTCTTTGGAGCCATGGTTACTTATTTCACAGTTGCACTGCAAGAAAAACCACTAAAAACAATGGTAAACAAGCAAAATGTTTGGATGTATGAGCAGAAGCTTCCTCAGTCACCGAGAGACAAAGCCAAGCTGAAGCGCAAGCTGCCCCAGCCGGCGGATGGACGCGTCCAAAATGGCTGATAACCGAGCGAACGGCCAATAACCGAGTGCCGAAAACCCCACCGATAACCAAGTTGGCCATAACCAAACCGGCCGATAACCGGGGGTCCACTGTACATATTACAATACATGTACATATACAATAAACTACTGCATAAACATTTAAAAATATACTAAAAATGTTATAAATGATTCAAAGGTGACATTAAAACAATATCAAAGTTGGTTGACACAACCCACTACCATTATAGTATGCTCCTCACTTAGAGATGAATTCATTTACCGATGTGGTCTTAGGAACTGAACTCCGTCGTTAAGTAAGGAGAGGCTGTATTATTACTACTACTTTTATTATTATTATTATTATTATTATTATTATATTATTATTATTATTATTATTATTATTATTATTATTATTATTATTATTATTATTATTATTATTATTACTACTACTACTACTACTACTATTATTATTGTTAATAATAATAATAATTATAAAAATTATTTTTTTAAGTTTGTATAATAGATCCATGGATGCAAGTTAATTTGATTTGATTTTGCTGCTTCTGACAAGACAGTGACAGTGTAAATGATGATGAAAGTGTTTCTTTTTCAGCTTACCCTGCTTCAGTGAGAAACAGCCAGCATGTTGGAAAAAAAAAAATATATGGTCAATTGCTATCTTATCAATACTAAGATTACCTTTGTTGGAGAAGAACAGCTGCTCTTTGCGTGCATTATCTGCTACATTCAGGGATGTTAAAGGACTACTAGTATACGGTAGAAGTAATTGTGATCACAGCTTAGAGTTTAATGAAATTTGTAAAATAATTACGCAAACTGTAGTGCCATACTGTATGACTTGTGGATTTAGTGCTTACTTTTGATTTGACCACACTAACTTTACTTGGAGGCTCACTTGGCATTCTTGCATTTTTTATTTGTCCTGCATATTTAATTTTATAATTTGTTCATACCATAAATTTTTGAGCTGTGAATGACATGTGTGGCTAATAATAATAATAATCTTTATTTCTACAAGTACAGCTACAAGGTACGCATACAGGTCTAGCTGACATTAGTAACGTACTACTGTATAGAAACCCATTGTTATGCAGAGTGTTTCGGGAAAATTAAGTCAATTTTGTCCCAGGATGCGACCCACACCAGTCAACTAACACCCAGGCACCCATTTTACTGCTAGGTGAACATGGACAGCAGGTGCCTTAAGGAAACACATCCTAATGTTTCCACCCGTACTGGAGATCGATCCCCAGACCTCAGTGTATGAGCCGAGGGCGCTAGTAATCGAGCTAGTAATTAAATGACAGAAACACAAAAAGCTTTCAAAGACTAGCAGTTCATTTATAAACAATATATATGTGATATTGTTAATGCTACAGTGTGAATATATGTAAGAAAGCTTGCAACATAATTTAGGAAATTCGTTTACTTCCACCATAGTAAATCCAGCTGGTCCTCGTACTTTGTCTAGAAAAAATTTCAGTCAGGCATCGGGAATGATTGTAGTACAATAAGTTTTCAAACAGCAATATATAAAGCCAAGCAGATAAATGTGTTTTCAGAGAGATCTACAACATCTGATAAGGCTGATGGCCTATGTTTAATGACAGGCGCTTCTTATTATATTACATAATAAGTTCTTGAGAAACACGATAACCCCAGATTTCAATACGTATAGTACGGTATGGTGGACATATAAATATTGCTAAATTCTTCCATTCTTATGTATTTGCTGTTTTTTTTTTTTGTCAAGTATATTTTCATTTTCAGTTTATGCTTTTATTTAGAGCTGATTAATGAAATCTGTTTGTTTAGTTGTTTATCTATTTTTATTATTTGGTGACCAGAGGTCCTATGGTTTTGCTAGTTATTTTTTTTTTAACATAGGCGGTTTCCCACCAAGGGAGGGTGACCCAGAAAAGAAGAAACACTTGTATCATCACTCACTCCATCACTCTCTTGCCATTATAAGTTATAAGCTTTTTCCCTGTATATCTTGTCTGTCTGTCTATGTATTTTGATCATTCCAGGCGTATCGTTTTAATACTTTTAATTTTGTATTATGTATTAAGGTCACTCCTAGTGAGAACCTGGAAAAGATAATTGCATTATCTTCGTGTGTTTGCCTTCATTGTGTCTGTTGAAAAATGATATTAATTTAAAGGAGAAGAGATTTGCAAAAATATTTTTATTCATAAATTATTCATAATAAAAAATCTTACACAGGTATTTTGCAAACATTGTGAAATTTAAAACAACTGGTCATTGTTGTAGGTCTGTCACCAACAGCCTGATTGATCAGACACCAGGTTGCAGTTAACAGACATGATAATCTCTCCACCATTACTTGCACTGAATGACCTATATAAATAAATACTCTTGGTAGTGTCACTAGGTTGTCCAGCTCTGTGCTCACCCATGCTAACACTCATCCATTTTTGAAACATTATTTTAATATTTTAAATGTATGTATGTGTGTGTGCATGTGTGTGTGTTTGTTTTGCTATTTTAAACCAAACACAATAGGTCAGAAGTTTTTTTTACCCATCATGCACTGTGGGGCAAGATTTTTTTGTATTGTGAACAGAACCACACAGACCCAGTCTCTTGTGTATAGGCCAAAATTTACCTCTTGCAGCATATTTCAGGGAACTCTGCTTAAAATGTAGATCTGTGTGATCTACATGGGAGGCAGTTAAAGGGTTAAAGTTAAATTAAACCACAGTACAAGAAAGGTGTGAACCCACGGTGAGTGAGTCTGGAATCTGGCCTAGAGTGTTACGACTCACTCACCACCTGTACCGTGGTTTACACAGATAACCTGTACACAGGAGAGAGGAGCTTACGACGACAATTCAGTCCAACTTGGACCATTTAAAAAAGTCATACTTAGGCCATTTACAAAATTATATACCGTGGTTTATTGGCAATTGTGTTATGATTTTGTGAGCCAGCGGTGTTAAATTAACCTAGGTTATGATGTTTCAGGTGAAGATGCACATGAGCTACTACTTCTCGTCGACAGTCTATGACTTTCTTTTCAAAGGT